>NC_064628.1:214385597-214694972 GCF_023864275.1 Schistocerca cancellata
TATGGTAAGAGGAGTCATCAGGAACCTAATCTAATCAGTTTAAACAAAGAAAAATAAAATAAAAACAATTGATGTATACATAACATAATAATGTAATATACATAGCGGAATTACTACGAAGAACAATATCCAGTAGAGACGAACTCCGATGCAGAGGCGCTGAGTCGAGCAGGTCGAGCCGCGAGCTGTATTACTGCATGAGCTGAGACCGCAGAGACCAGAGTGACACCTGAGTCGCTTTTCTTAACGCTCTGGCTAGAGTCGAGACGGTGGGGCGAGCGTTGAGCGGGCGAGTTCCGAGGGTGGGGGGGAGCGGTGAACTCACCCGCTCCGAGACAAATCGTCCGTTCCCTTGCGAGCAGGTTGTTGCAAGTAGTTCCTATGTTATCCGCTAGGTGGCTCTCTGTCCTGTTGCTCGCATCAACTGCCCAGAGGGCAGGACATGCGACTGAAACGATCGCCGACAGAGTGCGATGCGAAGTTACGCTGCGACAGACACTGCAGGTGGCAGACGACGCACAGAGATGGCACGGCATATGTGAAACACAAAATCCAATGGGGCACTGCACAATGCAGGCAGCCAAGGTAGAAGCAGGGCAGAGGCGGGCGCTGGCTGTGTTGTGTGGCGTGCACTGTGCTCTGACCAGCAGAGGCGCTGCTGATATGCTCCATCTCTCTCTCTCTCTCTCTCTCTCTCTCTCTCTCTCTCTCTCTCTGCCGTGGGAAACGTTTGGAGCTACCGTTCTTTTTTTCTGAATCACTGATTGTTCACTCCTTTGAAAGATGCAACTCTATGCATTAGTTCAAGAGCGGATCCCCCATCTCTAATGTGAGGTCGCCACGTGAGTCCAGTGGGCCGCGCCGCATAGCGAGGGGAGTGGCTTCGCGGTCGACACGAGAGCAACAGGAGTCAACCCACGAGTCAGTCTGGCCGGTTTGAGCTGCGACGTCGTGGTGTAACTGGTTCTCCGAGTGCTTCTGGGCACCTTAAGTTACCATCTTGTGGAGCTTGGCCCGGTCCTTTCCTGGTGCAGGAATGTCGTTTTGCTAGTGGGCGTGTTTCCTCTGCATGATTGGGTCCGAACCAGTATTTTCGCCGTCGTGTGCCTGGAAGTGAGTGGGAGACCCACCAGCAGTGCAGTCGCGACGGAGCAGCAGTCGCGGACGGAGCAGCGGGCAGTCGGTCGGTTGGTGCAGACCAGGAAAGACGGGAGATCAGCGCGCCTTCCTGCGTCCGTTGAAGCGGCTGGTAGCGCACGGTTCGTGAGAGCGATCTGGGGGTGCTGCGCCAGGTCTTCTCGAGAAATCGTAGTTTATCAGTGGTTGGTGATATGTTGTGTGATTTACTTGTTTTCTTGGTCAGTCTCTCGTTCCCATCTTGTTCGTCTGTGTCTCGTCCGCATTTGTTAGGTAGTTAGTGTCTGTCTGTCGTTCGGAGCTGCCTCTGTCATGTTTGTTGGATTCGGTGTGTTAACGAATTTATTGCTTGAAGTGTAACGACCTAATTCATGAAATATGTTTTTATCTTGCCTATCATCTTGAGAGGCTTTATATGTGTACTGTAGAGCATGTTTGGCCAACCTTGTATAATTTTATGTAAGATTGCATTTCATGGGCTTTTACTTAAATGGTCATTTTAGTATATAAAGTTGCCACCCTTCCACCGTAAGACTTTTCTTAGAAGTTGAAATCAAGTTGCACCTTCGGTGGAAAGTTAATCTTTTAATTTTAGTTTTTTGTACCATTTCCATCCCTCCTACGGGGTGCATAGTTTGGCTGCTTGTGTGAATTGTTAAAACTTTTACTTTAAGGTAATCTGGTGTGTTGCAGATTTGCACCTGTGTAGTCTTTCAGAAGCTGTTGTGAGCGGTCGTGGCTACGGCCGTGTCAAAAGGGAGCGGCAAGGTTCTCAACCCGAAAGCTCATACACTCAAAAATTTGTTTCTTTCTGCCTCTGATTAAATTGTAACTTGAGATTTAGAGGGTGCTTTTCTGCTTATAATTTTAAATCTGTTTCTAAAAAAAAAGTCTTTTAGGAATAAAATTCCCATTTGTTAAAAGCAATTTCATTTTGATTTCATCAGTTACTCCCTGGCAACTACTTCCACGCTCAGATAGTATGATTAAATGTGTTAATGTTCTTGATGAATCGCTAGTAAATAAAGTAAATTCTTAAGACAAAGTTTTGAAAGTAAATTCGCGGTTCAAGTCGCAACATTCCTGACGCCCTAAATGTATTCTTGACTTATATCAACTCACCACGTCCAGTCTCAAAGGTAACTAACGCTCACGACCGTTCCAGCGTATATTTAAAAGAAACTTGATCGGCATCCTCATAATGACACTGGTGGCATTGGCGCTAAATGTGAATAGACATGATCTTTCAGATGTAGAAACGTGCTTACCAAGTTTCATTTAAAATGGACAACTCCTTCAAAGTGTTGCGAATTCTTGTCCTTGTATCGTGTTTTTCTGGCTTGCTTTGCAATTGCAGACCCTGTACAGAAAATTGTTGGTGTGATATTCAAATCTTTTATTGAAATTTGGTCTAGGGTGCAGCATTTGAGACAGGCCTCCTGAGTAATTCAGCCAGTTTTAATGATAGAAGAAAATCTTTCAAACAAATGTTGCTGAAGAATGAAATTTTCACTCTACAGCGGAGTGTGCGCTGATATGAACCTTCCTGGCAGATTAAAACGGTGTGCCGGACCGAGACTCGAACTCGGGACCTTTGCCTTTCGCGGGCGAGTGCTCTACCAACTGAGCTACCCAAGCACGACTCACGCCCCGTCCTCACAGCTTTAATTCCGCCAGTACCTCGTCTCCTACCTTCCAAATTTCACAGAAGCTCTCCTGCGAACCTTGCAGAACTAGCACTCCTGGAAGAAAGAATACTGCGGAGACATGGCTTAGCCACAGCCTGGGGGATGTTTCTAGAATGAAATTTTCACTCTATAGCGGAGTGTGCGCTGATGTGAAACTGTGAGGACGGGGCGTGAGTCGTGCTTGGGTAGTTCAGTTGGTAGAGCACTTGCCCGCGAAAGGCAAAGGTCCCGAGTTCGAGTCTCGGTCCGGCGCACCGTTTTAATCTGCCAGGAAGTTTCAAACGTTGCTGAGCTTGAGGGGGGGGGGGGTGATAGTGTGGTGCTCATCTGTTTTCGTAGACAGAAAGATAGGAGACATATTACTACATTTCGGCATTGTCAATGGATTCAAAAATGGTTCAAATGGCTCTGAGCACTATGGGACTCAACTGCTGTGGTCATAAGTCCCCTAGAACTTAGAACTACTTAAACCTAACTAACCTAAGGACAGCACACAACACCCAGCCATCACGAGGCAGAGAAAATCCCTGATCCCGCCGGGAATCGAACCCGGGAACCCGGGCGTGGGAAGCAAGAACGCTACCGCACGACCACGAGATGCGGGCTGTCAATGGATTGACATGTTATTTTATTTACCTTTGTCATTTTGAATGGAATGGCTTGTTATATTATTTACGTTTTATAATACGTACAATGTATTAGGTCTGTTAGGTTTAGTTATGTTTGAGGGTCCGTTACTCACAGAGTATCAGCGACAAATACATTACGTGGTTCGTTTAGTGTGCAGGTTACATTGAATTTAAGCATCATTCCTCTCACTGCAGGCTTCGCGTGTATTTGTTTTGGTTGGAGAACACCACAGCTGTTTTCGTAAATTACAGTGTAGGAAATACTGCAACCAGTGGCAAGTTTTCTTGAAATTATTTTATTATGCCATATCTATTTTCGGCCCTGACCCCACCGTCAGATGGTAGCGCGGACTTCTTGCAAGTTTTACATTTGTGTCTTTCTGAAAACTCCTCCTTTACATATTATAAGACAGAGATTTTGTTTTCTTTTACAATCCATACTGATTAGTGAACTCAACTAAAACTGTTTTTAGTTCAGCGAAGTTGCTTCTCACGCTCATCAGGATCCGACAGCTGTCAAATGAATGTGGAGTCTAAGGATACACGAAGACCATAATCAACGCAATGCAGTACCTGAACAGCCCCATACAACTACCGCCCAAGAGGACAGAATTATTGTTTGTTCAGCCGTTTAAGATCATACAACCACGTTACGTGCCCTATCAGGGAACAGGCTCGTCTGCAGCAAAAGGAATATCGGCACTGTGTAACACCTATATCGATTAGGTTTATATTATGTAACTGTGTATCTGTGATTATGAAGTGTTTGTTCTTTGTTAGTTAAGGTCATCGATTTGTGACAGGAAATTTAAAGTTTGTAATGCATGTAGAAAAAAAGCTAAATGGTGTTTAAAATAATGAAATTTTATAGCATATGTATGTTTATAAAGAAAACATTGTACACTCCTGGAAATTGAAATAAGAACACCGTGAATTCATTGTCCCAGGAAGGGGAAACTTTATTGACACATTCCTGGGGTCAGATACATCACATGATCACACTGACAGAACCACAGGCACATAGACACAGGCAACAGAGCATGCACAATGTCGGCACTAGTACAGTGTATATCCACCTTTCGCAGGCTGCTATTCTCCCATGGAGACGATCGTAGAGATGCTGGATGTAGTCCTGTGGAACGGCTTGCCATGCCATTTCCACCTGGCGCCTCAGTTGGACCAGCGTTCGTGCTGGACGTGCAGACCGCGTGAGACGACGCTTCATCCAGTCCCAAACATGCTCAATGGGGGACAGATCCGGAGATCTTGCTGGCCAGGGTAGTTGACTTACACCTTCTAGAGCACGTTGGGTGGCACGGGGTACATGCGGACGTGCATTGTCCTGTTGGAACAGCAAGTTCCCTTGCCGGTCTAGGAATGGTAGAACGATGGGTTCGATGACGGTTTGGATGTACCGTGCACTATTCAGTGTCCCCTCGACGATCACCAGTGGTGTACGGCCAGTGTAGGAGATCGCTCCCCACACCATGATGCCGGGTGTTGGCCCTGTGTGCCTCGGTCGTATGCAGTCCTGATTGTGGCGCTCACCTGCACGGCGTCAAACACGCATACGACCATCATTGGCACCAAGGCAGAAGCGACTCTCATCGCTGAAGACGACACGTCTCCATTCGTCCCTCCATTCACGCCTGTCGCGACACCACTGGAGGCGGGCTGCACGATGTTGGGGCGTGAGCGGAAGACGGCCTAACGGTGTGCGGGACCGTAGCCCAGCTTCATGGAGACGGTTGCGAATGGTCCTCGCCGATACCCCAGGAGCAACAGTGTCCCTAATTTGCTGGGAAGTGGCGGTGCGGTCCCCTACGGCACTGCGTAGGAACCTACGGTCTTGGCGTGCATCCGTGCGTCGCTGCGGTCCGGTCCCAGGTCGACGGGCACGTGCACCTTCCGCCGACCACTGGCGACAACATCGATGTACTGTGGAGACCTCACGCCCCACGTGTTGAGCAATTCAGCGGTACGTCCACCCGGCCTCCCGCATGCCCACTATACGCCCTCGCTCAAAGTCCGTCAACTGCACATACGGTTCACGTCCACGCTGTCGCGGCATGCTACCAGTGTTAAAGACTGCGATGGAGCTCCGTATGCCACGGCAAACTGGCTGACACTGACGGCGGCGGTGCACAAATGCTGCGCAGCTAGCGCCATTCGACGGCCAACACCGCGGTTCCTGGTGTGTCCGCTGTGCCGTGCGTGTGATCATTGCTTGTACAGCCCTCACGCAGTGTCCGGAGCAAGTATGGTGGGTCTGACACACCGGTGTCAATGTGTTCTTTTTTCCATTTCCAGGAGTGTATATTGGAAGCTGGGTCATGCTTAGGACACTTGTACAACATAAAAGATGCAGGGAAGTCCCTTCGCAACGGAAGTGGTTTGGCGCGATGAAAAAGGTGGTTTTCGCGGCCGAACTGGGCGGTTCCTTGGAGGGAACGGTACGTAGTCAGTGTCTAGCCGTTGCACGGTACACATCAGTGGTGCCAAGGGAGGCAATTGGAAGCCGTTTTGCAAGGAATTTTGCCTCGGATGTGGATTTGGCTGTTGCATGATACTCTCGACAATAAGGAATGGCTCTAACACTAAAAATTCGTCACCAAGAAGACATCGTAGAGAGCATTTAAACCTCAAGAGCCGTGAGTAGTTAGCCGCCACGTCGCTTGCCACCACTACTGCGCCACTGCTCCACCAACTTTATGCACACAGATATGTATTAGAGCATGGACCAGATAAGTTGTGTGAGTGTTTCCAATAAAAATCCAAGTGCTTTAAACCTGAGTTTCGAGCCGTAACTTTTACTCTTATCATGAATCTATGCAGGATACCCTCTTAAGCGCTCAGAAAACCAATATCCTGTTTCAAACGAAATAGTAATTTATTTCTGTGTATTAAATGTGCTTAAATTCAGTGGCAGACTGTGTAAATGTTACTATCTAAAATACCTGCTTCACAGGTGATGAAAAACGCACACAAGTTAAACTTATTTGAAACATAATTTAGCCTTGATTGCTATCGTGGACGATTTTTTAGGGTAATCGAGCTCAATGTTTAATAATTTGCTTTGAAAAATAAAAACATAAACCATTCCAAGCGGAGCTAAGAATTAAATTTAGTTGAATTGAATCTTACTACTGAAATAATCATATAGTTTGACTAGTGATACAGTATCAGTTTATGGGTCCCCACCATATTATTCTCATATTAGAACGACGATTGGAATATTATCGTTACTAAAGAAATCGGATACATTTCTATAAATTGGGGTATAATCAGTGTAATTGTAGTATTATTTAACTTTATTTGTGGTGTTTATATGTCAGTTAAGTGAGAAACCTTTCCATGTCCAACTTTAGTTCAGTGCTTCCTGCAGTAACATCTCAGTACTGAGTCACGTAATGATCGTGATTGTAACTGTTATTATTATGAGTGGTGTACAATTTTTCTTTGTATGATTACTGGTTTGTGCATTAATGGTAACTACTGCTACCCACAACTTAGACTGCCCTGTATTCGTGTGTATCCAGTGCGCTATTCAAAGGGAGTCTTAATGAAAGTTACCACAACTACTAATATTCAATTCTCTTGAACATAATATTTCAAATTAATGTGCCTAATTGGGCTGGCGACAGTTCGATTTTTCATTCGTATATGAACTTCACTACTTTCACTATCGTCAAAGTAAAAGCCTGTTTAGTTTTTCTATTAATTACAATATATTCAAAATTACTGCCAGATACCTTCATCCATTAGACACACGCACGGTCAAAAGTCAAAATCCTCCCAGAGCGTAACATTAGTTTGTGTGACGACAGGCAAGTAAATGACGTACACAATAGTCGAGTGTAACTGCTGTCAATGACTGTCAGAATATCAGCCATTGTTGTGGCTGGTCTCGATGTGGCAGCAGAGAGGGACGCGTCAAATGGCAACACTGAATAAAGGAGTGTCTCACCACGTCTTTTCCACCAAATCCCAATTCTGCGTACATCACACGACGTGTGTCTGATGGTCCCGAGGAGAACGAGGTTGCCAGATTGTATCCATCAAGGTCATATGGGTAGGGCACAGCACCTGGCGTTATGCTGATGATCACGTCTAATTCGCGTAGCTAGAAATTCGGACAGCAGGTGTTACATTTCTGGCATGTTAAGACCGGTGGTTGTGCCGTATCTCCAAAAAGATAACGCAAGAGCACATATTGACCTGCCTCAGTCCATAGGGTGTTCGACTACTGCCCTATCTACTTCGATCTCTCACCCGGTGGAAAGGTTCTGTCGTGGCTTGCCGAGACACTGCCGTGGAACCACTCGCCAGGCACTACTGTTGATGATGTTGGGCACAGAGTTGAATCAGGTTGGGATGATGCTCCTCTGTCTGTCATCCAAGCTCTGTTAGGTTCGACGCCCTCCCGAGTTACAGCCGTTGTTGTAGCCAGAAGTGGCAGTACCGTGTACTAAATGTACATCTACACCCATAAATACTGACAGTAAGTAACATTCCGTTAGAACAGTTTTAACGATCTCTTACATGATGTGAGCGAGTCTGATTGTGCAGTTGATCATGGTTGCGACTTGGGGGCGGGGGGAGTGATTGCGATTTTGTCTTAGATTGCTTTGTAGGTTCCGTGCCCCGAACGGTAAAAACTGGACACTTCATGATGAGTTCGTTGTCCGTCTGTCTGTCCGACTGTTACAAAACCTTTTTTACACGAACGATTAGACGTATCAACTTGAAATTTATGTCACACACTAAGATGTATCGTATGTTGGCTATGTAAAAAGTTCAAGCTGCTAAATCAGTGCAGTCAAAGGATACTGCCATTTGTGCCAGAAATTTTGATACTCGCAAACTCACTCATCGAAATCTATAGGGTACTTCCCGTTCACTTAGAATCATGAAATTTGCCAAGAAGCAAGGTGTCACACTACATGTAAATAAAAAAAATCCGAAAATTGCTCATTTGCAAATCTGTAGGATGAAAAAACTATTTTTTATCATTTGTTATCTACCTGCTTGTCCTTGTGTTAGGACCCCTCTTTTTCAAGAACGGGGAGACGTGCCAAGTTGGAATTTATGTCACCTAGTAAGGCATATCATCCCTTGACAGTGTAAAAGATTGAAACTTCTAATTAAATGCAATCAAAGGACACTCCTATTTGTGTCAGATATTTTGATTCTCGCAAATTCACTCATAAAAGCCTATAGGGTAGTTCCCATTGGTCTAGAATCATGAAATGTGGCAAGAAGGAAGGTGTCACGGAACATGTAAAGAAAAAGCCCGAAAACTGCAAATTCTATAGGACAAAGAAAATACTGTTTTGATTATTTGTTATCCGACTTTCTTTTTGTCCGTATGTTAGGACCCCTATTTCTCACAAACGGGGAGACGTACCAAGTTGAAATTTATGTCACCAGGTAAGGTATATCTTCCCTAGCCAAAACAAAAAAAACAAAAAAAATTAAGCCACTACCTTTTACAGCTGTATCAAAATTTTAAGGATGAGATCACTTAGTAGTGAATTCAAAATCCGTTTTTATCAGTCAACTATTGTACCAGTAGCATTATATGGATGTGAAGCTATTACATTCAGGAAAAAAGATGAAGAAAAACTGTTGATATTTGAAAGAAAAATACTAAGAAAAATATTTGGACCAATCTTCGATGAAAATGTCATGGAGTGGAGGATAAGGAAAAATGAAGAACTACGGGAGCTGTACAAACATAGTACCATTGTGGAAATGTTAAAGAAGAGAAGACTGAACTGGGCTGGTCATGTAGCAAGGATGCCGGAGAACAGACTACCCAAAATAGCATCCACTAAGAAATTAGAAGGAAAGAGAAGAAGAGGAAGACCTCGAATTAGGTGGATGGAGAATATCCGGGAAGATGCAGCTAGGATGGGCATCAACTCTGATTGGACAACAATTTCCCTGGATAGAAATAATTGGAAGAGGCTCGTAGAGCAGGTGTATGGTCGATAAGGCCTTAGCCACGTGTAAAGTAAAGTAAAGTAAAGTAAAGCCACTACGTCAATACAACCAAAAGACACGGCCATTTATGTCACATATTTTGATACTCCCAAACTCAATGATTAAGCCGGCCTGTGTGGCCGAGCGGTTCTAGGCGCTTCAGTGTGAAACCGAGCGACCGCTGCGGTTCCAGGTTCGAATCCTGCCTCGGGCATGGATGTGTGTGATGTCCTTAAGTTAGTTAGGTTTAAGTAGTTCTAAGTTCTAGGGGACTCATGACCTCAGATGTTAAGTCTCATAGTGCTCAGAGCCATTTGAAGCATCTTTTTTTTTTTCACTCATCAAAACCTACTTCCCGTTGACGTAGAATCATAAAATTTGACAAGAAGCACGGTTTTACATTAGAGCAAAAGGAAAAAAGCTCGACGGATGTTAATTTGTGTTTATATCACGCGAAGAAATTTTGTTTCTTTTATCATTCCCGAAAATAATGGAATTCCCGGGATCGATATCTTGCTAGTATCGACATCAATTACAGGCGCAAATCGTCTAGATTCTCAGTCAGTATACACAATTAATTTTGTGCGGAACCCTCGGCGCGCGCATGCTACTCGCAATTATCCTTTTCTCACATTTTCTCAGTTTTCCAACCATTCGTTTCTACTAATCTCGCATGAGCGCCAATAACCTTGTCGTATAGCGCCCGTAACCCTCCCATCCCCCTCCCCCTTCACACACAGAGACACGCAGACACACACACACACACACACACACACACACACACACACGCACACACTATCCACTCTGATGTTGCAGTTTTAATGACCAGTAGCGTATTTTCGTTGAATCAGTCGCCAATCGTCAGTCCCCGCACCAGTCGTCGAACCTCTGCATGTTTTCTTCTTATTTTCCTTCTGTCGGTAGCAGTAGCACCGGCTCTCCGCTTTATCTTTATTTATTATTTGACGCCGTGTAGATGCAGATTGTATAAAGCTGTAACGTAGTGCGAGATGCCGTCTTCACATGAGTTACGAGCCAGTGCAGTGCAGCGCGCGGCAGATTAAAATTAGCCCCCAGGCGAGATCGGAAGAGCGTCCAGTCCAGGGTTAGCGCGCGCCCGGAGCCATAGCGGCATCATTCGCCCCCTGGGTGCCGCTGCAGCCTGCCGAGATTAACGGGAGAGACCCAGAGGTGATTTGGGCGGACACGGGCAACGCTCGCGGGAGCCTCGCCCAGCGCACCTAGCCGCAGGGCAATTCGCCGGCCAGCTCGTGACGACAGCACGGCCGTCGATCCAATACCTGCCGCGCGGTGGCGGTATTGCAGCCGCGTCACTCCTGTCTGCCTTTCTGTTCAGAAGTCACAAGTGTAGGCATTAAATCGACGACAGTTCAAAATCAATACATCGACTACGAACTACCCTGGTGCTTTCCGAGCGGGAAGGAGTGCCTGGTCCCCGAAACGAATCCGCCCGCCGGATTTGTGTCGAGGTCCGGTGAACCGTCCAGTCTGTGGATGGTCTGCGTCGAGAACCTTAGACGAAACGTCGGTCACGAACATCCTTCTCCGAATGCAAAATTTTTTTTGTAGACTCCCTCCTATTTTCGGGGAAATGAACATCGTAATAAAATAACGCACGGTTAGATTTACATGTTCACTGTTCACACATCCTATTCAAGAGCGGATCTGTTAGGAAATACACTACACAACATGATTAAACCATCATTTTTCGAACCCGTAGTTGCCTTCTGTTGCGACGCATAAAATGGCTCAAATGGCTCTCAGCACTATGGGACTCAACAGCTATGGTCATCAGCCCCCTAGAACTTAGAACTACTTAAACCTAACTAACCTAAGGACAGCACACAACACCCAGCCATCACGAGGCAGAGAAAATCCCTGACCCCGCCGGGAATCTAACCCGGGAACCCGGGCGTGGGAAGCGAGAACGCTACCGCACGACCACGAGATGCGGGCAACCCGGGCGCGGGAAGCGAGAACGCTACCGCACGACCACCAGCTGCGGACTGCAACGCCTAAGTTTTAAATTTGGCTCAAAGGTGCATACAACCTTCCGCTGTAATGTTGCAAGGCATCGACACACGCTAAGAAAACCTCGATGGTACCCGCACATATTTACACTAGACTCTTGCTAAAGCGGCCTTTCCTCGCACTTATGGGTGCCGGATTAGCGGAAGTGCCGGATCTACATCTACACTTACACTCGGCAAGCCACCCAACGGTGTGTGGCGGAGGGCACTTTACGTGCCACTGTCATTACCTCCTTTTCCTGTTCCAGTCGCGTATGGTTCGCGGGAAGAACGACTGCCGGAAAGCCTCCGTGCGCGCTCGAACCTCTCTAATTTTACATTCGTGATCTCCTCGGGAGGTATAAGTAGGGGGAAGCAATATATTCGATACATCATCCACAAACGCACCCTCTCGAAACCTGGACAGCAAGTTACACCGCGATGCAGAGCGCCTTTCTTGCAGACTCTGCCACTTGAGTTTGCTAAACATCTCCGTAACGCTATCACGCTTACCAAATAACCCTGTGACGAAACGCGGCGCTCTTCTTTGGATCTTCTCTATCTCCTCCGTCAACCCGACCTGGTACGGATCCCACACTGATGAGCAATACTCAAGTATAGGTCGAACAAGTGTTTTGTAAGCCACCTCCTTTGTTGATGGACTACATTTTCTAAGGACTCTCCCAATGAATCTCAACCTGGTACCCGCCTTACCAACAATTAATTTTATATGATCATTCCACTTCAAATCGTTCCGTACGCATACTCCCAGATATTTTACAGAAGTAAGTGCTACCAGTGTTGGTTCCGCTATCATATAATCATACAATAAAGGATCCTTCTTTCTATGTATTCGCAATACATTACATTTGTCTATGTTAAGGGTCAGTTGCCACTCCCTGCACCAAGTGCCTATCCGCTGCAGATCTTCGTGAATTTCGCTGCAATTTTCTAATGCTGTAACTTCTCTGTATACTACAGCATCATCCGCGAAAAGTCGCATGGAACTTCCGACACTATCTACTAGGTCATTTATATATATTGTGAAAAGCAATGGTCCCATAACACTCCCCTGTGGCACGCCAGAGGTTACCTTAACGTCTGTAGACGTCTCTCCATTGAGAACAAAATGCTGTGTTCTGTTTGCTAAAAACTCTTGTGAGAGTGTCTAAAATTTAGTATAAACACATAGGGATTGTACTTTATTAAATCTAATCATACTTTCATTTTTACAGAAAACGCAGTCCTTGAGTGTGTACACGAATATTAGTATCACTCGACGTTAGCTATGAAACATCAACATGAACATCACACAACATCCAGTCATCACGAGGAAAAGGAAATCCCTGACCCCGCCGGGAATCGAACCCGGGAACCCGGGCGCTCAAAAATGGCTCAAATGGCTCTGAGCACTATGGGACTCAACTGCTGTGGTCATAAGTCCCCTAGAACTTAGAACTACTTAAACCTAACTAACCTAAGGACAGCACACAACACCCAGCCATCACGGGGCAGAGAAAATCCCTGACCCCGCCACCATGTCACCATGATGATACGCGACGGTAGTATGCTTTATCACACAACGGCTTTACAAGCATTTCATAGGTCCCGCCATGTTTCTGATTGTTGCATAATGTACTCCAGGACGAGCTCTCCAGCTTCAGCGTCAGCAGTTTGAGACATCCTCATGTTCTCTCCTCCTATGTTCTCTTCTTCATCAGTTTCATCGTAACTTTCCTGTGAGCTTATGATTACCCCTTTTCTGCTGAAGTTTGGTTATAAATAGTTGCTCGTCCAACACTGTTGCCAGCAACAATGGTTTTCTGCGAAGAACCTCAGTTCAGTTGATATCTAATTTCGAGTTTCTGTTTGAGGTCTAACATAACGTGTTTCCCTTTAGAAGCCACGATAATGATCCGTGAGGAAAGCCACAATTTCATAGTGTACAGGAATGTTGAATATTGTAACTAACTAACAACATTGTTGCAGACGAAATGTCATTATTGTGGGTGTGTCATTTCAGGTTGGACGAATAGAAGCTGTAAATGTGCCGGATTACTGAGAGGCTGAACTACTGAGGGCCGTATTAGTGAGAGTTTAGTGTATTGAGAATCTTAAATATGAGCGTGTACAGAGGTAACATGTAAAGTACTCTGAGGCACTTGCAAGCGAGCAACTGGTATCGCAGGGGTATCAAGGGTTTTGTCGATCTGAGGGTCTTTTATGCAAGCGTGTGTCAATGTCGCATCCACCCCTCCGAGATCACGCCACAGGCGGACGCGAAATTGGAGGCCTTAAATACCGAAACTTCGTCTGCTGTTTCGGATCACGTTCAGATTTCGTCGAAAGCTTTTGAACGGTTATCAGGGTCTGCAACCCATACACGAGAACAAAAACTGCGGTCGCGCATCACTCCAAACGGGTGCGATCACGTTCAGTGAGGATGCAAACCAAATTTTCTTAGAGAAGAGTTTAAACGTCCGAGGGTATCAGCAGTGTCAAACGTTATCAAGAACTTCTTCCTGTCGCTCGTCGTCTTGTGAACTGTTGTTTCCGATCGCGAAATGTGCGGTTTCCAACGCCCCAGGGAACGGAGTGGCTTCCCTGACGTCCTTTATGCCACACCCTATGGCTTTTTCGTAACATTTCTGAACGATGGTATGTCTGGAATGTTTTCCTCAGCCACTCATAAGAAAACTGCACGATTTCAACGCTGAGCTTTGCATTTCTGACCTCCATCACAGAAGCGTCAAAAGAAGGGGTGAAATTTAAGTAAGAGGGGGTGTAACGCCCTTCTCTCCACCCTGTGACTCGTCCACGGTGGCGTTGTGGGGAACTGTGATGGAATTTGACGCCAATGTGACATCATTAACCGACCACACACGTCGCATGAACTGGGGTGTGACCTTATTTACGCATGTGTCGACACCTTGCTGCTTGCAGCGTCGTCGAGCCGGGGGGCTGACGTCGTAGGGCGCCAAGCTTTTGCTCCCTCGCAGAGGTAGATTGTAGACTCGAGCCAACTTTCAAACTTATTGCAGCAATGTGAGGCAATTACCGGGTTTTGGAAAAAGTGGTATTGTAATTCTGTTGCGTTGTGTAGTTCTATGAACCCTCTGCGAATCTCTCGCCCAGTGCAAACTCCCAAGCTACTGGATAAAAGCGCAGGTGACTCCTGTATATAAGGAGGACGAAAGAACAAACCCACAAAATTACAGACCAATATCCCTAACAGCGGTTTGCTGCAGAATCCTTGAACACATTGTAGCGCAACTTTAAGCTAGCACAGGAAAGGTTCAATTAATGAAAAGACTAGGCCACAACTCTCAAACATGATTGACTTTATTACAATATAACTCTCTGAGCAAGTTTCATTCCTTGTTACTTATTTAAAAAAGCACAGAGCATAAAATTTTTAAACAAAGTTTTTTCGTAAAAACATTACTCTAATTAAATACAGAAATCTCAAAAACAAATTCAAGCTGACAAGTAAATGACTTTAGAGTTAACTTCTGCAGTAGTTCAAGACAAGATCATTAAACGACAGTAAACAAACTCGTGGTTTTAAAATTAACCACTCACGCAACTAGAAATGCATCAAGAGATAATGGTTGTAATTAGAGGCGTATACTTAAAGGAGGATTACACACCTTTCCTTTCATTACACATGTACTGCCGCTCTTGGTACGAGCCCTTTTACTCTCCATCAATCAACAGGCCCAGCTCGCTCGTCTCCTCAGGCAGGTCGTTGTACACACGGAAGAGAACAAAAAATAACAAGACAAGCTTCTAAAATACACAAACAGATGGTGTTAATTCAACAAGCCTCAAAAACATGTTCATACGTGCTTCAGGGAATAGAGGCCAGACAATAAAAAACAATTTAAACCATGACCTGGAAAACTTCAAGCAACCAATTGGTCCAGTAAATAAAATTTAAAAAAATTAACCACTCTTGATAAACCATCAAAACACAGGCATTTCACTACTAAGACAATCGTGCAGGACTGGCAGTTGGCAATACCCATAGCACAGATTGAAGTAGCTGACAAGAATTTCGAATGAGGCAACAAGAGGTAGCAATACATTAAATCACGTTGTTACCACAGTTCATGGGCTAAAATTTTGCTCACTCCCAAAAAAAATATCCATGGTTCTAATTACGTCGAGAGCAGAAACAAGGCTGTCCACTCAGAGTCCCGTCAGCCAGTGAATGTCAGAATCACCAACGCCAGTACCAACAGTGTCAGCTTAAACTGCCGCCCAGCGTGCTTCCAAACACAGTGCATGCGCGACTCACGCCTCCTAGCGGCTGCGAGTGAACGACTCTCTGACTCGCTCAACATCTCTTCACCAGCTCTTGGTCGTCGTGTGCTCTTCCCTTTACAAAGGCAGCCAGTATCTTCAAATTGATGATACCCTCTACGAATGTTATTATCACTTGGAGGATCACGATCGAACTTCAGCTGGAACGCACGTTGCAGATTAACTACAGATTCAATCTTTGCAAACTGCAAAACACAAAATGCATTCTGTTCACTAGTCGCCATCTTCGTTACTACCGCTGTCTAGCGGATTGCGGCGGAAACATTGTGCCACTGGTGCCAAACACAACTGTTTGAGTTCCTCTTTCATTTGACATATCATTTATAACTGTAAGTTTAATGTAATGAATATTATAAAGCGGTAAAACCCCGATATTGATTTATAAACACCCTGTCGTTGTCTAGGCTGCACTTAAGTGTGAACTCCGGAGTAAGCATGTGAATGTAGATGCATAGAAATAATAACGGGAAAATGGTAGGTACCATTCGGGTTCTATGGATAGACAGGGATTTGAACTGGGAGGCTCTATGATACGATTCTCTTTCCTTAATTAACGTAGCACCCTCCTCGATAGTAGTAAGGGAAAGAAGCACCACTCGCAAAAGAGCTGTGAGTGTGGGGGAGTGGGCGGAGACTGGCTGGCCAGTTCCCCGCAGCGTGGACGGTGTGTGTGTGGCGACGGTAATGACGGCGAGCCGCGCTGGTGGGGGATGGGGCCACAAGTGTTTGGGTGTTGTGGAGGCGCCCTAATTGGAGCTGCTCGCAGGTAGCGCCCCCGTGTTTGCACAGCCGCGCCGCCCAGACCTGTTGACCCGCTGAATACCGACACAGGCGCACGTCACTGCTTCCCTGGCGCTCGCGGCCTCTGCCCACTACGACGTCGTGTCTGTCGTGTTATTCTAACCCAATGGAGTGGACCTGTCACAAAATGTTCCGGTCTCCAGTTGCAAAGAGCGTTCATCTAATTCACCGGTTTCCAACATTTCTGAAACCATTATCCCTGAGTGTAATCAGATGTCAGCTATTTCTGCCCCCCCCCCCCAAAAAAAAAAAAACTCCCACCGCCACTGCAACACCACCAACATTAGCGCCTAACTAAATTTTAGAATGCAAAAGCATTTTCTTTGAACACTTTCGCTTTTAAAACGATTTAAGGTAAATGACTCCATTCTGCTCTGGCCTGGTGCAGCAACAGTGGTCCCATGTTCCAAATAAAAGACAATCTCTGTTACAATATTTATTGATTAATAACGCGTTCGCGCTCTTTGCGCATCATCAGATTAATTGCAAATTGTAGAAAAGTAATTATGACATAAAAGTTTTGATTGGCGAATCTACACTACTGACCATTAAAATTGCTACACCAAGAAGAAATGCAGATGATAAACGGGTATTCATTGGACAAATATATTATACTAGCACTGACATCTGATTACACTTTCATGCAATTTGGGTCATAGACCCTGAGAAATCAGTTCCCAGAACAACCACCTCTGGCCGTAATAACGACCTTGATACACCTGGGCATTCAGTCAAACAGAGCTTGGACGGCGTGTACAGGTACAACTGCCCATGCAGCTTCAACACCATACCACAGTTCATCAAGAGTAGTGACTGGCGTATTGTGACGAGCCAGTTGCTCGGCCACCATTGGCCACACGTTTTCAGTTGGTGAGAGATCTGGAGAATGTGCTGGCCAGGGTAGCAGTCGAACATTTTCTGTATCCAGAAAGGCCTGTACACGACCTGCAACATCTGGTCGTGCATTATCCTCCTGAAATGTAGGGTTTCGCAGGAATCGAATGAAGGGTAGAGCCGCGGGTCGTAACACATCTGAAATGTAACGTCCACTGTTCAAAGTGCCGTCGATGCGAACAAGAGGTGACCGAGACGTGTAACCAATGGCACCCCATACCATCACGCCGGGTGATACGCCAGTATGGCGATGACGAATACACACTTCTAATGTGCGTTCACCGCGATGTCGCCAAACACGGATGCGACCATCATAATGCTGTAAACAGAGCCTGGATTCATACGAAAAAAATGACGTTTTCCCATTCGTCCACCCAGGTTCGTCGTTGAGTACGCCATCGCAGGCGCTCCAGTCTGTGATGCAGGGTCAAGGGTAACCGCAGCCGTAGTCTCCGAGCTGATTGTCCATGCTGCTGCAAACGTCGTCGAACTGTTCGTGCAGATGGTTGTCGTCTTGCAAACGTCCCCATCTGTTGACTCAGGGATCGAGACGTGGCTGCACGATCCGTTACAGCCATGCGGATAAGATGCCTGCCATCGCGACTGCTAGTGATACGAGGCCGTTGGGATCCAGCACGGCGTTCCTTATTACCCTCCTGAACCCACCGATTCCATATTCTGCTAACAGTCATTGGATCTCGACCAACGCGAGCAGCAATGTCGCGATACGATAAACCGCAATCGCGATACGCTACAATCCGACCTTTATCAAAGTCGGAAACGTGGTGGTACGCATTTCTCCTCCTTACACGAGGCATCAGAACAACATTTGACCAGACAATGCCGTTCAACTGCTGTTTGTGTATGAGAAATCGTTTGGAAACTTTCCTATATGTCAGCATGTTGTAGGTGTCGCCTTCGGCGCCAACCTTGTGTGAATGCTCTGAAAAGGTAATCGTTTGCATATCACAGCATATTCTTCCTGTCGGTTAAATTTCGCGTCTGTAGCACGTCATCTTCGTGGTGTAGCAATTTGAATGGCCAGTAGTGTATTTAAAGCAGTATGTGGCAGAATAAGTTAATGGGGAATGGATGGGGAAATATCTTGAAAAGGCAGTGGAAACCGCCTAAGTCATAATTAAAAGCCATGGCGGCAGTCACCTCAGTCAGAATTAAAACATGGAAAAAATTGGTTGAAGCGTAAACCGCAATCGTCGGCTGAAGATAAAAATCCTAAAACGATTATAAAAACGACCATGCAGAAACGAAAAATCAAGAAATACAAGCGAAGCCGAGTATCAGGACAAGGGAGGGAAATGACCTCACCTAGCACCGGTAGCAAACGTTGTAGGTAGGCCGGCGGTCACAGACATCTGTCTTACTAATAAACAAATACTTAGCTGATGAAAAGTGCGCTGAGGCGTGGAGGACGCGGCGTCACGTGAAGTAAAAGCGGAAGTTGATGGGAAGCGCCGAGTGGTGGCGCTTAATAAAAGATTAATTAATAAAAGAATAAAATACACAACAGGAAGCGATACAAAATCGAGAAGTCGAGTAGTGAGCAAGCAAATAGCAAAGAATAATATGCATTAAAAATGTGCGTGATAGTGAGAAAAATGATTGGTAAAATAAAAATAACAAGAAAGTAATTAAAGTGCTGATTAGCATACTAGTAATCGGATGTGCAAATCTTCAGATAAATTACTAAAAGCGAATAGAAAAAACGGAGTGAAAATTATGCAACAAGAATGAGGAAGCGAAGTCGGCCGTGGTGGCCGTGCGGTTCTAGGCGCTCCAGTCCGGAGCCGCGCTGCTGCTAAGGTCGCAGATTCGAATCCTGCCTCGGGCATGGGTGTGTGTGATGTCCATAGGTTAGTTAGGTTTAAGTAGTTCTAAGTTCTAGGGGACTGATGACCACAGCAGTTGAGTCCCATAGTGCTCATAGCCATTTGAACCATTTGAGGAAGCGAAAAATAAGGTAAAAGATATTTAATTGTTAGGTGTTTTATTAAACCATGCACTAATGAGTCTCTGAGATAATTGGTCTACTTGTTTCCAAGGACTTTTTTTTATAGAATCATGAATGAATTTTCAGTGCATTGCAAGTACTATCTACAATTTCTTCTCAGAATAGGTTAGGCTCTTGTTACAAAACATGTTTTTTCTGCACCACTCGTCTCCCTAAGGCACTTGCTTCACCCATATATTGCACCCCCATTTAAAATCAAGTTGAAATGCCTGCACTACACTTATGCCTACTATATATAAATCACTCCACTGCTGGACTCCTTGCTTCTGAACTAAAGGAAATTACAACTGCCACGAATACCTAGAAAAGTGGTCAATCACTGTTAACACATACTTATTCCCTGCTGCACTCCTATTAAATGCGCCTAATACATCAATTCCGATTTGTTGGAAAGGTCTGTCTGCCTCTGGTAATCTTTGAAGCTGAATCTTTTGATGGCTCAAGTCCGCACGCTGTGCGCGTGGCACACAATTCCTGACGTACTCGTCCACGTCTTGACGTCGTGTCCTCCACCAAAACTTCTCCGCTATCCGCCTATCCGTAGTTATTCTCCCGCCATGTCCTGAAAGAAAATGGTCATGCGCCTGTTGCAAAACTTCAGATCTTAACGCTGCTGGTACGACGACAATAACAATACTATAACAATAATAACAATGAGTAGGTCCTACAGCAGTGTTGTAGCCATCACATTGTTCCTATTGTGTTGCGCAGTCAGTTAGTTCGTTTACCATTACAAAGTAATTAATGAAGCAATTTATAGTCTATTACGGGAATTATCTACAAATCTGAGGCTTTTCCGTGAGATATCTGAACATATGTGAAGCATATGTCTCATTTTTACTGTCATAGATCTGTGCTGCAAACTATGTGTGTAATGGGTGTATCATGTGTGGGAGATGTTCATACATTTGTTCTACGAACTGTAAGCCCAACAAAGTTGTGACACAAATTGAAAAAAATGTAATTATTGTTAGCTAGTGTAAACATTATTTTAGCCTTACGAAATAGTTACAGTATTAATGATTTTTAAAAATTTGGTCTCGTGACCGAAACACAACTGCATCCTTTTGTTTTCATTCTTCAGAAAATTACATTTTGCTCCTCAGGGGGTAATTACTCGCAGCTTGGGCGCCACTGTTCTAATTCATATCTGACTACGTGCAATCCATTTCCTTCCCTCTTCCTTACTCCTCTGAACTACTGTTCGTTCCGACTTCAAGCACCGAAAACAAGTTTCAGCAGTTTTTGGGAAAAAAAGGCATGAACCGACAAGAAGAGCCTAGAAGAGAATCAATTATACACGATACCATTCTGCAGTGCCTGTATTGTAAAGAAGAACGGTACAGTGATCCTTAGGAGATGCATGCATATTCGAAGAAACTGCATCGTACTTCTTAACAACACAGACCCTGCAATATCGTATTTATCCGCCGATACCAGGCAGCGACTTTCAATTGAAATATCCTCCCCTGTACGGGAATGACATAATGTGTGTACGAGTACAGGTTGTGACGCTGGAATGACCAGATATGCAACTTTGAACCTGGCCTCGACTCGTGCCTGGATAGCCACAGCAGTACAGCGTGTTCGCTCAGAGGGTTAGCTACCCCCTGTAACAAAAGAACTGAGTGAATGTTTCAACAAAGAACCTCAGCGGGAATCATCGGACGTCCGCACCGAACATATTCAAAGAACAATATAGAACAAAATGAGATCAATTGAAAAAAAAAAAAACAAGCGGTTAATGCGACCGCTCGCGTAATGCGGAAAATCCGTGTTCGAGACCCGGTCCGGCACAAATTTTCAATGGCGTCATTCCATTACACAGCTGATGGTTGTTCGTAATCGCAACTGCAAATGCATTTCACGTAATTAACTTTGAGGTGATGTAACACGATGAAAAGTAAAGTCGTATAGCGAGGTTGGCTGCGGGACCTCTAACGGCAGGTTCAGCCGCCTAAAAGGAAAGTTTTTCCCCTATCCTTCGGGCATGTGTTGAAGTGTATATGATAGGTATAGATAACTGTAATGGATGTGTGGTTAGTGTGGTGTCATGTTTTTGTTTAATGGTTATGGGAGAATGGAGAGGGTGTAACCGGATGCCGGCATATAACCGACTTCTCTCGAATAGTATCAAGAGGTTATGTTCAGTGTCCCTATCCGCCGGACGGATCACCATCAACAGTATCACATGCCCTCACTCCGTGAGACACTGAGAAAACGTTTCGCATTTAAACCATGGCATTGGCGCAAAGACTGGACTTTACTCCCCTCCTCTCCTTTACAGGAATGACAAAGGGAAAGTAGCCAACAGCACGTGGCGTAACTAGGCTGTTACCATCCAAGTATCGGCCACCCCTGACATTGCTTAACTTCGGTGATGTGATGCAACTGAAATATTCAACGAGGCAAGCCCGTTGGCGGTATAACCTAATACGTACGAAAGTTCATGTGTTAATTACCTGTATCGTCTTGTCATATCAATATGGCAATGTTATTAACACAGTCCCATCAAAAACGCTGAACATCCAAAGAAAAAAAAACAGATATCATTACTCAAGAGCTGCTGTTTCAGATGTGAAAGCACAGCTCTAAATGTCACCAGCTAATTATAAACAAGACAAAGTGATCCATTTGAGCTGTCTGTTGTATCCAGTATCAAAAGAAGATTTCTCTTTTACGTTTTTGTGATTTCTGCACAACTATATTCAAAAGATTTTTCTATTTACTTAAATATTAATATGAATACTCATCAACATTGTCTGTATACATAATAATGAAGTTGTGACACCGCCATGTAAGTTTATTACTCACATCTTCCATATTTTCATTATGTCCATCTATATACCAGCATATATTATTATATTTTTCACAATTTTAAAATAATAACTGTGAGAACTTACTATTTTTCCTGTTTCATTATAGTCTTGTGCTTCTATAATATATATTTATCCTATTTCTATATCTAGAATCAAAAAATGTTCAAATGTGTGTGAAATCTTATGGGACTTAACTGCTAAGGTCATTAGTCCCTAAGCTTACACACTACTTAACCTAAATTATTCTAAGGACAAACACACACACACACACACCCATGCTGCGATATCGGAGATTTGATGTTTTACCTGATATTCACGGTACGCTCGTGAAATGGTCGTACGGGAAAATTCTCACTTCATAGCTACACCGGAAACGCTGTGTCCCATCGCTCGTGCGCCGACTATAACACCACGTTCAAACTCACTAAAATTTTGATAACTTGCCATTGCAGCAGCAGTAACCGATCTAACAACTGCGTCACTCACTTGTCGTATATAGGGCAGCGCCAAATTATGGCTGTTTACATATCTCTGTATTTGAATACGCATTACTATACCAGTTTCTTTAGCGCTTCATTGTAGGTGGCTTTCGGAAATTCATAAATACGCTATTTACTTGTTCACCAGTATTTATGGTCTACATGGTGTCGTGTACGAAGAAAGAAAGCTGTATTGCAGAGGATCGTTTCCTCCAGTAACGTCATAATGTTTAAGCTTAGAATTTGTTTTAGAATCCTTTAACAAACGGACATGAGGGTTCTGTAGTTCTGCACATCCGCTCTTTTACCTTTCTTTGTAAACATGAGTGATACCTGAGTGACTATTTTCTGCAGAAGACATTCTAGACAAATACGAATTACGTACGTTGTCAGTAAGCTTTCAAGTTGAGGACATGGTGCGGCTGTGTACAATACTGTTAAAATGTCTTTCACGTACCCTCCAACAGGCAGCACTTCAAATACTTAGCCATTTCAGCCTGAGAGATTTATCCAGTGAATAAGGTCGGTCAGAGAGACCTCGATCATATTTCCAGCGATAGCCGACGGTGATTCCTTAATTTTTGTTGCAGGTGAGTCGCGGCCGCAAGCTGCTCGGCGGTCGGCGTCGGCGTCCAGGTAAGACGGAGCGCCGCGCCTTCACAGTTGGCTAGCCTGGGAACGCGGCCGTCCCGCCGCTGCCCGCCGGGAGGCGCGGTGCGGCGCGTGCAGCCGCTCGTGAGGAAATTACGCGAACAAATATTGACTCTGCAGCCGGCGGGTTTTGTCTGCTGCACTCGCCGCTATTACTGCCGCTGCCACTGGCGTGTCTGATGGCGGCTCCAGGGTCGCGCTCACCTCCCAGCCTGGCCGCCACGTTTCCGCTGGATTATTTAAATACTGAGATTCCGACACAGCGTGGCTTCGGAATTATTGCATTTTATACACCTGTCTTCTCTCACCAGCCAATAATTTCCGGCCGGCCGGAGTGGCTGAGCGGTTCTAGGCGCTACAGTCAGGAACCGCGCGACCGCTGCGGTCGCAGGTTCGAATCCTTCCTCGGGCATGGATGTGTGTGATGTCCTTAGGTTAGTTAGGTTTAAACAGTTATACGTTCTAGGGGACTGATGACCTCAGAAGTTAAGTTCCATAGTGGTCAGAGCCATTTGAACCAATAATTTCCCTTCAGACTTCGCCTGAATAGATTCTACGCTAACAGAGAAACTGGTATACCTGCGTAATATCGTGTAGGGCCCCGCAAACATGCGGAAGTGCAGCAAAACCCCGTGGCACGGACTCGACAAATGTTGAAATAGTGCTGGAGGTTCAAACTCGTTCAAATGGCTCTGACCACTATGGGACTTAACTTCTGAGCTCATCAGTCCCCTAGAACTTAGAACTACTTAAACCTAACGAACCTAAGGACATCACAAACATCCATGCCCGAGGCAGGACTCGAACCTGCGACTGTAGCGGTCACGCGGTTCCAGACTGTAGCGCCTAGAACCGCTCGAGTACCCCGGCCGGCCGTGCTGGAGGGAACTGACACCAAGGATCCTACAAGAGTTTTGCCCACTTCTAGGCCTCAGTTCCGCAGCCAACATCATCTAGTAGGACGGTGTTAGTCGGAGTCCCAGTGGAACATGATATAATTGTGTTAATGTTGAACATTGTACTTCAAAAGAACGGTTTGTGATTGTATGCGTCAAGCGATGCTTTCATAGTTAATGACTTGTAAATATTCTACGCTGTCCTGTAGCAATGAACTGTCTCAAGTTCAGTAAATCTTTTTATTCATTCGTGTAATAAAGTGAACTAATATTTTATTTGTTGTTGTTAGAAATGAACCATCTCCTAGAGCACTCAAATAACCCACAGTTGTGGCCAGACGATTGTAGTTTCGTGTGGTCACAACACCCATAAATGTACCAAACTGCACTGGTGTTAATAGTTGCATCTGCCCAGCCCTTCCAGTCGATTTAGGCACGGAAAAACTTAATACCCCGATAGACATTAAACAACAGGTTTATTACTAATAACATAAATTCACTTATCTCCATTTGGAAAATAATTTCACATGAACACAAAAATAGTTTTTTATTTGTCTAGTGTCAGGCATGTCTCAAACAACAGACACCATTTGTTTTTGATCCCGCAGCGGTATATATACATGACGAAACTAAATATTACGACATTAGCAGCAGTCGAGCATTGAAATAAATTCAGTGGCAACAAGCGAAAATTTGTGACGGATCGGGACTCGAACCGGAATTTCCTACTTTGCACTAGCATTCGCCTTAAGCGCTTTTTCAATAATTTGTTTTTTTTAAAAAAAACAAACGTGGAAATCTTCATGTTTTTGCGGGTCATCCTTGCTCAGGAGCCGTCCTAATCTTCTCTGTATTGTTCCAATTTTAGTATGTAGCACACTTGCCCGCCCAGTTAGCTGTGCTGTCTATCACATTGCTTTCCGAGCGGGAAGGCGTGTTGGTTCCTGGCACGAATCCGCCCGTCGGATCAGTGTCGAGTTCCGGTGTGCCGGCCAGTCTGTGGATGGTTTTTAAGGCGGTTTTCCATCTGCCTCGGCGAATGCGGGCTGGTCCCCCTTATTCCGCCTCAGTTACACTATGTCGGCGATTCCTGTGCAAACACTTCTCTCGTCTGGTGTGTGACGTTTCCAGGGGGTGGGGGGTGGGGGAGGGATGTTCACTGGGGACCGAACCGCACAATAACCCTGGGTTCAGTGTGGAGCAGCGGTGGGGTGAGTGGACTGCTGTAGCCTGTTGTGGGGTTGTGAACCACGGACTACGGCGGAGACGAAGCCTCTCCGTCGTTTCTATGTCCCCAGTTCAATACAATACAATATAGCACACTTCCCAGTCAACTCAAATTCCCAAGTTGTCGTACACTACTTACGTAGCTGTCCCTCTCCATTATCCTTACTGCTCGCACCTTCTCGCTGATTCCCGGAAGAAGTCGGACGAAGAATGCACCTGCACTGAATGAGTATTGCCATCAAGGTACATATACATACGGGCATTGTTATTTACACATCTAAAGGACACCAAATATACAAAAATATGCGTCAGATCACCGAAATTAAGCACTGTCGATATGGGCTAGCACTAGGATGGGTGACCATCCGGTTTACCGAGCGCACGGCGGCCGGTCGGTACCGTTGGGCCTTCATGGCCTGTTCGGGCCAAGTTTGTTTGTTTGCTTGTTACATGGCTTGTTATTGTTATTGTCCTACTGACACACTTCGTTTTGCTTGCGTTGTCGTGTCCCCTGCACTCTCGGGCACCGGCAGCCTGTGACGTCGTACATTCATGCTGGTTGGGTGTGTAACCGGACGTAACACTTCCAGTCAAGCAGTCAGGTATTTTTCTGAAACTTCCTGGCAGATTAAAACGGTGTGCCGGACCGAGACTCGAACTCGGGACCTTTGCCTTTCGCGGGCAAGTGCTCTACCAACTGAGCTACCCAAGCAAGACACAGGACCCGTCGTGCAGAGTGAAAAAATTCCATTCAGGTATTTTTCCGTCTGGTTAACGCTGGGTATTTAGCGACCCAGTCTTTGTGTGATAACGTTCCCGAGAATTTGTCAAAACCAGGAACTAATACATGCAGACCTTGAACACGTCTGTGTGGGAATGTCCACAGCCATTTCACTGCGTAAAGATTGAAAACAGTTAATAAAATTTATTATAACTTGACCTTAGAGTGAGCTCCAATTACATACAGCAACCAACGAGGATGGAGCCACCGCAGTCATAAATTAAGGCAACTAACTGGCCTTAGGCTACGCGCACTAGAGGTTTCCTGAATCACGACCAGAGCCTTTCTGGATAACAAATAAGCCACCCACCACTCACGCATTTGCGACGTTCACCAGGGTCCACAGCCTCAAACAGGCGATCATTAACACAATGGTTCACCCGATGGTAGGCGCTGCCGTTGACGTTGGCTAGCCAGCAGAACAATCATGTCCAGCCAGTGCTCCGGCTGGGTAGACTCCGTCGATAGTCGCTGACTGTTCAAAGCTCGTGGCAGAAGAGAATTCGGGTTATCACTCCGCTTCAGATGGCAGGCAGCTTTGTTTAGGAGGCGCCGAAGTCGGACTGCCCACAGCGCAGCCCAACACTGGTGGCGGCAGAGGCGCGCGCGAGACTTCCAATGCATCGCAATAACGGCGACTTTTAAGTCGGCGCAAAGATGTAGAAAGATGGGCAACATGTTGCACTCCCAAAACATAACGGAAACAACATTCGATCTGAACTGCATCCTTCCACACACGCGGACTAACGCTTCATTGTTCCGTCAGTGTTCTCTGTGTCCTCCGTCATTTGAAAAGAACCAAAATCACGATTCATTGTAACACATTACACGCTAACCGTCAGCAAATGTCCATTTTATGTCTTGTAAGATGTGGGGGGCTTACGTGCCGCTTTTGCTTCCAGTCAGGAAATGTCCATTTTAGAACCGCGGGACTGCTACTGTCGCAGGTTCGAATCCTGCCTCGGGCATGGGTGTGTGTGATGTCCTTAGGTTGGTTAGGTTTAAGTAGTTCTAAGTTCTAGGGGACTTATGACCTAAGATGTTGAGTCCCATAGTGCTCAGAGCCATTTGAACCATTTTTGGCCATTTTATGTCTTGTAGGATGTGGGGGCTTACGTGCTGCTTTGAGCAATGACCTTTTGGAAGGTATCATTATCCGACTCCAAATGTCCATTGTATGCACTCCCCTTCACAACGTTCGCTCTGAAACTGGTTGAAATGGACCTTCAATCACTGACAGCGACATTCCTGTCGGGTTTGAAACTGATTGTCACTAACAAGCGAGACACTAGTCTCCGATCCCTGTTGGTTCTTTTTACGACCGCTATTCTTACGTCGTGTTCGACAAGTATACCGTTGCTTGTAGACACATTGTATAGCATGCGGTGCTACACCGACAAATGGAGAAACTTTATTCGCTGTGTGATAATGAGCACGTCCAAACGATAAAAACTGGCTCCTACTCCTATAAGCTGCTACGTGCGTTTGACTAATTCAATTGCTCCGTGCTTCTCGATGTTCTCTGTGAGTATAATTAGGTATGGTCTCCGCACACTCGAGGAAACACTGTATGAGCAATCATTTCGTTGACAAAGTGCGGTATCAGTGTATCCTACCAATAAACTGAATCCTACATTGTCTGGCGCTTGCTCAAAGTCGATGAGGATGGTGTTGCATTCAGGACTTTTAACGCAACTGCAAAGCAGCAAATACTTTGCTATACGTAGCTGTTTCCAATGATCTCTGGAATTCTGTCTACCACATGTATATTATTCATTCACCATCGAAGGTTCTTCCCTGTCTCGGCGAAAAAATACACTTTCTCTCACTTATTTCTAAATGGTCCCAGTGTTTGTAAGTTTGATTCCTTATACACAAATTTTTGTGAATTTTGCAACTACAGAAAGTAATAGCCCGAGTGAATCCAAATATTTGCAGGGAAATATTCCAACAGCAAAAGACTGTAGAGACATGTAAGGTCTGCTCGACCTACTGGTACCAGACGTTGTCTTTGACCTGTGACGTTGATGATATGTAGTGCGAGGTCATATGTCCAGAAAGTCAGATAAAACAGAATACTGACAGTATTTATTTTGCTTCTACATTTCTTTTGGATGCATGGTGCTGTGACTTTATTTTAGTGAGCCCGACTCCATACGTTGCAATGGAAGATGACAGTCTGATTATGGATCGGCAAAGCAAACGAATATGGTACCATCAAATAAATTCTTACAATGGAGCATATTTTATGCATGATGGATTTAGGTGGGTAGTTTATGTCCGCCATTTTGAATGACGCCATGCGTAAAACCAGGCGGGTGGTAATGACTGCCGGCCGGTGTGGCCCTGCGGTTAAAGGCGCTTCAGTCTGGAACCGCGTGACCGGTACGGTCGCAGGTTCGAATCCTGCCTCGGGCATGGATGTGTGTGATGTCCTTAGGTTAGTTAGGTTTAATTAGTTCTGAGTTCTAGGCGACTGATGACCTCAGAAGTTGAGTCGCATAGTGCTCAGAGCCATTTGAACCATTTTTGGTAATGGCTGGTTCGATTTGTTCACAGCGTTCTAAGATGGACTGGCGAAGGACCGTATAACGCAGAGGAAAGTTGAGAGCGAGTGCCACTTTCCTTTGGCGACGTCGAAGCTTTCCCTGTTTGCAGGCCATCTTGGCTGCAGCCTCACGATAAAAATTTAAAATAAAAAAGTCTGCATTTTAATGCTGTGGTGTGGCCGTAAGGGGCGTAGACGTAAACGTTTGCGTAGGCTTTGGGGCTGAATTTTTCAACTGACTGTTGATATGAATGAAGTTAGCATTGACCTCTGAAACCTAGCGCTCCCTCGCATCAGATTCCCAGTGGCACCGGCTCAAATGCTTGTCACTTTGGTAGACAAAACCGCAAAAACAATTTTGACAGTTCGACATGATTTCGGTTTCACAGAGAGCCAATTTATCCTAGACCGCATTTCATCCAAAGTAGAACTAAAATGGGTCAGATATTTTTTTCCTAATATCGATGTTGCTCTAAGATCGTACTTGTCACTTACCGCCACAAACAGGAGTGGAAAGATACCATTTTCATGGCTGAAGCTGACCAAGAGAAGGCTTCGAAACTCCATGTTGGAAGACAGTCTCAACGTCTTGACTTTTATCGGTATTGAAAGTGATATTTTGAAACACCTAAGTTATAATGATGCTACAAGTAGCATCAGTAGTATGAAGTGTTGGCCCTAACATATTAACCAACAAGATCATTTAAAATTTTCATTTTAAAGCTAATTATTAGGGAAAGTATTTGCCGGTTGGTTATAATTAAACTGATCGTAATCCGAGTGTTGCAGTGCGAACTGGATGTATCGCAGAACGCTGAAATATCGTAGGTAACTTCATTAATTGATGTGTTCGTGGAGCATGCTGAAAAGAAAAAACAGTACTTACACTTTTGCGGCCAGGTGAAAATATGGCGCTGTAAGCGGACAGAACGTGGTACGAGTGCTGGAAGAATCCGGATACATCCCTGACAGGCACAATCTTTCAGGTATCCCTACAACCAGAAATAACATAGATTTAGGTCGGGGGGCCTGGAAAGTGGCCTGGAACGTCATACATATTGAAATTGCGTAGAGATGATGTAGTCCTTGCCGAAAGTTTCTCAAAACAAATACACTCCTGGAAATGGAAAAAAGAACACATTGACACCGGTGTGTCAGACCCACCATACTTGCTCCGGACACTGCGAGAGGGCTGTACAAGCAATGATCACACGCACGGCACAGCGGACACACCAGGAACCGCGGTGTTGGCCGTCGAATGGCGCTAGCTGCGCAGCATTTGTGCACCGCCGCCGTCAGTGTCAGCCAGTTTGCCGTGGCATACGGAGCTCCATCGCAGTCTTTAACACTGGTAGCATGCCGCGACAGCGTGGACGTGAACCGTATGTGCAGTTGACGGACTTTGAGCGAGGACGTATAGTGGGCATGCGGGAGGCCGCGTGGACGTCCCGCCGAATTGCTCAACACATGGGGCGTGAGGTCTCCACAGTACATCGATGTTGTCGCAAGTGGTCGGCGGAAGGTGCACGTGCCCGTCGACCTGGGACCGGACCGCAGCGACGCACGGATGCACGCCAAGACCGTAGGATCCTACGCAGTGCCGTAGGGGACCGCACCGCCACCTCCCAGCAAATTACGGACACTGTTGCTCCTGGGGTATCGGCGAGGACCATTCGCAACCGTCTCCATGAAGCTGGGCTACGGTCCCGCACACCGTTAGGCCGTCTTCCGCTCACGCCCCAACATCGTGCAGCCCGCCTCCAGTGGTGTCGCGACAGGCGTGAATGGAGGGACGAATGGAGACGTGTCGTCTTCAGCGATGAGAGTCGCTTCTGCCTTGGTGCCAATGATGGTCGTATGCGTGTTTGGCGCCGTGCAGGTGAGCGCCACAATCAGGACTGCATACGACCGAGGCACACAGGGCCAACACCCGGCATCATGGTGTGGGGAGCGATCTCCTACACTGGCCGTACACCACTGGTGATCGTCGAGGGGACACTGAATAGTGCACGGTACATCCAAACCGTCATCGAACCCATCGTTCTACCATTCCTAGACCGGCAAGGGAACTTGCTGTTCCAACAGGACAATGCACGTCCGCATGTATCCCGTGCCACCCAACGTGCTCTAGAAGGTGTAAGTCAACTACCCTGGCCAGCAAGATCTCCGGATCTGTCCCCCATTGAGCATGTTTGGGACTGTATGAAGCGTCGTCTCACGCGGTCTGCACGTCCAGCACGAACGCTGGTCCAACTGAGGCGCCAGGTGGAAATGGCATGGCAAGCCGTTCCACAGGACTACATCCAGCATCTCTACGATCGTCTCCATGGGAGAATAGCAGCCTGCATTGCTGCGAAAGGTGGATATACACTGTACTAGTGCCGGCATTGTGCATGCTCTGTTGCCTGTGTCTATGTGCCTGTGGTTCTGTCAGTGTGATCATGTGATGTATCTGACCCCAGGAATGTGTCAATAAAGTTTCCCCTTCCTGGGACAATGAATTCACGGTGTTCTTATTTCAATTTCCAGGAGTGTATTTCACTTGGCAAGCGACATGTGGTGTCGCCCCATCTTGGAAGAAAATGGTGGTCTGGACACAGTTGCGTTCTTGCAAATCGGGATCCACGTGTTGCACAAGGAGGTCCTTACAACGTGCAGAATTCACTGGACACCTAGCACGCCTGCGAGGTTTCATCGCCTCGAAGAAAAACGAATCGGGAATGAAGGAGCTTGTGAAACTACACCACCCAGTCTCAAAAGCTGAGTGTAGTTGATGTGGCGGAGTAGAACCCCATATATGATAGCTGTGTGCATTCACAGCACCGTCGCAGTAAAAGGCGCCTCGTCCATCCAAAGAAGACTCTCCGGCCAGATGTCGTCCATTTCCGTGTGTGCCAAAAAACAAAATCCCGGCTCTGTAACCTGTCTTGTGGCTTCATCTGATGCACCTTCTAAATCTTGCAGGAATACCAGTGTAAAATGTGCCTCAAAATCTTTGAACTGTTGACCAGAGAGAGAGAATTTCCGTGACACAGATCGAGCAATCGCTTCAGAATTTGAGGCATGTGCTTCAAGGTCGGCTAAAGCTACAGCAACTTCATTAACAACTGCCATGAGAGTGGGCCACCTCTCTCTCCCTGCTGCACCACCTAATTCACATGTTTCTTCAAATTACTTGACATCAATCTGTAGCCCATTTATTCCCGTAGTGCAGCGCTGCTATTCCTGCCGATCTGATAAAACAACTTTACCAGCAGCGCATGGTCTTTCTTCTCAATAGCATTGAGTTTCGTACGGACCCTTTACGCCGAAAGTCACTTCAATACCCGTCGCTATGCGACAAACAACATGCTGACGTCAAAACAGGAAACATTTCACATTCTGACTGTTTACAGCGCCATATTTTCACCTGCTGGCAGAAAGTGGAACTACTACTTTTTCAGCGAGAGGACTCATTAATGAACATACCCACGATGTTTCAGCGTCAGCGTTGCATACAGCTAACACTGCAGCACTCGAAACACCGTCAGCCTAATTATAACCACATGGTGTTTGAATTAAATATGAGTGAATTTGCTTGAAGGATACAGCCGTTGTTGTTATCTTGCATTTCCCTGATAAACATATTTGTTTATAGTCGTAATACAGAGTTATTCGTAAGTAGAGTACGTCTGGGGTTTCAGAAGACGACTCCACGAAAGCCACAAGGCATAGAGGAAAGAGACACTTATTGATGAATAGAGTGTATCTCCAAGTTTTTAACTCGTATAACAGCTAGTGACTCTGCAAACCTCAAGTCATGCTCGTGCCGTACATGCCCCAACGTGGTACGGTAGATATCGTTCTTTGCAACTGTTGCAAATTAATCGTCGGTTGAGGCACGAATATACGATCTCTGGCGTGACCCCATAAGACGATATTACGCGAAGTTAATTCAGAAGACCATGGGGAGGATGGAGGGGAGAGAGAAGGAGGGAGTCGTGATGGGAAGCACGCCCAATGCAACGCTGAGGCAGTGCATCGTTGAGGTCATTACGAACATCAGAAAGACAGCGTGCTGGAGCACCGTCTTGTTGCAAAATGCAGTCTCCGCTGTCTTGCTGTGATTGTGACACAAGCCATTGCTGCAGAATTTCTTTGGGCTTCTGATAAATGGTACCCACACTCCACCTCTGCGATCTGTTTTCTTTGTACCACAAAAGCAGCCAGTATGTCTTGTGCCACCCAAGGCTTTGTTTAACTGAATTTGGTACGAAATCGTCACATTTGACTCACATTTAGAGAATCCAAAGGACGCAAAATGCATGGATCGCTCCACTATACGCCATGTTCTGACGTTCCTACTCCGCAGTGGTGCGCTCTGCAGCTACGCCACAGCGCGTATTTCGCATCAAAACTTGAAGAGATGCCCTGTCCACTGACACGTGCCATTTTTCTGTGTGTCTTATAATTCTCGGACAGTCGTTTCCAGAAACCCTGGATGTACTACGAATAATATAAAAAAAGAAACAGTCCCAGTTTGCCCAGTGTTCTTAATTGGTTTAAAAAAGACGCGTTTCAGCCGGGCGAGGTGTCATCAGGTTATATAGAAGTACAACAGAATATGGCCATGATACATAATTTGGTGTAGTCCTACTCTGAACTATTATATTCAAAAGTGAAACTAAAAACTTAAATATATAAGACGAAAAGAATAGAAAACCACTTATAAAGTATTATAATTACTGCCAAAAATCATTGATCAAAAACGTCTAAAATACCTGGTAACCGAACGTGAAGAACACCGTAGAAGATGGTATAAAAACCACAGAGAATAAAACAACAGAAGAATACTTAAAAAGTGTAACCGTTGATTTACGTCGTGCGATTTGGATCATCAGTCATAGCAGCGTAGACTAAGACAACGCTCAGAAACTGTAAATATGATACCGGAACAAAATTCCGGCGTCCGATCCGTTCTCACACAATGTAGCATATGCGCAGTACTGATGGAATCAGAAGCGACTGACAGTGTTAGTAAAGATAACAAGCACAAAGTGGCCCCAGATGCAGGTACAAAATCTTCAACAAAATAAAAAAATAGTTATAGTAGAGAGAAATTCACATAAACGAGCTAAATACAAGTAAAAACAGGAAATAAACTGTATAAATATTTTTACAGATTGTTGTCCAAGAACAGAGGCAGGGGTTCAAGCATGAGAAGATAGTACAATTAAATAAACAATTTTTTTAGACACTTGAGAAAGAAATGCAGCAGAGGTACGAAGTACAATAAACAAAATCGGGAAACTGACATACAGTAAAAGGATAAAGTAAAAGGAATTACACTATGCGACATCCAAACACAAACCTACCTGATTAACATTACGCAGGGCACGAGCTAGAGGGTACATAAGCGGGAATGGTTGTCAATAAAAAAAATTATGCCAAATGACGAAAACTAAAAGTGAGCCAATAATTGTCAATAGCGTATAGCCCAAACCTCAATTAGTTTATACTCCTAAAACTTGCATATAATTCTGTTGTCATGAGCAGAAACAAGACAAAATTGCAAACTCCAAAAATTCCATAAATTCAGTTACAACACCAGAATTTTTTAAGGTACAACCGTAAAAGACACCTAAAATAAGTCTTATAAATTAGAAATAATACCTTCATAATAAAGTCTTGTTCACCTTGTGACAGTCTACACGACATATAAGGGATAGCGCATATCACTAAAGTTAACGAAATGACTGAAGCAAAAGCAGAGACTGTACGTTTTAGTTTTCAATTTTTAGTATAGTAGTTCAGGATAGGACCACGCCTGGTTATTTACAGCGTTATTACAAATGATTGAAGCGATTTCACAGCTCTACAATAACTTTATTATTTGAGATATTTTCAAAATGCTTTGCACACACATACAAAAACTCAAAAAGTTTTTTTAGGCATTCACAAATGTTCGATATGTGCCCCTTTAGTGATTCGGCAGACATCAAGCCGATAATCAAGTTCCTCCCACACTCGGCGCAACATGTCCCCATCAATGAGTTCGAAAGCATCGTTGATGCGAGCTCGCAGTTCTGGCACATTTCTTGGTAGAGGAGGTTTAAACACTGAATCTTTCACATAACCCCACAGAAAGAAATCGCATGGGGTTAAGTCGGGAGAGCGTGGAGGCCATGACATGTATTGCTGATCATGATCTCCATCACGACCGATCCATCGGTTTTCCAATCTCCTGTTTAAGAAATGCCGAACATCATGATGGAAGTGCGGTGGAGCACCGTCCTGTTGAAAGATGAAGTCGGCGCTGTCGGTCTCCAGTTGTGGCGTGAGCCAATTTTCCGCGGGCTACGCGTGAATCTTGCCCACACGCGTTCAACCGTTTCTTCGCTCACTGCAGGCCGACCCGTTGATTTCCCTTACAGAGGCATCCAGAAGCTTTAAACTGCGCATACCATCGCCGAATGGAGTTAGCAGTTGGTGGATCTTTGTTGAACTTCGTCCTGAAGTGTCGTTGCACTGTTATGACTGACTGATGTGAGTGCATTTCAAGCACGACATACGCTTTCTCGCCTCCTGTCGCCATTTTGTCTCACTGCGCTCTCGAGCGCTCTGACAGCAGAAACCTGAAGTGCGGCTTCAGCCGAACAAAGCTTTATGAGTTTTTCTACGTATCTGTAGTGTGTCGTGACCATATGTCAATGAATGGAGCTACAGTGAATTTATGAAATCGCTTCAATCATTTGTAATAGCCCTGTATTATGTCCCTGTTCTATTCCAGATAACCTGATGAAGCCCTGCCCGGAAGTAATGCTGTTTTTTTTTAACCAACAAAGAACACTGTGCAACTTTGGACTGTTTCTTATAATTAATCACATTATAATGTTGCTATACAACCGCACCAAAATGGATTGGGATAAACGTACGAATAACTCTGTACGTTATTTTTAAAATCCATGAACATTTTTCAGTGGATGTGAATCTTAACTTTTTGTTCTTTCTTTACAGCAATACAGTTGCTCATAGAGGTTTTAATAAATCCTGTTTTGTACAGTAATGATTTCAGTTCTTTTCGTTTTTTAATCTCGTCGATACAAGAGATGACAAATTGTTTAGTAAAATTTTATACGAGTAAATAACAAACCTGAAATATTACGTTGTAAGCTTTTAATTCCAAAAACCTCTTTGATGCTACTTTTGCAGTTTGTTAGCACAGAATTTTCCGCACCACAGGTTCAACCTAGGAGCCAGTCGGTATTATGTACGATCAACCGCAGAGATGACAGCTACTTGGATGTTGGTAAGAGCAGTGCTACATCTAACAGAGAGCGAAGACGGCGGTGCACCTGGGGGCGGCCGTGCTTGACCCCGCGTGCGCTGAGCCCGAAGAGAAGTGCTGAGTTGCGGAACGTATAGGGTGGGGAGGGGGCGCCCCCTGAACCAACAAACACTCGGACGCCGACAAAAACGCACCCTGACCTGCGGCTGCGTGACGCAGGTGTGGCCCGTCGCCGTTACGCATCTTTTCAGGTGGTCGTCCTGGGTGGGGAACTGGCCGGCCCTGCCTCCACCCGAACACAGTCCAAGCGCGTTCTGCATCAGGTGTTGGCGTCGGGCCAACGGACGTGGTCGAGTACGTCTCGGCCTACTACATCCATTCTCTTCATGAGAGAACTCGCACTAAAGTCACTATCTAGACTAAAAATATCCCATTGTCTTTCACGCATTCTTCTTTCGGTGTTGCTTTTGTGGTCTTCAGTCTGAATACTGGTTTGCTGTACCTCTCTACGGTAGCCTGTCCTGTACAAGTCTCTTTATAAATACGGGAACCTATATCCATCTGACACTGCTTACTGTATTCGAGTCCTGGTCACCCTCTACAATCTTATACCCTCCTCCCACACACCACTTCCTTCGCCACGGGTTGTGTCCTACCAACCGATCCTTTCCTTTGGTCAAGTTATGCCAAAATTATTTTTACCCAGTTCGGTTCATTGCCTCCTCCTCAATACTTTTCAGATCTACCCATCTAATCTTCAGTATTCTTCTGTAGCACCAGTTCAAAAGCTTGTAGCCGCGCGGAATGGCCGCGCAATTTGAGGTGCCATGTCACGGATTGCGCGGCCCCTCCCTCTGTCCCTTAGGAATTCACACGCATTTGAACATTTCAAAAGCTTCTACTCTCTGACTTCTGAACTGTTTACACTTTATGCCCCACCTCTCACCTTGCGGTAGCGTTCTCACTTCCCGCGCCCGGGTTCCCGGGTTCGATTCCCGGCGGGGTCAGGGATTTTCTCTGCCTCGTGGTGACTGGTTGTTGTGTGATATCCTTCGGTTAGTTAGGTTTAAGTAGTTCTAAGTTCTAGGGGACTGATGACCATAGATGTTAAGTCCCATAGTGCTCAGAGCCATTTGAACCATTTTGAACCACCTCTCACTTCCGTACAAGTCTATACTCAAGACAAATACCTTCAGCAAAGACTGCTTAACGCTTAAATTTTTATTGAATGTTTAAATATGCCTCTGTTTTCAGAACTGTTTTTCTTGCTGTTGCCAGCTGCGTCTCGTATCCTCTCTACTTCAGTCAACATTAGTTATTTTTCTGTCCAAATAACAAAACGTATTTACTACTAGTAGTCACTGTTTTTCTGTGTTAAATCACTCAGCATCGTGCCCATGCATCATGTTGTGGGTTGGCAAGAGAGCCAACCCGGTACTACTAGAGGAAGCCGGAAGGCACGCGTTTTAGCTCACGCAGGCTGGCGTGAGGTCTGGAACAGGTCAAGGAAATTAGACTAGCAAAAAACGTACGTAGCTGCTAGAATACTTAACTTTAATCCATAATTGGTGAACATCGCTCTTGACGGTACATGTTTTACAGCATCAATAGTAACTGGTAATGGCGCCTTGCTAGGTCGTAGCAAATGACGTAGCTGAAGGCTATGCTAACTATCGTCTCGGCAAATGAGAGCGTATTTTGTCAGTGAACCATCGCTAGCAAAGTCGGTTGTACCACTGGGGCGAGTGCTAGGAAGTCTCTCTAGACCTGCCGTGTGGCGGCGCTCGGTCTGCAATCACAGATAGTGGCGACACGCGGTTCCGACGTATACTAACGGACCGCGGCCGATTTAAAGGCTACCACCTAGCAAGTGTGGTGTCTGGCTGTGACACCACACATCACTTCTGCTTTTTTTGAAGCACAAATATCACTCATATGTTGGCCGGCCGGTGTGGCTGAGCGGTTCTAGGCGCTTCAGTCCGGAACCACACGACTGCTACGGGTGCAGATTCGAATCCTGCCTCGGGCATGGATGTGTGTGATGTCCCTAGGTTAGTTAGGTTTAAGTAGTTCTAAGTTCTAGGGGACTGATGACGTCAGATATTAAGTCCCATAGTGCACAGAGCCAGTTGGACCACCATTCATATGTTGGTTGCCCATGTTGTGTTCGATTAGCAGAGCTTGTTCCTTTAAGGACACACAGTCTCCCGCAAAACTATATGTGTGGTGGCTGGACATAATCATTAAAATATATATCTGTATTTACATGCTATCTGCTTTCACAGTATTGCAGTGCAACGAATCACTTGTTGCCAAGAGTTGACAGTGAATGTTCGGGAATCTTTTTGCAAAACTCCAAATTCTGTAGATATTTCTTAATTTCTTGTACGTTGATGCTGAAACCCCTTGTTTGAAACTTGTGCAGTGGGTGAATTAGCTCACCATTATTTCTAATTTTTTTTAGTTTACTTCATTCTGCGGCCTGATTAATAACTTTTCGACGAAGAATTCTGCCTCTAAAGCTCGTAGCTCTTCGGCGTGTCGTAGGAGGTGACCTCAGTGTGCCAACAATGGCTTCTTCTTCACTCATTTTGTTATTTAAACGCCACACAAGAACAGGATTATTCTTCATCACGCACTAAAGTGCCACAACTGTTGTATCGCTGTCGTTGGCAACAGTGAGACTGAGAGCACAGCAGCCACGAAGTGTTTCGAATGGTGCTGACATGAAACGAACAGTACTTTCCTCACGCCACCGTTGGTCTCTGTTGGCCGAGGAAATTCCGCGCTTCCAAGATAACTTTGCGTATGTAACAGGTACGTAAGTAGAGATTTTTGTTATTGTTTTGAAAATGAATCGAAAATATCAATCATATGTGTTGATTTTTTTCAAAAAAGTTGGGGATAAATGTCAGTTTGTAAAGTATACCACCTACATGAAAGATTTTAAACATGATAAGGGAATAGGACTGATATAAAAGACCACTTAAAAAGAGAGCATGATGAAAAACTAGAGAACCTCGGATTAGTAATAGAACTGAAAGGTGAGGGATCAACTTGTGAGCCAGATCAAGTGCAAGTGCAAGAAATGCAAAGTTCGTTTATGCCTTGAACAGCAGATTTAATACAAAAAGTAATTTTCTTAGCGTTACAGTGAACATGTGGAAAAACTACGCAAATGAAGGCGTACTGGCATTGACTTGCTACTTTGTAACGGACGAAAAATTAGTTTCACCCATATTAAAAAGACAAAAACAGCAGGTCATCACAACGCAGAATCTATGCACATGTAACTAACATTTTTTAAAATGTTTCCTTCTTTAACTTGATAATGCCATGCTAAGTTTCAATTCATTCTTGTGATCGGTACATATCGATGGATGTCAAGTCGGCGTAGCTTGTAAGATTTTTCTTGGCAGCTCAAAAATTGTTCAAATAGCTCTGAGCACTATGGGACTTAACATCTGTGGTCATCAGTCCCCTAGAACTTAGAACTACTTAAACCTAACTAACCTAAGGACATCACACACATCCATGCTCCAGGCAGGATTCGAACCTGTGACCGGAGCGGTCACGCGGTTCCAGACTGAAGCGCCTTTAACCGCACGGCCACACCGGCCGGCTCTTGGCAGCTCCCCACCCCCACATCTCTCTTGTCAATAGATATCTGAAGCTGTCGTGTCATTTTTGTTGTGTTTACGGATACTGCCAATTGTAACAAATCATTGAGTAATTGCGTTACAACATGCTTAATATAATTTCTTGTTCATTACTACGAATAAGCAATACATTTGATCATGGATATTTCTATAATGTGCTTTCTCAAAAACTTGTTATTTCCGCGCCTTAAGTTTATACTTCAGAGTTTGTGCGATATCAGAGTAACAAGTGAGAAACGAATGCGAACCCCAACACCGTCTGAGCCAAAATTAATACAGCATAGCAAAATCAGCTGGCCATGGCGTTACAATTACTGTGTTGCTGTCTCCCGAGTATAATAAAACTTTCGGTGCTAATAAAATGGTGTCAATATTAATGCATATATTTGCCATAAAAGACTAACCCTATCGAGTTGTAAATACAGGCCATATTAACCGAAACGGAAGTTTCCAGTGTAATGAAAAATTCTCACCTATTGTATAATGGAAGCTGTTGTGTCGCCACTACAGTGAAGCTGACGAAACGCTATCTGTCACGTGCAGACTTTGAGCGGTGCGCGTATGTTACAGGAATACGTCGGTGTGATGGGTGAAGCTGCCAGCACTGCTGACTCTCGCTGCATCTTTCCTTATCCTCTATTAGTACCCTATTGTGCTCTTTATACCGCTCTGTACGCTTCCCACGACGAACGGTGAAACACCCAACAAATCGTCTACAGTCTACACACTTTATATCGATTGTATTAAGAACACGACTGCTGCCGACCCAGCGATGTAGCAGCTGTAGCACTACAGTAGAGTTACGGCTCTTTTGTTTTGTACTGAGTGTCAGCTCAACTGAGAAAAAAACATAATGTGTAACGAAGGCAACCTTGGTCTCTTCAATGCACTTTCAATCTTGTTCTTTCCGTGTGCAATTTATACCATATCTGCTGCAGTTCATCAGCGCGCGTGTACAACTAAGGTAGCAGCATTGCATTGCAGACCAGTAAAAATTTCCCCTCTCGCATCCCTATTCCTTACCGTAACCTCCCTCTTCTTCTTTTTCTTCTTCATCTTCCTATTTTCCCCGTGCTTCTAAGACGATGAAGCTCAGCGGAGCATCGACAAGTAATATATTGGTCCAATTTTATGAGACTTAATTTTTTATGTATGAAAGTAATTTTTCAGATAACAAGGCATTGAAAAAAAGATATTTTTTGACAATATTATGCAAAATATTGGGTATACAGGCAGATGATTTTAACGTGACATTTTTTTCAGGTCATCAATCAAATCTTACTAGAATACAATACTCGTGATACGACATTAGCAGTGGTTACAGACTACGCTGCAGTTATGAAAAAGCTGCCGAAATCCTAAGGAGTCGACATTCACCCTGTTTTGCCCACTGCATCGACTTAACAGTACAAGACTGTTCCAAAACAGAAACATTGTCCAAAATTTTATTGAAAACAAAGGCTACTACTGTGACTTTCTTTCATAGCTCTACACTAGCTAGTGACAAACTGCGCGATGTTAAAAAAAAGAGCAAACAAAAAAGAACCTGAGACTGATACACGAGGTGCCGACTCAATGGAGCTGCCCATACTACATGCTCAAAAGAGTTTTACATGTACGAAGTGAGCTTGCGATTGCGGTCAATGAAAGTTCGAAAGCACTGCTTACCCTCACAGCAGAAAGTTATTTAACTATACAAGAGATAATTGGTCTCCTTGAACCTTCGAAGCAACAACAATAACAATCACAGGGGAGTCATACATCACTGCTTCCTTATTATACCTCTCATACATGGTCTTTCTGCAGAGCTGTCAGACTTGGAAAGCACCTTAACAAGTGTTCTCGATTTCTTGATTAAATCAATTAGTGAAAGAGTGAAACCATTTAACACATTGACTGTTGATATGCTTGTGATATTATTAGATCCTTGGTTTAGAAAACGTGTTTCAGTACATTTCGAAAGGCAGAGAACACTGCACAAGGACATTAAGGAAGAGTATGCTGCTATCAGCGCATCAACCTGAAACAGAAGCATCTACGAGCAGTGCTAATACGTCTACTGATACGTCGAACAGTTTAGAATCGGATGATCTACTTTTTTCGGCCATTTAGCAACAGCGTAACGTCGATGTCGCTGCACCAGTCAGTGATTCCATAATAAAAATTCTTAGAAAGCTGTTTCTCATTTGAAATACCTGCACAAAACAATCGATTTTAATCGATACATCGATAGTTTTTATAAATACAAGTGATAATATCGGATGCGTCAGCTATCTATGTTTAAGTAACGCTACATTCAACCACGTTCTGCTTCTCACGACGTGCATCATTCCTTGGGCCAAACAGATGGAAGCCTTCTGTTAGGCGGCGAGGAACCCAACTGGAAACACAACTATGAGTAAATTAATGTAGGTTATTTCTTACAAAGAAGAAAACAGAAACCAGCCACTATTAATACTGCTATTTATTTAGGTAAATAGCGCCGTTACCGGTTTGAAACTGGAAAGTTCATCATCAGACGGCTGTTCACATGATTTTTCAAGATACACTTTACATTATCGTCCGTTCCCGATTTTTATTATTCCACTGTGGCGAAGTATTTTTTGTGTGGAATAATAAAAATCGGGACGGACGATAATGTAAACTGTATCTTGAAAATCATGTGAACAGCTGCCTGATGATGAACTTGCCAGTTCGAAACCGGTAATGGCGCTATTTACCTAAATAAATGTCCTTAGGTAGTTAGGTTTAAGTAGTTCTAAGTTCTAGGGGACTGATGACCACAGATGTTAAGTCTCATAGTGCTCAGAGCCATTTGAACCATTTTTGAGCTGCCAAGAAAAATCTTACAAGCTACGCCGACTTGACATCCATCGATATGTACCGATCACAAGAATGAACTGAAACGTAGCATGGCATTATCAAGTTAAAGAAGGAAACATTTTAAAAAAATGTTAGTTACATGTGCATAGATTCTGCGTTGTGATGACCTGCTGTTTTTGTCATTTTTAATATGGGTGAAACTAATTTTTCGTCCGTTACAAAGTGGCAAGTCAATGCCAGTACGCCTTCATTTGCGTAGTTTTTCCACATGTTCACTGTAACGCTAAGAAAATTACATTTTGTATTGAATCTGCTGTCCAAGGCATAAACGAACTTTTTCAAACCTTGATGGTCGGAAGTTCTGTACGGCAGCATATCGATAGTGATCATTTGTGCCTGGTTGCTGTTTTCTTCTTATTAAGAATTAGTCTACATTAATTGTATACAGCCACGGTCTCACTATGTCAGTTTTAGACAAAATAGCATACAACTGTGAGTACCCCAAATGTAGGACGAGTGTGTCAGCACTACCAACAGAGTCGTCCAGTTCAGCCTCGAAGTGTTTGACTGTGATTCGTCGATCACCTCGAAAGAGTGTCCCCACGTCCTAACATTGCATGAGTCACAGCTGTGTACGGCTGGCCGGCACGCGGAAGATCGGACAGGTTTTCCGCGGCCTTGCGATGGCGATAGACGCCTCGCCCAGTGATTCACCCTGCTTTTGTTCACTGCCAAGTCTCCGTAAACGTTCCGCAAGCGCCTATAAATATCTGCAATGCTCTGGTTTTCCACGAAAAGCAAATGACAGCTCTCTGCTTGAGACGCACCTTCGTTTACTGACGTCGTTTTGAAGGCTACGTATAGCGCTGCCACCTATCGTAACTTCAAGGAACTATAGGGGTGAAACAGGAATATTCAACGTTGTCCCACAACAATTACCACATTTTTTGAACCGAAGTTGGCCGAGAATAAAATGTGTTGCATTACTTATCGATCGTCTCTCGTAGGAACAATTTGTGCTTGCTTGGTCAGTGCTCTGTGGCTAATGTACACTACTAGCCATTAAAATTGCTACACCAAGAAGAAATGCAGATGATAAACGGGTATTCATTGGGCAAATATATTATACTAGAACTGACATGCGATTACATTTTTACGGAATTTGGGTGCATAGATCCTGAGAAATCAGTACCCAGAACAACCACCTCTGGCCGTAATAACGGCCTTGATACGCCTGGGCGTTAAGTCAAACAGAGCTTGGATGGTGTGTACAGGTACAGCGGCCAATGCAGCTTCAACACGATACCACAGTTCATCCAGAGTAGTGACTGGCGTATTATGACGAGCCAGTTGCTTGGCCACCATTAACCAGACATTTTCAATTGGTGACAGATCTGGAGAATGTGCTGGCCAGGGCAGCAGTCGAACATTTTCTGTATTCAGAAAGGCCCGTACAGGACCTGCAACATGCAGTCGTGCATTATCCTGCTGAAATGTAGGGTTTCGCAGGGATCGAATGAAGGATACAAACACGGGTCGTAACACATCTCAAATGTAACATCCACTGTTCAAAGTGCCGTTAATGCGAACAAGAGGTGACCGAGACGTGTAACCAATGGCACCCCATACCATCACGCCGGGTGATACCCCAGTATGGCGATGACGATACATGTTTCAAATGTGCGTTCACCGCGATGTCGCCAAACACGGATGCGACCATCATGATGCTGTAAACAGAACCTGGATTCATCCGAAAAAATGACGTTTTGCCATTCGTGCACCCAGGTTCGTCCTTGAGTACACTATTGCAGGCGCTCCTGTCTGTGATACAGCGTCAAGGGTAACCGCAGCCACGGTCTCCGAGCTGATAGTCCATGCTGCTGCAAACGTCGTCGAACTGTTCGTGCAGATGGTTGTTGTCTTGCAAACGTCCCCATCTGTTGACTCAGGGATTGAGACGTGGCTCCACGATCCGTTACAGGCATGCGGATAAGATGCCTTTCATCTCGACTGCTAGTGATACGAGGCCGTTGGAATCCAGCACGGCATTCCGTATTACCCTCCTGAAGCCACCGATTCCATATTCTGCTAACAGTAATTCGATCTCGACCAACGAGAGCAGCAATGCCGCGATACGATAAACGGCAATCGCGATAGGCTACAATCCGACCTTTACCAAAGTCGGAAACGCGAAGGTACGCATTTCTCCTCCTTACACGAGGCATCGCAACAACGTTTCACCAGGCAACGCCGGTCAACTGCTGTTTGTGTATGAGAAATCGGTTGGAAACTTTCCTCATGTCAGGATGTTGTAGGCGTCGCCTTCGGCGCCAACCTTGTATGAATGCTCTGAAATGCTAATCATTTGCATAACACAGCATCTTCTTCCTGCCGGTTAAATTTCGCGTCTGTAGCACGTCATCTTCGTGGTGTAGCAATTTTAATGGCCAGTAGTGTAACTGTTCACGCCAGTACCTCGCTCCAGTTTGCCTTTTGTGCGGTGCGCCTCAGCATGCCGCTTGCCGCCCTGGGATGTGGTCGGGACGGGAACATAGTGTAGTCTACCTACTGTGCGCCCACGGCTGGCTCCCTTGCGGCTGTGAACTTGGAGCGACTGATCCCGCCGGCCGGTGCTCTGCTAATAGAGAGATACTGCCGCCTTCCCGGGGGGGCCGCCTCCTTAAGTGGCCTCATTATCCAACTTCCCACAAATTGCCGCCCTTTTATATTTCGTTACACGTTAATTAAATTAAATGTTACTGAATATTTCAGGGTGCCCGCCTTTTCACTGAGAAACCTCACTAGAATCTACAGGCTTACTGACACAAAGCTAGCGGTTTCGTTTCCCCTGGCCTCTCTCTTTCTCTCTCTCTCTCTCTCTCTCTCTCTTTCTCTCTCTCTCTTTCACTCTCTCTTAATGACTCTCTCTCTCTCTCTCTCTCGATCTCTGTCTCTTTTTCTCTCTTGCTCTCTCTCCCTCTCATAATTTTACTCTATTGTTACCCAATTTGTATGTAAAAAAAAATGTGTGGGAAACCGTATGGTTCAAAAAAATGGCTCTGAGCACTATGGGACTCAACTGCTGTGGTCATAAGTCCCCTAGAACTTAGAACTACTTAAACCTAACTTAACCTAAGGACAGCACACAATACCCAGCCATCACGAGGCAGAGAAAATCCCCGACCCCGCCGGGAATCGATCCCGGGAACCCGGGCGTGGGAAAAATCGTATGGTGCTTAACTGCTAAGGTCATCAGTCCCTAAGCTTACGCACTACTTAACCTAAATTATCCTAAAGACAAACACACACACCCATGCCCGAGGGAGGAATCGAACCTCCGCCGGGGCCAGCCGCACAGTCCATGACTGCAGCGCCTTAGACCGCTCGGACCCCATTTGTAAATGACACGTTTCTCCTCGACAACAACTTGATGAAACATATGCAGAGAAATATCGGATATCTCTGTCTTTCTTTTCTTTGAATGAGTGTTTGTTATGTCACAGTACTATCTGTTTATTCACACTGACTACCCGTTTTTTTAACTGAGTGTGGATCATAAATCGGAAAGTGGAACGCGTTTGGCACGATCTTTAGTGTAAATGCTCCAGTCCCTGTTGGCAATGGGTTACCTACACGTCCCATGAGCTAAAAAAAAAAGTCATCATTCTTCTGCTTATGCTTAGCCTTCATCTGTACATGGGTGATACACCATACGCTCCCGAAAGCCTCTATAACACATTGTAAACTATTCGGGTCTCTGTAATTTTTGCCATTAATCACTCTCCCCACAACCAAGTTAGCCGACCAGAGTGGTCGAGCGATTCTAGGCGCTACAGTCTGGAGCCGCGCGACCGCTACGGTCGCAGGTTCGAATCCTGCCTCGGGCATGGATGTGTGTGATGTCCTTAGGTTAGTTAGGTTTAAGTAGTTCTAAGTTCTAGGGGACTGATGACCTCAGCAGTTAAGTCCCATAGTGCTCAGAGCCATTTGAATCATTTTTATTCTTGAGTACTGCCCGAGTGTTTGGGATCCCTACCAGGTCGGATTGAGGGAGGACATAGAAGCAATTCAGAGGCGGGCTGCTAGATTTGTTACTGGTAGGTTTGATCATCAGGCGAGTGTTACGGAAGTCGCTACTGAGGAAATTTAGAGAAGTAGCATTTGAGGCTGACTGCAGTACAATTTTACTGCCACCAACTTATATTTCGCGAAAAGACCAGAAAGATAAGATAAGAGAGATTAGGGCTCGTACAGAGGCATATAGGCAGTCATTTTTCCCTCGTTCTGTTTCGGAGTGGAACAGGGAGAGATGATGCTAGTTGTGGTACGAGGTACCCTCCGCCACGCACCGTATGGTGGATTGCGGAGTATGTATGTAGATGTAGATGTAGATGAAGTGGTGTTTACAGGAGTACAGATCCGTCAACATATCATTTAATACGAGGAGTAGAATCGCTTTTCCGTATCCCGACAAGGGTTAATCGGGAGTCGGATTTTCAACAGATAAATCGGGAAAATTCCGTGTGAGACTGGATTCCCGACAATCCTAGCTCAAACAGGTACGGCGCCTCCGGGTTCCTTATCTCGGCGGCCGAGAACTCCTTGGGCGCGTGTCCGCTGCAGACGTGCGGTGGGTGTGGTGGGTGTGCCGAGGAGCAGCGAGAGGGTGCACGCAGGCCTGGGAGGGGCGCCGCCGCCGGCCCCCGGGGCGGCAAACATTATAACTTGACAATTCCCGCCTGGGAGCGTCTTTATTGCCAGCTTCCCCGCCATCTTACGGTAATTAGGAAAGAAAGATTAGGCGGCGGCGCGCGACCGCCTTAAGGAGCGCCGCTAAAATATTATCTCGCATTTGTCGTGGCCCAGATAGCGATCTAGCCGCGCCGCTCCAGACTTTTCCCCAACTCGTATTAATAAGGTCTCCACCCTCACCGACCCCCTTACCCTGCCGTGACACGTGACCGCCGGCGGTTCTGCGCTGCGCCGCAGTTTGCCCCATCGGCCGGCAGAGGCGCCACTGGTGCCGCCGCGAGTCAAACATTCTGGGGAGTGTGGCTAATAAAAAAATGTTAATTAGAAGACAGCTTTACACACATTACGCCTGGAACACTCTGGGAATGCAGGAAGTATTTCCATCTGTCCCCATACCGTTCCATATTCGAATGATCGACTCTAAATGTTTTTTTTTTTCGCTACTGAAGCCGCCGACGAGCAAATGATTTGGTGTTCTATTAGTCATAGTAAATGTACACGTAAACGGTTTCGGCTTGCTTAAGTCATCAGTACATCTTAATTTAATCCATGATAAACGATGTTTTGCGAAAGCCTGTAACTGTCTCAAAACATCTTTAAATGGCTGTACTGTTTATTACAATATCCACTGTTGAAATTTCGACCTTAGGCCATTTTCACTACATACCAGCGGTGTACGTTACAAAACCTGATACGAGCCATAGAGACTGACGTTTTTAATCATTTTATTAATTTCTACTAGCCGGCCGGGGTGGCCGAGCGGTTCTAGGCGCTACAGTCTGGAACCGCACGACCGCTAATAGTCGCAGGTTCGAACCCTGCCTCAGGCATGGATGTGTGTGATGTCCTTAGGTTAGGTAGGTTTGAGTAGTTCTAAGTTCTATGGGACTGACGACCTCAGAAATTAAGTCTCATAGTGCCCAGAGCCATTTGAACCACTTTTTAATTTTTACTTCTGCTGTGTTTCAAGTATCTGCAACCACTCGAAAATGGAATAGTGGATACAGCAATAAACAGTACAATCAATGGCAAATATGAAGTTATTTTTAATAAAATCTACGTGACTGTGATCCCACAACAAATGCAATTGTTTAATTTCTCAAGCTTTTGGTTCACGATCATGTAATACGTTTTAAAAGAAATCGTACTACCCACCGACTACAGAAGTTATTTATTTTCACCATACCAATTTCGGCCTTAAGGCATTAGCACGTGCTTTAGCACATGTGAAACTTTAAAATTCTTCTGACATGTACACATGTCATCGTCGTAGCTGAGCCTTTGTACAAGGTTACTGTTGTGTCTAGACAAGACAGCCTAGACACAATGAGAGGAAGCCGAAAGGCACGCGCTTAAACTCACGCAGGCTGGCGTGAGGTCTGAAACAGGATACGTAATGAATGCTATAAAGAAAAGTACGAAGCTTCTGGAGTACTTAACTTTAATCCACATTTGTAGAACATCGCTCTTGATGATACATTAATAGAATCTCAATATCAATTGAATACGGCGCCTTGCTAGGTCGTAGCAAATGTAGCTGAAGGCTATGCTAACTATCGTCTCAGCAAATGAGAGCGTAATTCTCAGTGAACCATGGCTAGCAACGTCGGCTGTACAACTGGGATGAGTGCTAGGATCTGTTTCTAGACCTGCCGTGTGGCGGCGCTCGGTCTGCCATCGCTGACAGTGGCGACACGCGGGTCCGTCGTATACTAGCGGACCGCGGCCGATTTAAAAGCTACCACCTAGCAAACGTGGTGTCTGGCGGTGACACCACAGTTACCATCTACAGGTTGGCGCAGAGCAACTTGCTTATTTAGAAATTCAACTTTAAAAAAGTCAGACAGATATATATTTAATTCTTTGAACACCATCAAGTACAGCAATTACATTTTATGCTTACATTGTTTTGAAGATGACATGAAGCAGATAGTGTCCATTAATGTCAATACACTACGATAATCGAAGGCAGAAGTTTCGTTCAATTCTTTCCCGCTAAACGACGGTTATGATGGCGACAGTTGACGGTTGTTGTTCTTCGGGTGGGCCAAGATCCTAGGATGATCGCTGTAAACAAGTTATTTTATGTATCCTCATAAACAGTAGTGGCAGACGGCTAAATCAAGCGACCGTGCTGGCAGTGCAACTGGTCCCTCAAGGAAATGAGGCGACCTGGAAATTGTTATCTACATCTACTTCATACTCCACTAGCCACCTAATGGTGTGTGGCGGAGGGTACTTTCGGTACCACTATCTATTCCCCCCAACCCTCTTCCACTTGCGAATATTGTGTGGGAAGAATGATTGTCGGTAAGCCACTGTATTGGCTCTAAGGTCTCGAATTTTCTCCTCGTGGTCAGTACGCCAGAAGTATGTGGGGGAAAGTAATACGTTGTCCGACTCCTCCTGAAAAGTGCTGTCCCGCAATTTCAATAGTAAATCTCTCCGTGATCCAGAACGCCTCTCTTGTAACGTCTGCCAATGGAGTTAGCACCACCGTAACGCCCACTCGCCAGCTGAACGATCCTGTGATGGCACGCGCAGCTCTTCGTTGGATCTTCTCTATCTCCTTTATCAGTCCTACCTGACAGGGATCGCAGATAGATGAACAATACTCAAGAATCGGGCGAACAAATGCCTTGTAAGTGACTTCTTTCGTGGATGAGTTACATTTTCTTAAGATTCTTCCGATGAATCTGAGTCTCGTGTCTGCTTCTCCCACTATCTGTTTTATATGATTATTCCATTTAAGGTCGCTCTGGATACCTCCGCCTAGGTATTTTACGGCAGACGCTGCCTCCAGCTGTTTGTCATCAATAGAGTAGCTGTACAGTAGTGGATTTCTTTCCCTATGCATACCTAATATACTAAATTTATTTTTGTTCAGGGTCAACGGCCAGAGCCTGCACCATTCATCAATTTTCTACAACTCGTTCTGCAAATTCTTACTATCTTCTGGCGTTGCTACTTTGGTACAGACAACTGCATAATCTGCGAATAGCCTTATAGAGCATCAGAAGCTTTCTGCTAGATCATCTATACACACACATCAAAAAAAGTTTTGCATCAACCCCCGCTCCTAGGACTCCTAAAGATAGATGTTGACTGTGGATATTATATCACAGACACGGTCCCGTTGACAGTTCAGAGATATCACTATACCCGTCCAAAGATGCTCGGAGGAACCCTGACAACAACGACACCATGTTGAATAACGCTTCTCGTGCAGCCACAGGACGTCGTGTTACGACTCAAACTGTGCGCATGATGCGCAACTTCACTCTCGAAGTCCATGGCAAGGTCCATCTTTGCAACCCCTACACCATGCAGCGCGGTACAGATGGGCCCAACAACATGTCGAATGGACAGCTCAGGACAGGCATCACGTTCTCTGCACCGATGAGTGTCGCAAATGCCTTCAACCAGACAATCGCCGGAGACGTGTTTGGAGGCAACCCGGTCAGGCTGAACGCCTTAGACACACTGTCCAGCGATTGCAGCAAGGTGGAGGTTCCCTGATGTTTTGAGGTGGCATTATGTGGGGCCGACGTAAGCCGCTGGTTGTCATGGAAGGTGCCGTACTGCTGTGCGATACGTGAATGCCATCCTCCGACCGACAGTGCAACCACGTTGGCAGCATTTTGGCGAGGCATTCGTTTGCATGGACTCCAATTCGCGCCCCCATCGTGCACATCTTGTGAATGATTTTCTACAGGATAACGACGTCGCACGACTAGAGTGGCCAGCATGTCCTCCAGACATGAACACTATCGAACATGCCTGGGATAGATTGAAAAGGGCTGTTTATGGACGACTTAACCCACTAACCGCTCTGAGGGGTCTACGCCGAATCGCCGTTGAGGAGTGGGACAATCTATACCAACAGTGCATTGATGAACTTGTGCATAGTATGCCCCGACGAATACAGGCATGCTTCAATGCAAGAGGGCGTGCTACTGGGTAGTAGAGGTACCGGTGTTTACAGCAATCTGGATCACCACCTCTGAAGATCTTACTGTATGGTGACACAACATGCAATGTGTAGTTTTCATGAGCAATAAAAAGGGCGGAAATGATGTTTTTGTTGACCTCTATTCCAATTTTCTGTACAGGTTCCGGAACTCTCAGAACCGACGTGGTGCAAAACCTTTTTTGATGTGTGTAGATTGTAAACAGCAACGGTCCTATCAGACTTCCCTGTGATACTCAGGATATTACCTTTACATCTGTCGATTTAGTTCCGTCAAGAGCGACGTGTTGAGTTCTATCTGCAAGAAAGTCTTGAATCCAATCGCATGTCTGCTCCGTTACTCCGTAAGCTTATATTTTTTCATTAAACGGCAATGTGGGATGATGTAAAACGGCTTACTGAAATCAAGGAATACGGTATCAATCTGAGCGCCGTTGTCCACTGTGCTGCGGATCTCATGGAGGAACAGAGCCAGCTGAGTTTCGCAAGGTCTCTGTTTGCGGAATCCATGTTGATTTTTATGGAGGAGATGTTCATTTTCCAAAAAGTCTTAATTCTTGAGCATAAAACATGTTCAATAATTGTACAACAGATTGACGTCACCGATATAGGTCTATAATTGTGTGGATCTATCTGTCTTACGGCCTTTCTTAAAAACGGGAATGACCTGTGCATTTTTACAGTCGTTAGGTACCTTTCGTTGCTCAAGAGTTATTTATCTACGATAAATAACTCCTAGAAAGGGAGCAAGTTCTTTCGCATAATCTTTATAGAATCTTATAGATATCTAATCTGGTCCTGAAGCATTTCCGCTATAAAGCGATTGTAGCTGCTTTTCAATTCCGCAATTGGTTATCTCAATATCTGCTATTTCGATCTCGTATGACGATTGAGAGGAGGGACAGTGTTACGATCTTCCGCGGTGAAACAACTTCGGAAGAACGAATTCAGTACTTCGGCCTTCTCTCTGTTATCTTCCGTTTCGGTGCCGGTGTGGTAACTGAGAGAATGAATAGATCATTTTGACCCACTTACTGGTTTTACATACGACCAAAATCTCTTAGCGTTTTTACTCAGGTCGGTTTACAATGCCTTACTTTCAAAATCATTGAACGCTTCTCTCATTGCTCTCCTTACGCTCATTTTTCGCTTCGTTCAGCTTTTGTTTGTTAGCTAGGTTTTTACCTCTCTTGAATCTGAGATGAAGTGCTCTTTGTTTACGTAGTGCTTTTCTGACACAGCTGTTAAACCATGATGGATCTTTTCCATCCCTTAAAATCACATTCGGAAAATATTTGTTTATGGCACATTGAACGATGCCTTTGAATTTTTTTTTCGTGTCTTCTTCACATCTTCGTCATCATCACACAATATTTGATGCTGACTGCTCAGATACTCTGAAATTTCGATCCTGTCACTCTTACTAAGCAAAAATATCTTCCTCCCTTTCTTAACATTCTTCGCAAGACTCATTGTCATAGGTGCTAACACAGCCTTATGATCAGTGATACCTTCCTCTACGTTAACTGATTCGATAAGTTTAGGTCTGTTTGTTGCCAGGAGGTCTCAGACGTTACCCTCTCGAGTTGGTTCTCTAACTATCTGCAGCCGGCCGGTGTGGCCGTCCGGTTAAAGGCGCTTCAGTCTGGAATCGCGTGACCGCTCCGGTCGCAGATTCGAATCCTGCCTCGGGCATGGATGTGTGTGCTATCCTTAGGTTAGTTAGGTTTAAGTAGTTCTAAGTTCTAGGGGACTGATGACCACAGATGTTAAGTCCCAGAGTGCTCAGAGCCATTTTTTTTTAACTATCTACTCAAGGGGATTTCGGAAAAGACATCTAGAAGAATGCCACACGATTCCCTGTCTATGGCACCAGTTTTGATGGCATAGCACTCCCAATCTATACTTGGCAAATTGAAGTTTATTTTATTTATTTTTCGAATCAAGGACATAAAATAATTGCAAAAACTAATAAGTATTGATTCACATAACAAATTTGCAAAATTAAATATGTACAGTAATATTTATGACACAGATTCAATAACATATACAAACAAGCAGTAGATAAACAAGCAGCAAGATGATTATATTTTTTGACGGGCCCAGTATTTGGCGGTTATTACAGCACTTTCGCTGGCTGCAGCAAGATCACAGATACATAGGGGCAGAAATCCATTCCAGTACGATTATGCCATAGGTGGTAAATCATTGGAAGCGGTAACGACCGTAAAATACTTAGGAGTTACTATCCGGAGCGATCTGAAGTGGAATGATCACATAAAACAAATAGTGGGAAAAGCAGGCGCCAGGTTGAGATTCATAGGAAGAATTCTAAGAAAATGTGACTCATCGACGAAAGAAGTAGCTTACAAAACGCTTGTTCGTCCGATTCTTGAGTATTGCTCATCAGTATGGGACCCTTACCAGGTTGGATTAATAGAAGAGATAGACATGATCCAGCGAAAAGCAGCGCGATTCGTCATGGGGACATTTAGTCAGCGCGAGAGCGTTACGGAGATGCTGAACAAGCTCCAGTGGCGGACACTTCAAGAAAGGCGTTACGCAATACGGAGAGGTTTATTATCGAAATTACGAGAGAGCACATTCCGGGAAGAGATGGGCAACATATTACTACCGCCCACATATATCTCGCGTAATGATCACAACGAAAAGATCCGAGAAATTAGAGCAAATACGGAGACTTACAAGCAGTCGTTCTTCCCACGCACAATTCGTGAATGGAACAGGGAAGGGGGGATCAGATAGTGGTACAATAAGTACCCTCCGCCACACACCGTAAGGTGGCTCGCGGAGTATAGATGTAGATGTAGATGTAGATAGTGCATGCAGCCGGTAGGTTCCTGCAGACTAGCAGATGTTGTTCGTCCTCTACGTCGCCACACTGACAAGTTTCCTCCTCATTACTGAAGCCTCACTTCCTGAGGTTGGCTATGCGCCTTGACACCCCAACTAGGAGCTGTTCAAAGACTTCCAGGTCACGTATGACAGGTGTGAACCATCGGCTATTTCCTCCTTGATCGTTATGTGATTGTCTTCAGCTAGGGAGTCTCGCCAAAGCTACCTCGGCATGATCAGGAAAAGTACTAATGATATTCCGCAATTTCTGTCTGCAGCGCTCTACGACTACAGATCCTGACCCATGTGGTCTATAAAACCATCTGATCACCATTTTTGACCATTCTTTGATATTCAGTTTCACCCACATTAATTCACATTCGGAATCCGTGATAACCTTGCTAGATTTTATCGAGTTTTTTTCTGCAATAAACACGCCGCCACCATTGGCAACTAACCTATCCTTACGATAAACATTGTAATTTGAACTTAGGATATCGTTGTCATTGACGTCTGGTTTCAACCAGCTTTTTGTTCCCAATACTATCTGTGCAGTATAACCTTCAATAAGCGATACTAATTCTGGGACCTTTCCTGCAGTTTACTACAATCATATTGATCTTTTTCTATCTCTGATCTGCCAGGCCTTGGCGCCGTTCTGCTGGAAGCACGAATCTCCCACATCAATCTCGTTGAGTGTTTGCAGGAAAATCGTGTAGACATAACAGCCAGAAGTCATTGAAATTGCCCGTTCGTTTTCTTCCAAAAACCATGGACCAATTATTCCAACTAGCAATAGTGCACACCAAACAGTTACCGTTGTGAATGTAGAGGACGCTGGTGAAGTTCTCTGGCATTATCAGGGCTCCGGTAGCGATGTTACGCTTATAGATCCCGAAAGATCGAGGTGACCCTAATCAGTGAAGAAACCAAGTGTGCTGTGAGGCATGCAAGAAGCGCCTCGCAGGAATTTTCTCGAGCACCCATGGCGTGGATTAAGTTCCTGCAACACAGCGAATTTGTAGGGACGAAATTTAAATTGTTCATGACGTATTGGCCTCACAGAAAGAGCAGGCAACAATAGGTGCATATTTGGGGGCAGAGTGCCGAGGGGATCACATAATAGAAATCCTTGCTGCTTCTTTCTTTTGCGGTGACCTTGCCGTTCGTGAAAGACTTTTTTCTTCACTTATTCTATTTCCTTGAAGTTGTTTACCCAAGGGACAATCGACTGCTGACCAGGAACACGACCATGGGCCGCAATACCGATATGGGATGTACGCTGCGTGGCGATGACTGAGTGACCGTCAGAAAAGTATGCCTCGACAGCGGACATGCGCTCCACCTTCGTCCATTCCTTGATGCTAATTAAACCAAGCGGAACTACAATTTTACGCCCCGCCCTCTCGAATACGCCTACCCCCACCCACCTCGGAGCAACTATCTTGCGTAACATAAAACCGAACAGTGTACAAGAACAGCGCTTTACAGGGATTTGTGTCATAGATGGCAACATTGTTAAAGTCGCGGAAACGACGTTGAGTTGTGTACATGTCAAACGATTTCTAAAGTTTGACATGTGGTAAAGGACAGTCTTTTGAGCATACTCCTTGATAATGCCATTAAGGCTGAAACAATAATGATTTGTCTTACACGTTAACTCATTAGAAGATTAACTTAGAATGATTTCTTAATCCTAAAAGTTACAGAGATCGCTGATGGGTGTAAGAGAATGCGTGCTTGAGGGTAGAGATTCATTTTTCGAATTTCAATCCTGGGTGATTTTGAAACAGCTTCTGCTAGTTGAGACTCTGTGTATCTGCAGTATAGGCCAACTGTCGAATGACAGCTCTTTGCAGCATAGGTCATCCTGGAGTGCCCGGGTACATGACAACGTCTGTCGTATGACACAATTTGAAAGTAATTTTTCCGCTTAGTAGGTTACTGGAATCCATACAGGTCTGACGACTTAAAAAGTACTGCGCCAGTTACGGTTATTAGTGTGTAGTATGATGCAGTCCTGAAACACCTGAGTCGAAACAAGGCCCCGGGAGAAGACAGCATTCCATTAGAACTACTGATAGCCTTGGGACAGCCAGCCCTGACAAAACTCTACCATCTGGTGGCAAAATGTATGAGACAGGCGAAATGCCCTCAGACTTCAAAAAGAATATAATAATTCCAATCCCAAAGAAATCAGGTATTGACAGATGTGAAAATTACGGAACTATCAGTTTAATAAGCCACGTCTGCAAAATACTAACACGAATTCTTTACAGACGAATGGAAAAACTGGTAGAAGTCGACCTCGGCGGAGATCAGTTTGGATTCCGTAGAAATGTTGGAACACGTGAGGCAATACTCACCCTACGACTTATCTTAGAAAATAGATTAAGGAAATGCAAACTTACGTTTCTAGCTTTTGTAGACTTAGAGAAAGCTTTTGACAATGTTGACTGGAATATTCTGTTTCAAATACAGGTGGTAAAATACAGGGAGCGAAAGGCTATTTACAATTTGTACAGAAACCAGATGGCAGTTGTAAGAGTCGAGGGGCTTGAAAGGGAAGCAGTGGTTGGGAAGTGAGTGAGACACGGTTGTAGCCTCTCCCCGATGTTATTCAATCTGTATATTGAGCAAGCAGTAAAGGAAACAAAAGAAAAATTCGGATTAGGTATTAAAATCCATGGAGAAGAAATAAAAACTTTGAGGTTCGCCGATGACATTGTAATTCTGTAATAAGGGCTTCGAACAGCAGTTGAACGGAATGGACGGTGTCTCGGAAGGAAGATATAAGATGAACATCAACAAAAGCAAAACGACGATAATGGAATGTAGTCGAATTAAATCTGGTGATGCTGAGGGAATTAGATTAGGAAATGAGACACTTAACGTAGTAAAGAAGTTTTGCTATTTGGGGAGCAAAATAACTGATGATGGTCGAAGTAGAGAAGATATAAAATGTAGACTGGCAATGGCAAGGAAGGCGTTTCTGAAGAAGAGAAATTTGTTAACATCGAGTATAGATTTAAGTGTCAGGAAGTCGTTTCTGAAAGTATTTGTATGGAATGTAACCATGTATGGAAGTGAAACGTGGACGATCAATAGTTTAGACAAAAAGAGAATAGAAACTTTCGAAATGTGGTGCTACAGAAGAATGCTGAAGGTTAGATGGGTAGATCATATAACTAATGAGGAGGTACTGAATAGAATTGGAGAGAAGAGAAATTTGTCGCACAACTTGACTAGAAGGAGGGATCGGTTGGTAGGACATATTCTGAGGCATGAAGGGATTACCAATTTAGTATTGGAGGGTAGCGCGGATGTTAAAAATCGTAGAGGAAGACCAAGAGATGAATACCTAAACAGATTCTGAAGGATGTAGGTTGCAGTAGGTACAGGGAGATGAAGAAGCTTGCACAAGATAGAGTAGCATGGAGAGCTGCATCAAACCTGTCTCTGGACTGAAGACCACAACAACAACGATGTAGTCCAAAAAGTTATCCCCGCTTTCAAATGGTTTGGTAGTTCACGTCAGCGCTGTATATTTTGTCTGCTTGTCCGTTATTCTGCAGAAGGCTTCTTATGGTTTTGGTGCAATCGAAAAATTTAAATTTTGGGCTGGCCGGTGTGGCCGAGCGGTTCTAGGCGCTTCAGTCTGGAACCGCGCGACCGCTACGGTCGCAGGTTCGAATCCTGCCTCGTGCATGGATGTGTGTGATGTCCTTAGGTTAGTTAGGTTGAAGTAGTTCTAAGTTCTAGGGGACCTATGACCTCAGATGTTAAGTCCCATGGTACTCAGAGCCATTTGAACCATTTTTTTAAATTTTGGAATTGTAGGTGCTAATTTCAGAAAAATATTTCCAATATCAGTATTAAAAATTACATAATAACTCAGTGACTGATATGGAATGAAGCAAGACGTTTTTGGAGATGTCCGTACTCAGCGCAGAATTTGTGAAAGTAAACTTAGGTTATGAGGAAAGATGGCGAGATGACACTGGAAACACTTGACACGCCGTGTTGCAAACCGATGTTAAAAGTCAATGGGACAAACAAAAAGGGGCGAGAACAAGTATTAGAAACTGAGAAATCAATGGAAAAACCTCAAAACCATGCGAATGAGACATTTGCTAACGGATCCTGACTTGGTTGTCGCTCTGAGCACTATTGGACTTAACTGCTGAGGTCATCAGTCCTCTAGAACTTAGAACTACTTAAACCTAACTAACCTAAGGACACCACACACATCCATGCCCGAGGCAGGATTCGAACCTGCGACCGTAGCGGTCGCGCGGCTCCAGACTGTAGCGCCTAGAATCGCTCGGCCACACTGGCCGGCTAATTTGGTTGTGGAGAGAGTGATTAATGGCAAGAATTACAGAGACCCGAATAGCTTACAATGTGTTACAGAGGCTTTCGGGAGCGTATGGTGTATCACCCATGTACAGCTGAAGGCTACGTATAAGCAGAAGAATGATGACTTTTTTTTAACTCATGGGACGTGTAGGTAACCCATTGCCAACAGGGACTGGGGCATTTACACTAAAGATCGTGCCAAACGCGTTCCACTTTCCGATTTATGATCCACACTCAGTTAAAAAAACAGGTAGCCAGTGTGAATAAACAGATAGCACTGTGACATAACAAACACTCATTCAAAGAAAAGAAAGACAGAGATATCAGATATTTCTCTGCATTTGTTTCATCAAGTTTTAAAAGATATCGTAGTACTAACTGAACCACTGACTATAGAAACTATACAGGGTGGTCCATTGATAGTGTCCCGGCCAAATATCTCAAGAAATAAGCATCAAACGAAAAAACTACAAAGAACGAAACTTGTGTAGCTTGAAGGGGGAAACCAGATGGCGCTATCGTTGGCCCGCTAGATGGCGCACTATAGGTCAAACGGATATCAACTGAGTTTTTTGAAATAGGAACCCCCATTTTTGTTACATATTCGTGTAGTACGTAAAAAAATATGAATGTTTTAGTTGGACCACTTTTTTCGCTTTGTGACAGATGGCGCTGTAACAGTTACAAACGTATAAGTACGTGGTATCACGTAACATTCTGCCAGTCCGGACGGTATTTGCTTCGTGATACATTACCCGTGTTAAAATGGACCGTTTACTAATTGCGTAAAAGGTCGATATCGTGTTGATCTATGGCTATTGTCGTCAAAATGCCCAACGAGCGTGTGCTATGTATGCTGCTCGGTATCCTGGACGACATCATCCAAGTGTCCGTACCGTTCGCCGGATAATTACGTTATTTAAGGAAACAGGAAGTGTTCAGCCACATGTGAAACGTCAACCACGACCTGCAACAAATGATGATGCCCAAGTAGGTGTTTTAGCTGCTGTCGCGGCTAATCCGCACATCAGTAGCAGACAAACTGCGCGAGAATCGGGAATCTTAAAAACGTCGGTGTTGAGAATGCTACATCAACATCGATTGCACACGTACCATATTTCTATGCACCAGGAATTGCATGGCGACGACTTTGAACGTCGTGTACAGTTCTGCAACTGGACACAAGAGAAATTACGGGACGATGACAGATTTTCTGCACTCGTTCTATTTAGCGACGAAGCGTCATTCACCAACAGCGGTAACGTAAACCGGCATAATATGCACTATTGGGCAACGGAAAATCCACGATGGCTGCGACAAGTGGAACATCAGCGACCTTGGCGGGTTAATGTATGGTGCGGTATTATGGGAAGAAGGATAATTGGCCGCCATTTTGTCGATGGCAATATAAATGGTGCAATGTATGCTGATTTCCTACGTAATGTTCTACCGATGTTACTAAAAGATGTGTCACTGCATGCCAGAATGGTGACGTACTTCCAACATGATGGATGTCCGGCACATAGCTCGCGTGCAGTAGAAGCGGTATTGAATAGCGTATTTCATGACAGGTGGATTGGTCGTCGAAGCACCATACCATGGCCCGCACGTTCACCGGATCTGACGTCCACGTATTTCTTTCTGTGGGGAAAGTTGAAGGATATTTGCTGTCGTGATCCACCGACAACGCCTGACAACATGCGTCAGCGCATTGTCAATGCATGTCCGAATATTACGGAAGGTGAACTATTCGCTGTTGAGAGGAATGTCGTTACACGTATTGCCAAATGCATTGTAGCCGACGGACATCATTTTGAGCATTTATTGTACTAATGTGGTACTTAGAGGTAATCACGCTGTAACAGCATGCGTTCTGAGAAATGATAAGTTCACAAAGGTACATGTATCACATTGGAACAACCGAAATAAAATGTTCAAACTTACCTAAGTTCTGTATTTTAATTTAAAAAAAACCTACCTGTTACCAACTGTTCGTCTACAATTGTGAGCCATACGTTAGTGACTATTACAATGCCATCTATCACAAAGCGGAAAAAGTGGTCCAACTAAAACATTCATATTTCTTTACGTACTACACGAATATGTAATAAAAATGGGGGTTACTGTCTTTAAAAAACGCAGTTGATATCCGTTTGACCTATGGCAGCGACATCTAGCGGGCCAACCATACCGCCATCTGGTTTCACCCTTCAAGCTAGACAAGTTTCGTTCTTTGTAGTTTTTTCGTTTGACGCTTATTTCGTGAGATATTTGGTCCGGTCACGATCAATGGACCACCCTGTATATTTTCAGTACTGGAATTTCGGCCTTAAGGCCATTAGCAGGTGCTTTACCACAGGTAAAACTTTAAAAATCTTCTGACACATATAGATGTCATGGTCGTAGCTGAGCCATTTTACTAGATTACTACTACAGGATGGCGTAGAGCAACTTGCTTATTTTAAAATTCAATTTAAAAAATCTACTAGGCGGACAATGCAACGTGTCACACAGCCTGCAGAGAGTACCAGAATGAGTTTCCCATACTCTACTGACCACCAGACTCCCCGGATTTAATCATAGTCGAATTTTGCGGGCCCACCAGGTTCGGACTGTTCGCACCCTGGATCCTACACCGAGAAACGTATCTTAGCTGGCCATGGCAGATAGAACTGACGGAGTACATCGTAAAAGTTCAAAGAAAGGCAGCACGTTTTGTATTATCGCGAAATATGGGAGAGAGTGTCACGGAAATGATACAGAATTTGTGTTGGACATCATTAAAAGAAAGGCATTTTTCGTTGCGACGGAATCTTCTCACGAAATTCCAATCACCAACTTTCTTCTCTGAATGCGAAAATATTTTGTTGAAACCGACCTACATAGGAAGGAACGATCACCATGATAAAATAAGGGAAATCAGAGCTCTTACGGAAAGATATATGTGTTCATTCTTTCTGCGCGGTATACGAGATTGGAATAACAGAGAATTGTGAAGGTGGTTCGATGAAACCTCTGCCAGGCACTTAAATGTGATTTGCAGAGAATCGACGTAGATGTAGATTTCTGATAGCACTGTCTTCCTGTAATTTGTATGTATTGTTGTATTTCTCATGAACGCACGTGGACTATTGTTTCCTTTCTGAACATAGTAATTTCTAAATTTGAATTCCATATTTTTTATTACAGGATTTGGTCAATATAGATCGCTTGGACCCAAGACAAACATGCAGTCTTTTTCTTCCAATCTTTCTAAAACTTCCTTTTTTTTAGTTCTTGTTGTTTACCTTTTTATCCAGTGTTAAATACTCAGATCCGTAAAGTGCTTCCGGCTTAATTAATATTTCGTAGTGTTTAATTTTTGCCTGGAATGATACTGATCTTTTATTATATCGGTTTTGGGTGAGTTTGTATGCTAATTCTATTTTCTTCGATATTTCTTTACTTGTGGTGTTATCTGGTTCATTTGATGTATCTATTCTCCCAGATACGTAAACTAGTCAACTCTTTTAATGATTCCGTGTTCTGTTTGAACATATTTTCTCTGTTTTTTATGTTCAACGCATTCCGTTATCTTATACAAGGTAAGTAATCAGGTTTTAGCTGCAATTTCGTGAATTGTTTCTGCCATTATCTTTGCATCTATTTTGTCGTTAGAAATTATTGCAATATCGTCAGCAAAAGCGAGACATTTCGCCTCAGATCTTCGTCTTCCTTGTTCCAGATGGATTCCACATTATAAGTACCTTACAACATGCTTATCAGTGTTAATTCATCTAGAATGCCTGGTTAGATGTAAGAAAGGACCTGGTGGTCTTAATCTTGCCAGTTTAAATAAGTCTATACAATGAATAAAAAATAATTACACCAAGACGGATAATATTTCACACAAAGGCGGTTTATCCATACAACACATGTAGAGTATGCTACGACCTACTCGAAGAGCGTAACATGCAACGCGCGAGGTTGCGACACAGAAAGGTGGGCCACACAGGGATCGGATTCATGTGGCGTATTGAGGACAGAGGCATGGTACACCACCTTGCCTGAGCGTAGTTTTTAGGCGGTTTCTCACTCTCGTTTAAAGAAACGATGGGCTGGTTCCCGATTACCGCCTCACATAATATCACACCCAAACAATTAAAATACCATAACACACACACAACAAAGTGTTCCTGTTTTGACGTGGGTAGTGACTTATGGTGAGGCATCGGGTAGCTCTTTAAACGTACGTAAGTCACAAGTTATGTTCATTGGCACGGGACTTCCCGTGGAGTGCGTTACACCTCTCACCACCGTTGATACAATTCGCTGTTTGGGAATAGATTTTTCATCTGATCTCCGGCGTTCAGCCACCATCAACTGCCGACGCCTCCTTTTAATGATCAGTGCAGGTCTTATGGACCATCGCCTTCGATCCCTAGATATTCTCCAACGAGCTCGATATGTCAAAATATATATCGCATCCCGAGTTCCCCATGTAGCACAAGTTCTACCTTTCCCGCTTACTGTGGCACGTCGCATGTTGGCAGCGATGGCATCTTTCGTCAACTCTGGGCTGTTGTTCAAAGTTAACTATGCAACTCTTACTCTTTTCCGTGAACGAGGTGGGATAGGTCTGTTTCACGTGCCGGATAGAGCTCGCGCCCTATTTGTCAGCTCCCAGATGACGGTATGGACACGTTGCCCAACGAACCTCACTGGTCTCCTCCTGTCGGCATATTCGCCGGCCTTACTGTCAGCCCCAGTGATGATCTCGGATGTTCCGGCCCAGTTCCATTATATACGATACTTCTTTCTTGAACTCAGTTATCTACGCCTCACCTTACCAAGACAGCTGTTACTCAAGACAAAGGCAGTATACAATGTCCTCCAATTAGGTCGTCCACCTAACCCGAATGAACAAAAATTCCCCCAGGTTGACTGGCGTCATGTATGGCGCGCGGTGTTCGCCTGTTACCTTGACACGAATCTTCAATCTGTTTGGTACCTAACTGTCAATGGTAAGCAAATCAACGAGTTTCGCCTTCATCGTATCCACCTCGCCCAATCACCTCTATGTTCCACGTGTGGAGTGACAGACAATGATGAACATCGGTTTGCTTGCGGACCGGCGGCGGAGGTTTGGCACTTGGTTCGTCGTATTTTGGCTTTTCTAACGCGGGACATTCCGGATCGGATTACTCCCCTTTCATTATTATTTACGGAACGTGACTATTTTCCTCGGACAAAGACCAATGCTGTGAATTGGATTCGCGGACTTGCCATTCACTACCTATCTGGACAAACTGTAGACTCTGTGCTCGATTTTTGGACATACCTCAATGACCGTCATTACGTCGTTGTCCGTCACCCAAAAAACAGACACTTTTTCTCGAACTTCCTTGGGATTGCTTTCCACGACCCGCCTCGCAGCTGGAATGTGTTAAGCCAAGAGAGACGAAGTTTTCCTGTTTGAGCCAATGAACATTTCTGAACAATTGAACGGAACACATCAATTTCGAGAAGACGTGACTCAACATATTACCAGCGGGGCGCAGAAAGCCTCTGATCAATTACACAACAACAACAAAAAATAAATAAATAAATAAATAAAAATAAAAACAATGAAAATAAAAAAATCAGAAAAAGGAAGATTTTGTTTTGTTTGTAAGGATAGCCCTAACCTTGATTTCCCATATTTCCCCTGGTATATAGGTAGCTCTCTGCAGTAGCTTTAATCAGGAGCCAACGCCTGAAGTGAACCAGATTTTTTGTTATAGGATGAAAAGTGGCGGTGGCACTTACGGTTTTTTTTTACTAAGGGACTTTCTAAAAATTAAAGAAGGAAAAAATAAAAAATAAAAAAAAGTGTTTTGATTACCTTGACGACTGTAACGTTAGAAAGGCCATGCGGCTACAAAGTTAAAAAGAAAGAAGTGCAAAATCACCATAAAGCAGGTCACCATTACCAGACGAAATAAATGCTACAAAAAAGAAATGTAGCACGTGCTACGGGTCAAGCAGGATTCGGGCTCCGCCCTGCGTACTTGTTGGTGGGAAATTTAACCATTAGCACTGTTCATTAGATTTCAGTAGTGCATCCGCAGAAACCCTATTGCTCCATCTAATATTTTGGCCGCATACCATTCAGTCGCTTTCCGACTGAGCCTAAAGACTGAAGCTACAGGACTCGCCCCGTTCATTTAAACATGGGAAACGCGCCGTTCCGCATGAGACCACAGAAACACACGTGTCAAAGATATAGTTCTCGGGCTATATCTGAGCCTACATTGAATCGCTGGTTAACTTGTCGATCTATGCTGGGATATCGATGTATGATTAGGACTTGTACTGTAGCCGGCATCGTTCAAAGTTTATTAAAGAATCGAATGTATGACTAGGAGCCGTACTGTAGCGACATCGTTGTGAGTTTATTAAAGAAAGCTAGCTCCCACGGTTACTCCATTTTGAAACTGCTATTAACTAAGTTCTTCGGCAAAGAAAAGCTAATGGATAATTCATTGCGGTGCGGAAATATGAAGTGGCAGAACCTCTAGCAGGTTAGAACTGAATACAGTAATACTTTTTGGGATTACGTGCGCAATATTTTTCTGTACGTTTAAAGCAAAGGACATGACAACTGATATAAAACTGTGTGTTTTCGTACATTTGAAGAAAACGTTTGACGTAATTGTATTAAATCAAATTTTACTTACTACTAATTGGCACAAGAGAGGTATGTACATTTTCAGTTCCCCCGTGGTCTGCTATGCATAATTACGAACTTGCGTCACAGTATTAGCTTATATTGTTAACAAAGTTTGCTTAAAATTCGATGTTGATACTCCCTCATACCTAACGAAGTAGCCCGCACAACAGAGCAGTTGGACAACCAAAACACTCCCTAAGTCTGGTAGCTACTCTTTGAATCAACGTTAGTTGTGGCCTAGATAACTGGGTGCTGAGCATGGCAGTCAAAGGGAACGAATGAATTTTTGAGTTCATATTCAAAACTCAGCGCCCACTAAAATGTCCGATAGATTTTAATAGAGGCATTTCGTATTATCTGATATTTTAAAGGCACATAGAACTGAATCCTTTCCACGACGTCAGCTAAACGTAGTAGTGGCGTTCGTATAAGTTCTAAGGCATCTAAAACAATTCAGAATAAGGAACTCCTGCCCACTAATTTCAGTAGACAGGCAGCATTCGCTTTATAGGTAGATATTCCACTTACCGTCAGGTTATGATTAGATTGTAACCTTCTTGCAAGTGCAAGTTGATAGCTCTAACAAAAAAGATATGCAACTTAACCCTTCGAGTCCCAATAATAACAAAAATTTATTTCATAATTTTTCACAAAATTGACCTCTATCATAATAGTAAGTAACGAATAGATGAAGAAACAGGCAAAAAGTAAACAATCGACAATTTTAAAGAGGTGGTTTCAAGTTGAATTACGATTTTAAATCTTTTCACAAAATTAACCTTTAATCATAGTAAGCAACGAGTATAAGAAGAGTTTGGCAACAAGTAAACAATCAATTATTTCAAAGCAGTTGTTTCATTTTGGAACCACTGGGACATACAGTATCCAAACACCCATCTTTTAATGAGAAATATTTGAAAGCAATTTCGCATGTTTCCTAGGCACAATCTCTGATCTCGGAAGTTCCATGAACTCATAATGCCTAAAAGAAATTATAGTCCCAAATAACAAGCAAAAATGGGCCTAAAATTTAATAAATTTGTATCAAAAGTGCTTACCGCTCCAGCAGCTTCACTTAGAAACCACTCATAACGGCAGTAGTACAAACTCAGATTTACGTTACAATAACTTTAGATATAATGACTTTCACTGTCAATGATCTCCTCAGTATGATCACTATTAAGGGGAGACACGTGTCACAATCTTCTACAAGCACGTAGTACAATCTCCGCGCCGACTGTTGCTTTGAATGCTGTAAGTGACTGCTACATTCGTAAAAGTAAATACCTCAATGTACCATTAGAAGTCTACGTCTGCAGTAGCATCTGTGGTTTCATGCGAAGGGCACTGGTACTTCAAAAAATTAATAAAATTGTGGTTTCGGGCAGAAACCACTTTTACTCAAGCGGTTAAGCACTTTACTATGATATAATCGTAGTGGTTTGTTGATAGAGAGGCATCATCTGGGATTTATCGGCACCCTAGTGCAAGACTTTTTATTTGACGCCACTTCGCGCCGATGTTGACGAAACGATGATGAACACAACACTCAATCCCCGAGCGGAAAAAAAATTCTTGTGTTCGATACGGCATGGAAGCTAATAAACGACGAATGTTATCTTGCCGTGCATGAAACATACGATGTGTCAGTTCACGAAGATTGCTGGTTGGTTCGAAAGTACGAGTACATCCCCATCACATCCCACACATGCTCCGTGGGTGACAAATCAGGGGACCAGAAAGCATTTCTGGTATGTAATGTGCGGTCTTTCATTATCCTGCTGGAATATACTGAGACTCACCGCTGAACACCATATACTTTCAGTCACTGTCCCAGTTTGACAAGTCTCTCATATATGAGCACGGTGTCAGTGGTACACGACGCATGGCAAATCGAGATCTCGTCTCAGATTGTAGTCATTTGTGCCCTATGGTTTGGGGTCTCGCTCTGCCGTAACCCCTGTCCGGATTTCAAATGTTCTCACCTGCCGTCCTCCCGAGGTGTAATCCTGCTGGAAATACATTTCCCTACTCCCTGAGTCCCTTTCGTCAGCGCTCGTTCTGCAGTCATTACACTACAATCAAATGTCTGTCTGACCTGTCGGTGTAATGCTCCCATGTTCTTCACGCCAATCATTGGACGTTTCCCAGGATCGTACAGCCTCCGATAAGCGGCACGTGTATCTCTTCTGGGCCTGCTGTGTAACCGAACTCCACCCGAAAAGTTCCAGTAACGTCAGACTCGCCTCTTAGCCGTCACCTGCACACAGCATTCTTCACCTGTAGGAATGGCTTTTCTCTCTATAAAAAAACACTGAAAATGAGTTCGCATAAGGATGTAATTTCAAGCAACATACCTCACAAGCGTGCAAATATTGGAGTATGAATTTAATACCGTTCGCTTAAGGTGTTCATGGTCTAGCACTTTGCATTCCTATCAGTGTATTCAACTTGAAGACGGATTTCGGCTTAATGTGGATGACATGAATTTAACTCACAATCAATTATTATGTATAATGTCACAAAAAATTAAAATACTTAATCTACTAGATTATACTTCGTAAATACCATATTGTGTTGTTAGAGGACTTTGGGATACTTTTTTAATGGTTTCTGATATGCTTTCCAAATACGAGAAGTTCATGGTTTTCCGTTTTTTTTTTATTTACAGTCGTTTTGCTTTGAATTTTTCCTCCAAGAACTTTTTCTTTTCCTGTTACTCATTTCGAGACATTTTAAGATCATCTTCTTTGGATGAGTAATGTGTACAATCTACAGAAGAATTGTACAGAAGCGAGACTGTTTTAAATGCAACGCAGGCGTCAAGTGGTGAACATGTTAACACGATGGAAATTAGCTATAGCAGGTGTATTTAAAGGGCGATCAAAAAGATTTAGTTCGAAGGCCGTTCAGTCCAGTATCGGTATGCCAACCAGGGACAATCGCCATCAGTATTGACACAATCAACTCACCAACTCACCTAGTTTAAGAGGTCCATTTGGTAAACACCTTAGGCTCACCCTGCTGCGTGAAGAAGTTCTTAAGCGCCTGCTGCTGATCCTCGTCTGACAGAAACCGTCGACCCTTCAAGGCCTTTTTTAAGGGACCGAAGACGTGACATTTGCATGCGGAGAGATTAGGACTATAGGACGGGTGCTCGAGTGTCACCCACTGCTTTACGACACTTGCGATATGGGGACGTGGGTTATCGTGAAACAGTAGCACTCCTTCTCGGACGTGTTGTCCCACACACATTGTTCATTCTCCATTGGATGTCTGCCGGTGTTAATGCTTTGGCAACCAAGACGTTAAAGTAACCTCTGGCGTGCCACAGGGGAATGTTATGGGACCATTGCTTTTCACAGCATATATAAATGACCTAGTAGATAGTGTCGGAAGTTCCATGCGGCTTTTCGCGGATGATGCTGTAGTATACAGAGAAGTTGCAGCATTAGAAAATTGCAGCGAAATTCAGGAAGATCTGCAGCGGATAGGCATTTGGTACAGGGAGTGGCAACTGGCCCTTTACATAGACAAATGTAATGTATTGAGAATACATAGAAAGAAGCATCCTTTATTGTATGATTGTATGATAGCGGAACAAACACTGGTAGCAGTTACTTCTGTAATATATCTGGGAGTATGCGTACGGGACGATTTGAATGGAATGATCATATAAAATTAATTGTTGGTAAGGCGGGTGCCAGGTTGAGATTCATTGGGAGAGTCCTTAGAAAATGTAGTCCATCAACAAAGGATGTGGCTTACAAATCGCCCGTTCGACTTATACTCGAGTATTGCTCATGAGTGTGGGATCCGTACTAGATGGGGTTGACAGAGGAGACAGAGAAGATCCAAAGAAGAGCGGCGAGTTTCGTCAGAGGGTTATTCCATAAGCGTGATAGCGTTACGGAGATGTTTAGCAAACTCAAGAGGCAGACACTGCAAGAGAGGCGCTCTGCATCGCGGTGTAGCTTGCTGTCCAAGTTTCGAGAGGGTGCGTTTCTGGATGAGGTATCGAATATATTGCTTCCCCCTACTTATACCAGCCGCCAAATTAGAGAGATTCGAGCGCGCACGGAGGCTTTCCGGCAGTCGTTCTTCCCGCGAACCATACGCGACTGGAACAGGAAAGGGAGGTAATGACCGTGGCACGTAAAGTGCCCTCCGCCACACACCGTTGGGTGGCTTGCGGAGTATAAATGTAGATGTACATGTAGAAGAAAAGAAAACAGCACGTTCGTCCTGGTTCAAATGGCTCTAAGGACTATGGGACTTAACATCTGAGGTCATCAGTCCCCTAGACTTAGAACTACTTAAACCTAACTAACCTAAGGACATCACACACATCCATGCCCGAAGCAGGATTCGAACCGGCGATCGCAGCAGCAGCGCGGTTCCGAACTGAAGCGCCTAGAACCGCTCTACCACAGCGACCGGCTGCACGTTCATCCTGATTGGACGCATATGGTAATAACGTCTGCCACACTAATCCCTTCCCTACATGTCGATGCTGGTATACGCGCATCGCAGTCACGCTACGTTGCATGTATATTACAGTTACGCCCTCAAACGGAAACTTTTTGTCGCCCGTTATAAATAGTAATGGGAAGAAGACAAAAACTAGTATTTATCATTTATAAATGAGTTACGCTGGGATTAGAGGATTACTGGAAATTAATGGACTACTGTGTAGACTCAGCTAGCACATTGCACTGCATGGAATATGAATGTAAGAGCGAACTTGTGTACAACATTTCAAACTACTAAACATTGTCAAATATGTCTTATGTGCATTCCAGGAAAAAAGTTTCCGTGAAAGGAGGTTTATCATGGATTAATTCGGACAAAAAAGAGAACAGCATTGTTGGTTTTTCAAAATAATAATTTATACACTCACGTGAAACAAGACTCAATACAACAACAGTGACACGATAGCCACTTTCGCCGAGTTTCACTATTTCGTCAATGCTTTGTACCCTTCCTTAACGGGAAAAGTAGAGCTAACGAAGCGCGACAATATGTACTCCTCAACAACAATTACTGTAGCCAATTGTGGTGCAACAGGAGCCTCGATTTACCAGCCGCCATCTTTCCGAACTCCTAAATTAACTGAAAATAGCTCTGTACAGCGGCACAGCTGATATAGTTCCAAAACAGCGATTTCCACGGTTTAATCGTGCACATCAGCGATGCATTCAGCATTTCGTCACGTCTTTCCAGGACGTCAGCTTAGCCATCAGACTGGCTGCTGAAGTGTGAAAATGGAAGTGAATACAGTGATGATGCGTTCTTTTTCACTTTTTATGGATGCGCGATACTCTGGAGCTACGAAGGCTCATTGGAGCGAGGCGCTGAAGTAGCAGCCGCTTCTCCTTTTGCTGGAGCTAACGAGTCTGCCGTGGAAGAGGTGGTGCAGCTCGACGACTAATTATCCGAGCTTTAGTTCCGCCGTGTCGGTATTACTGCTCCCATGGAGAGTGGCGAGAGATTTCGAGTATAAGATGAGCAGCTAGCTCAGCTACTATCAGTTGTGTAGCAATTAATATGGTGCTTAACAGAACTGGATTCCAAACTCAAGGACGGGCCAATTAGCACCGAAATTTCTCAAGCGAGAAAGCTGTCTGAACATATTTGGATTCAGATATTAAAGACTGCTTGCTTTATCTTTTCCCGTCATTCTCATCCTCTTCTTCTCATTTATTGTCTTACAACTTAAGTATTTTCTAAGTCTGCTTGCAGTCCAGATAATTGTTGTTGGTAGCTTAAGCTGAAGAAAAAAGATGAGTACAACCTGTTTTAACGTGTGTCAGCTACACTGAAACGTCATTCGATTTAAGGTAATAGGCGAAATCAAACCTACGGTCTACCTTAACTTACAGACAGTTCAATGAAAAAAAAAAAAAAGAAAAGGAAACTGTCTACAAATTTCAATGTTTATTTAGCGTTGAAGTTTATCACGGTCGGTTACACGATACAGACCTACATAGATTTTTTGTTGTAGATCACGTCATTCTATAGATCACACATTACTTCGTATTTTGTTTGTTCTTCCAATTTCCATTTTGTGCCTTCTCAAATCCTTCTATATTATGTTTATTCTTCAGGGTTACGTTGATCATTTTTATTTTTCACAATATTTTGAATGCAGGCTTTGGAAAATATGCATCGATGCCTGTGTCAGGTACGCAAATTTAACAAATATCGAGGCTAATGAGTTCGCAGTTCCCAGTTCTAACACAGCCATTCAATCAAAACATAAAATGTTTACGAAACTTAGTTTAGTTATTTGGGCAAATACCCAAGTCACATTGCTACGTACTGCGACCTTTTAATGGGCATCTGAGTCACACCTCGTCTAGTTTTTAACCAAAATCTGTAGTTTCGTTGGAAGGATCACGGGAAATGCTATTTGTAACGATCACTTCTGTGCAGCCACCACAACTGTTGGAGAAGATTCCACAGTGAAATGGTTCAAATGGCTCTGAGCACTATGGGACTTAACTTCTGAGGTCATCAGTCCCCTAAAACTTAGAACTATTTAAACCTAACTAACCTAAAGATATCACACACATCCATGCCCGAGGCAGGATTCGAACCTGCGACCGTAGTGGTCGCGCGGTTCCAGACTGTAGCGCCTAGATCCGCTCGGCCACCCCGACCGGCTCTACAGTGAAATAAAGGGGACAAACATACTCTATGCGGTCTTTAACACGAGCTGAAGACTTGAGAGCTTTCATTAAGCATTCACTGATATTAGTTAAATGATGGCTTATAAATATGAGAGTGCTGTATACGAAACTTAGAGGTTGTGTTTTTAATTTTTATGGGGTTTCCTACAACCATGTGAATGAAAGGTAGAACTAAACTATCAGCTTCGATCGCGAACAATTAAAAAAAGCAGGGAGAAAGTGAAAAGAATTTAAATCACACCGAGAAAATTCAGGATCGCTTTAGAGGTTTGTCACTTCACAGAGAAAAATGCAACAGTGGCATTCTTATCCTGTAAAATAAATGTGTTGTTATCAGTTTAATACTACTTATGAAATCTCATGAACCACATTAAATTTGGCCCAGAAAGCTAATAAAGTGCTATTTAATTAACCTCTAAGAGAAGGGCTTCGTCCCATAGTCAGAACAGTAATAGATGAGTGATCAATACAAAAGAAGAAGACCTCTTGCGTAATAACCGCTTCGCTGCCCTTGTGGATAATTTACTTAACGACCCGTTCCGTAGCGTAGAAGACAGAGCTTCAGGTTAGATCTCAATTTTAGCGAGTTCTTTGCTGAGATTCGAAAGCTTATAAAATGTCATCTTTGCTTGCCAAGCTATTTGCTACACAGTACCTTGTAGAAGGGACAACAGCAGCCATAAGTAAACATCTTGAATAATAAATATAGCACGTTTCTCACTAACTATAACCACTAACTTTGTTACATCATGCACGCACGGTGTTAACTCCTTATAATCTAATATCCTCCAACACCAGAGATGTGGGGCAGACTCAAGAAATGGCAGCGATACCGTTTTTACAGCAGCTTCTTCAGGGCGACTAAACTGCACTTTCGCCTTACTGAAATCACTGCAAAGAGCTCAGAGCCAATTTTTTTTTTTTTTTTTTTTTTTTAAATCTAGCTGAGATTCCATCCGAATCTGCGCCAGATATGCTTATTGCTATGTTTTCCATACGGGAGTCTGTCCGATGGTCAAATGACGGTATGTTTGTACGATTGTCCTGTGTGAAGGATTTCTTGAACGTGAAATTTAAATCTTCGGCTTTCGTTTTGCTATTTCCAACTGCCATACCAGACTTCTCTTATCTTTAGTGTCAATCATTAGGGACCACTGGAAAGTATCTCTGAAAATCCAGTCAGTGGAAATGCATGATCGCCTTTAGAATTTACACGTATTGTAAGTGAGAATTTCAGTAGATCAGTTTCATTGTGAATACAAAATTGACATGAGACCTCGTTCCCCACTGCTAGTAACGCCGCTGTTATTTCGGCAGCGAAGCTTTTTCACCGTTTTACGCCCGCTGCGTCGTCATGGGCGGTTGGCGCTCAGTTTTTGGTGCCTGACCACCCATAGATCTCAGCTGCCTTCGTTATCCAGAGCTTTAATGAGGTACACTGTTTAGTATAGAGCAGCAGTAGTTACCGTGTTCCAGTGGGAAGATCTGAAAAGTAGAAATAGTGCGTTCGTGAAATTTATTTATTTATTTTTACATTTTCATGACACATTCACATGAGCATTTCGCAATGCTGCAACCGGTTTCGACCAGCCACTAGTCATCTTCAAACCGTCAATAATGAAGGGAAGAAACAATGAATCATTATGTCTATAATATCTGTTAAGTGATTAGCTAATGATAAAAAGAGAGTAACGTCATACCTAAAGGCAGATACTGCAAGCACTTTCCGTTGCGTTCAGAAAGCAGCTCGCCAGGATGACAACGACGGCATACAACAGTCGACTACGGCAACTGGGCGCCAGGCACGACCTGATCAGAAATATCCGGACATTCCTATGTAATGCGGAATTGATCGCTAGATGTCTCGAGAGGCGGGCTCGCCGGTATAAAAGTAGGCGGGGAGTATTGTGTTGTCAATACAGAAGCTATAACAGCAGCTTGCGTCGGTCAGTTGAGTTAGTGACTTCGAACTGAACTGTTAATCACTGGATGCCACCTGGGAAATCAGAGGCATTTCAGCCCTTCTAAAGCTGCCCAGTTCGATTGTTGGTGGTGTAAGTGTGAACTGGAAACCCAGAGGAAACGCCACAACTAAAGCAAGGCCAGGCAGAACTACGTACTGAGGGATGTGGACCATCGAGCACTGGGGAGGACTATTGTAAAATTTCGCGTGAAATCATCTGAACGAATCACGCGTCAATTCGAAATTGTTGTCAGCAGTTCAGCTAGCAAAATTATTGTCTACATCTATATCTACATATATACTCCGGTAGCCACCAAGCGGTGTGTGGCGGAGGGCACAATTCGCGCCAAAGTCATGGTGATCATTACGCGATTTGAAATTTGGTGGTAATAGTATATGCTCTACATCCTCGGTGAAGATCGGATTTCGGAATTTAGTGAGCAGCCCCTTCTGTTTAGCGCGCCGTCTATCTGCAAGTGTGTCCCACTTCAAACCTTCTATCAGATTTGTAACGCTCTCGCGATGGCTAAATGTACCAGTCACGAATCTTGCCGCTCTTCTTTGGACCTTCTCAATCTCTTGAGCAGACCCAACTGGTAAGGGTCCCATTCAGACAAACAATACTCCAAGACTGGACGAACTAACGTATTGTAAGCTATTTCCTTTGTTGAAGAACTGCATCGCATCAAGATTCTACCAATAAACCGCAATCTAGAGTTCGCCTTACCCGTTACTTGTGTACTCTAATCATTCCATTTGAGATCATTTCGAATAGTCACCCAGATACTTGACGGACGTTACCGCTTCCAAAGACTGGGCATTTATTTTGTACGCGTACATTAATGGGGATTTTCGCCTTGTTATACGCATTAGGTTACACTTACTAATATTGAGAGATAATTGCCAGTCATTACACCACGCATTTATTTTCTGCAAATCCTCATTGATTTGTTCACAACTTTCGTGTGATACTATTTTTCAAATGGCTCTGAGCACTATGGGACTCAACATCTTAGGTCATAAGTCCCCTAGAACTTAGAACTACTTAAACCTAACTAACCTAAGGACATCACACACACCCATGCCCGAGGCAGGATTCGAACCTGCGACCGTAGCAGTCCCGCGGTTCCGGACTGCAGCGCCAGAACCGCTAGACCACCGCGGCCGGCGTGATACTACTTTCCTGTAGATTACAGCATCATCGGCAAACAGTCTAAGGCCGCTGTCAATACCATCAACCAGATCATTTACGTAAATCGTAAAAAGCAGAGGACCTATTACGCTTCCCTGGGGCACACCTGAAGTTACGCTTGTTTCTGTTGAAGTCACCCCGTTCAGAACGACATACTGCTCTCTGTCTGCTAGAAAACTTTCTGTCCAACAGCATCTGTCATCGGATAGACAATAAGCGCGCACTTTTTGTAGCAAGCGACAGTGCGGAACTGAGTCGAACGCCTTTCGAAAGTCGAGAAATATGGCATCAACTTGGGAGCCGGTATCTAGAGCCTGTTGTATATCATGCACAAAGAGGGCCACATGTGTCTCGCATGATCGCTGTTTCCTAAAACCGTGCTGGTTTCTGCAGATGAGATTCTCAGAGTCTAGAAAGGTCATTATGTCTCACCACAAAATATGTTCCATGATTCTACAACAAATCGATATCAGTGAAATTGGCCGGTAATTATGGGCATCTGATTTTCTACCCTTTTTATAGATTTATATGACCTGGGCCTTCTTCCAGTCCCGTGGAAGTTTCCGCCGTTCCAATGATCTCTGACAGATGACGGATAAGAATGGTGGTATATTTGTAGCATAGTCAACATAAAATCTTAAGGGGATACCGTTTGGGCCAGAAGCCTTTCTGGCGTCTAAGGATCTTAACTGTTTTACAATCCCAGATACATTAAACACTATGTCAGCCATCCTTTCGTTTGTTCGGTAATTGAAAGCGGGAATGGTGCTACAGTCCTCTATTGTAAACGAGTTTTTGAAAGCTATGTTTAGAATTTCGGCCTTCTATATATCATCATCAGTTACATTCATTGTGCGTAGGGAGTTAAAAACAACGGGGTGCAAAGGTCGAGCAGCTCCTCATAAGCCACACATTTCCACAGTCAGTGCTAATAGACGCTTGAGGTGCTGTAAAGAGCGACACCACCGAACAGTGGATGAGGGAGAACGTGTGACTTGCAGTGATAATACACGCTGCACCCTGCAGCAGTTCGATGGAGAGATTGGGTATGGCGTATGGCTGAAGAACATTACCTGCCATCAAGCGTAGTGTGAACAGCGAAGTACAGAGGAGTTGGTGTAGGTTAGGATGTGGTCCCATTATCGCGCTTAAGAAAAGGCTCAATGCGTAAGGACATGGAGACGCTCTACAGCATTGTGTACTGCATATAGTATGTGTAATGATTATCTGTATAAGTATGACAGTGCACCCTCACACAAAGCAGCAATGGTTTGTCGACATAACATGCCTGAAATGGGCTGGCGCGCCCAGATTCCTGAACTGAGCCCACCTGAACACCTGTTCTACTTCGCTTCACACCCAAGCGACTACTATCACCACCTTCTCTGGTTTCGTCTCTCAGAAATAATGAACTGCCACTCCTCCACACACTTCCAGATACTTCATTGAAAGAGCGGAGTTGAAGCCGTCATAAAGACGAAGGGTGAACACAACCCATATCAATGTCCACTAATACACTAGGTGATCAAAAGTATCCGGACACCTGGCTGAAAATGACTTACAAGTTCGTGGCGCCCTTCATCGGCAATGCTGGAATTCAACATTTTGTTGGCCAACCCTTAGCCTGCAGTTTTGCGCCCTAAAACCACAACCAAAAAAAAAAAAAAAAAAAAAAAAACCTTAGCCTTGATGGTAGCTTCCACTCTCGCACGCATACATTCAATCAGGTGCTGGAAGGTTTCTTGGGAAATGGCAACCCATTCTTCACGGAGTGCTGCACTGAGGAGAGGTATCGATGTCGGTCGTGAGGCATGGCACGAAGTCGGCGTTCCAAAACATCCCAGAGGTCTTCTATAGGATTCAAGTCAGGACTCTGTGCCGGCCAGTCCATTCCAGGGATGTTATTGTCGTGTAACCACTCCGCCACAGGCCGTGCATTATTAACAGGTACTCGATCGTGTTGAAAAATGCAGTCGCCATCCCCGAATTCCACTTCAACAGTGGGAAGCAAGAAGGTGCTTAAAACATCAATGTGCCTATGCTATGATAGCGCCACGCAAAACAACAAGGGATGCAAGCCCCCTCCGTGAAAAACAAGACCACACCATAACACCACCGCCTCTGAATTTTACTGTTGGCACTACACACGCTGGCAGATGACGATCACCAGACATTCGCCATATCCACAGCCTGCCATCGGACCGCCACATTGTTTACCGAGTTTCGTCACTCCACACAACTTTTTCAACTGTTCAATCGTCCAATGTTTACGCTTGTTACACCAAGCGAGGCGTCGTTTGGCATTTACCGGCGTGATATGTGGCTTATGAATAGCCGTTCGACCACGAAATCAATGTTTTCTCACCTCCCGCCTAACTGTCATAGTACTTGCAGTGGATCCTAATGCAGTTTGGACTTCTTGTGTGATGGTCTGGATAGATGTCTGCCTATTACACATTACGACACTTTTCAACTGTCGGCGGTCTAGCCGCGCGGGATTAGCCGAGCGGTCTTAGGCGCTGCAGTCATGGACTGTGCGGCTGGTCCTGGCGGGGGTTCGAGTCCTCCCTCGGGCATGAGTGTGTGTGTTTGTTCTTAGGATAATTTAGGTTAAGCAGTGTGTAATCTTAGGAACTGATAACCTTAGCAGTCAAGTCCCATAAGATTTCACACACATTTGAACATTTTTTTCGGCGGTCTCTCTCAGTCAACAGACTGTACGCTTTTGTGCTGTACGTGTCCCTTCACGTTTCCACTTCACTATCTCATCGGAAACAGTGGACCTAGGGATGTTTAGGAGTGTGGAAATCTCGCGTACAGACGTATGACACAACTGACACCCAATCACCTGACCACGTTCGAAGTCCATGAGTTCCACGGAGGGCCCCATTCTGCTCTCTCACGATGTCTAATTACTACTAAGGTCGCTAATATGGAATACCTGGCGGTAGGTGGCAGCACAACACACCTAATATGAAAAACGTATGTTTTTGGGGTTGTCCGGATACTTTTGATCAGATAGTGTAGGTGATCAGACAGTGTATATAATGGGATATCGGGAAGGCGGAGCAGCGCTAGTCAAGTGAACATTTAGTTGTAGATACTGAAATACAAATCGGTGGGAAACTCATTCTGTTCGTTCAGGAGTTAAACAGGTTCCTTCTTCCTTGAAACATAAACCTCTGTTTCTTCCTTGTAAAATGTTTAACTTTATTCATTACATGTAATGTTGCTACTTACTACCATTTAAAAGAATACAAAAGCAGTGACTTCAGCAAACACTGATTTATTTCACAGCATCCATTGACAGTTGTAGTCACGTACAGAGACGTGCTGAAGAGGGCAGGAAAGGCCACCTGCTGCTATAAAAAGCCAACAGATGGCGTAAGACTCTCTTATTCCCCAACATCTTTCCCACCCTGATCTATCTCAAGGTGGAAGTCTAACCAGGATCGGTCAATAGATCTTCCTTCCATCCGGCTGTCCGAGAATGGTGCATCGTATGTCATTGTCTCCAGCGGGCTGAACCTCTTCCACAAAAGTTGGTTTCTTATCCTCGCGAAACAGAAGAGCTTCTCCAGTTCCTGGCTTTTTTTGGTGACAGATTCCGTTCACCGAGTGGTAGCTTCGTAGCAGCAGGAGGTATTCATTTTTCCATCCATCCCAAATATTGTCATTGACCTTTTGTCTGCACTGGAATTCTTTGGTAAGATCCTTCCTAGTTGCTATTTCCGGCCCACATGGAATAGTTACCAGTTTGACACAATTGAGGAAGCGTACTGGCGTCACCGCCGTATCACTGTCTCCTTTAGTAACGGGTCTTGAATTTATTGCGGCTTCTATTCCTGTCAAAATGGTGTCTACATGCAGTGGTATTTCGAAATTCTGTTTTAGTTTTTATGGATACTACTTTCCTCGCTTCTAAAATCCTTGAAACTAGTGGCGTAAATGTTTCTTACTCCTCAACATGTAGGACCTGTAACTGTTCTTGAATAGAGCCAATATAATACTTCTCCTTTACAAAATACACTCCTAAAGACAGCGTGTGACATATTCCATGAAAGTTTATCGCCATGCATTATTGCGATGGCAGGATGGCTATACACGTTGCTTTTTAAGAGCGCGAACCTGATGCACTGACAGAGCGAAAGCACCTCACGTTTACGGAAGTTAAACCCCGGCTTGTCTCAGTTTTGTTCACACCAGGCTCAAGTTGTACTTGCGCGAGCTATTTCAAGGAATAAATATCTCTATAAGATAATCACGACAATTTTAAGACGTTTAGAATTAGTATACACTGCATTTTTTTTTCAGTGGTATTGCTGTCGAGGAATATGCCGACGAACGCATAGTGAGAAAGAGGCGCAGAACGTTTATTTGAGCTAATGTTACTTCATTCATTCGCTCGTTTGTCGCTAATCCGAGTATTTAAGGCATCGATCAATATATAAAGCTCTGTTCCCACTGGACGTCAACCGAACGTCACCGTAAAATGACGGTCACAATCCGTGGGGATGGTGGAGTTTCGCTAGTAGAAGAATGATCACGACTGGGATCTGGGTGGTGTGGGGTTCGCGCTGGCAGTTTTGCAGACGTTGGTTCAGTTTTAATAACAATTTACTTAACATGCAAAGTACCTAGATAGAAAACATAGCAAAACAGTTAATTCTTTGTCGCCCGAGTAACCTGAGTAGGGTTCAAATACCAACAAGCAAGTCCTCTTTAAGATAACGCTAATCTGGCCTCACAAAGAGCAAACAAATATAGCATAAGTAACAGCACATGGTCTTCGACCCTTAAAAGTCGTGACACTACCAAGTACTTGTACTAGACGATACTCACCTTACGCAGGATAGACACTAAGTAATATAGTCATCGACTACTTCTTGCTCTCTAACTGCTAATTGCACTCAGTCACCAAGACATCAACTATTAAAACACTGTCCAACTATCCACACTTATGTCTAAATAACCGTAAACCAGCTGCACAAATGATAAACAAGTCACATAAGACAGTACAACAACTGAATCGCTTATTTCTAAAAGGAGACAACGCGCGATTGACCAGTTATTCAGGAAACGAAAAGAACATTCCACAATCGTTTCATAGTTTAATGAATTTTTTTCTGCTATGCAAAACAATTTAGTCTCAAGACTGTCTGACGCTAATACTGCCTTATTTGAAAAATATTTGTAGCTGTTACGGTGATTTTTATGGTCTGAAGTTATCCCCTTATGGGAATTAATGAGAGAGCGAATATATACTAAGGCATTCATTTAAATTTCAAGAAAGTAAGAACTTTTAATTAATGGATGACCGTATTTTGTGCGCAATACATGTAACAAAGTATATATATATATATATATATATATATATATATATATATATATATATATATATATATATAATACTATTACCCAGAAAAACGCGTTATCACCGTACACAATCATGTGAATTACACTGAAATAGTAACGAAATGTTGTAAAGTTTCTTAATGTTTTTTAGTCTTAACCACTCAATATGTTTAATATTAACTTTATAGCTCTTAATTATTCAAAAAACTGCTATGGTTACAACAAAACTCTTGTAACTTTACCCTATTAGAAAGAATTGCACATTTCACTACGTTCTCTACGAGCAGCGAGACAATTAGGGCGTTCCGTTTTAGTTCCAGCCGATGCATTTATGTCTCACAACACCGAAACCGAAAGAATCTGCATCTTTAGTTTTTGAGGAGTTATCTATTTTTAATAACAGGCGATTCAATTTTCAGTTTACTTGAGCAAACTGCTCAAAATTATAGCTCAGCTCAAAATCACTATTTATAGTAAAGAACCACTGTTGCTCTAGAAACAGTTTCGACTGTCATTTTAGCAGTACAGTCGCCATTCCAATGTGTTCTTGCTTACCACGTACGCCCCGAGTGTAGTCCACAAACAAGCCGTCATGCCGCGCGGTCAAAGGCGTCCTGTCACGGTCCGCGCGGCTCCCTCCGTCGGAGGTTCGAGTCCTCCCTCGGGCATGTGTGTGTGTGTTGTCCTTAGCGTAAGTTAGTTTCGACCCAGATGGTTTCCATAGGATTTACATCGGGCGAATTTGGTCGCCGAGACGTCAATGTGAGTTCACTATAATGTCCTCATACCACTGTAACACAGTTCTGTCTCCGAGATACAGACAATTATACTGCTGAAAGATGACTTCGCCGTCGGGGAAGACATCAAGCGTGAAGGGATGCATGTGGTCCGCAGCTGTCAGAGTGTCTTCGATTGCTACCACATCTCTCATGAAAGCGCAGGAGAAGGTCTCCCCAAGCATAATACTGCTCACACCAGCCTGCTACCGTGGCGCTACATTCACCTCGATGACGGCGTCTGTGAAGACGACCTGCGACCAAGTGTAGCAAAAATGTAATTCAGCCGAAGAGCCGACGCGTTTCGATTGATCGACCGCCGAATTCCGATGGTTCCGTACCCACTGAAATCGCAATTGACGCCGTCGTTGGGTTAACATATGAACACATTGGGGTGGTCTGCTGCGGAGCTCCTTGCTCAGCAATGTAAGATGAACAGTGTGCTCCGAGACACTTGTGTGTGCACCAGCATTGTGCTCATTCTATCTACATGGATACTCTGCAAATCACATTTAAGTGCCTGGCAGAGGGTTCATCGAACCACAAGAGATGCCACAAGTCACCATCCAACCGAGCGAGATGGTGCAGAAGTTAGCACACTGGGGTCGCATTCGGGAGGACGTCGGTTCAATCCCGCGTCCGGCCATCCTGATTTAGGTTTTCCGTGATTTACCTAAATCGCTCCAGGCAAATGCCGGAATGGTTCCTTTGAAAGGGCACGTCCGACTTCCTTCCCCATCCTTCCCTGATCCGATGACCTCGCTGTTTGGTCTCTTCCCACAAACAATCCAATCCACCATCCAACCTCATTTACAGAGCAGACAAGTCACCGAATCCCACATGGACATCCAATCATTTATCGCCTCTTGGTATTTTCACTGTCCTTCTACCCCTCTTTCCGTTGACGCTCACGACAATAGCACGTGAGCATTCGACCAGTTTCACCTTTTTCCAGATACTCGTCCACAGGCTCTGCATAATAATAATATGCCCTTTGTCGAAGTCGCTTATCTCAATGGATTTCCCAATTTGCAGCCAGTATATTCGCTAGGTTGATCCCCATCCGTGTTTGCTCCGCTTACATACTGCTGTTACCGCGTCACGTGGCCGCACCACCACCAGGCGGCATCCAACATCCCGGAGGGCAGTGGTCATTAAGTTTTGGCTAATCAGTGTATTTCCGTAGCTCTGCGACTTACAACTGACAGCACTTAATGCACCTTCACACAGTTGCACATAACACTATGCCCTGACATCAGCCCAAGGTCATTACTAATCAACATTAACTCCAAAAGCCCTCTGACTGTGCTCCTTGTAATCTGCTGAAGCAGTTTCTCACCTTCAGTGTAGTGTTGTGCCCGTGACCATTCGACACGACACGATGACTAGCATAGGGGTTCCCAAACTTTTCCTCTGGCGGCACACCTTCACAGTCCGTGTACTTTAATGAAACACCTGATTTACTTTGAAAGTTAATAATTTTTTTTAAAAATAAGAGATAAACTTATTTTACTCCGTGATTACTTCAAAATAAATCATGAAAACTTGGTGCCGAAGCCATAGAAAATATAGTATGGAACAATGGAAGAAAGTAATTTGATCGGATTAGTCTTATTTCACATTTTTTTCAATGGCCAAGTTCACGTCCCAAGACAGAAGCGTGGGGAAGATTCGGTGATGAGTTGGACAGCCACGTCACGGTATCCCATGGGTACTGTGCAAGCTAGCATTACTGACAAGGATGATGTGATCATTTTGGCTGATCAAGTCCATCCCATGGTACAATGGTTGGTCCTCAGTGGTCATGCTGTGTTCCAAGACTTGTTTTGTGGGCACAAGGATCAATTATTACATATCTCCTGGCCACCACAATCACCAGGTCTCAGTATTATGGAGCGTTGGTGGCCTGTTTTGGAGAGAATGGTGCGTGATTTCTGTTCACATCCATCATTATTACCAGAGGTTCCAATTACTTCTCGGGAGAAATGCTGTAAGACTCCATTAAAAGTATACTTTACCCGCGTTTATCCATTCGGAGACGACTAGAAGCTGTTTTGAATGCCAATGACTTTCTTAGGCATGATAATGTGCTTTTCGGCTTTCCATGTTATATATTTGCAATCAACAGTACCTCTATATCTGTCGATGACTCTCTATCCCATGAGAGGCAATTAAATGAAAACCGAACACCTACCACAACGGCATCATTCAAAAGTAATCACCATACGCGGTAAGCCACTTAGCACCTTGGGAGGCGAAACAGTCAGTTCCTGTTCCGCAGAATGGGGTCGGCCGCTGACGATTCCACAACCGCATGCACTCTTGCACTTCCTTTTCCGACTGGAACCGAAATCGACGCAAGTATTTCTTCAGGCCGCCAAATATGTGAAAATTACACTGTGAAAAACCACACTGTACAGAGAATGTTTTAGTATTTCCCAACCAAATCACTGAAGCGTAGCCCTCGTCCGACTGTCAGTGTGCGTGCGGGCGTTATCGTGCAAAGGAATGATTGCATGCCGGCCGGAGTGGCCGAGCGGTTCTAGGCGCTACAGTCTGGAACAGCGCGACCGGTACCGTCGCAGGTTCAAATCCTGCCTCGGGCATGGAAGTGTGTGATGTCCTAAGGTTAGTTAGGTTTAAGTAGTTCTAAGTTCTAGGGGACTGATGACCTCAGATGTTAAGTCCCGTAGTGCTCAGAGCCATTTGAACCATTTTTGAATGATTCCATGCGACACGATTTCTCGCCGTTTTGAATTTATGGCGCGTCGCAGATTCTGCAGAGTGTCTTCACAGTGCTGCTCTTTGAATGTAGTTCCGTGCTCGAGGAGTTCGACAAGCAGGGGACTTCTGCAGTCGAAGGAGGTCATCATGACATTGTGTGGTGCCATAAGGGCAAACGGCCAAGCCAACAGTGAAAACTTTCTACGTCTCCCCTGCCCAAGAGATCCAAAGCTGTGTACACAAGCTCCGGTAAGGTCATCAAGACTTTCTTCTTCGATAGTAGGGACACTCTGCCCGTTGAGTTCCTCGAACGTGGACCACAATCAATGAACAGCGCTATTAATACACACACGCCATCAAGTCAAAACTCTCAGGAATGCTGTTGGACGGAATTATCGTGTCGCACGATAACGCCCGCCCCACATTGCCACTCGAACGAAGGCTACGCTTCAGCGATGTGGTTGTGAAACACTTCAACATCCTCCATACAGCCCGTTCTGTCCCAGTGTGATTTTCACACCTTTGGTGACTGAAGAAAGACACATGTGGATGTCGATTTCAGTCGAACGAGGAAATTCAAGAGCGGGTGCGGTTGTGGATCCGTCATCTCCTCGTCTCATTGTGCTAAATATCTAACGCGTGTGGTGATTACTTTTGAATGGGACCTGTGGTGGGCGTCAGTTTACACTTGACTGCCCCTCGTAGATAACAAACTGCGTCCTCCTTAACAAAAACATCTGTCCAATTTTGTTCAGATAAGTGGGGTAAGGCCCATGCCGCGTAAGAACTTGGGTGGTGCCCCTCGAGGTTAGCATTTGAAGTCGTTCTTTCCCTCACACTGGGGACCCGACGTCAGAGGCAGGCGTCGTGGTGTGTCGAGCGGAGGCAAGGGGCTGGGATGCGCGGCGCGGCGCGCGGCGCGTGGCTCGCGAGCGTTTAGCTTCCGCGCGGCGCGCCGACAAAGTGGCAAGTTGTCGCAGCAGTTGCGGCAGCTGTTATGTAAAGCAGGAGAGGCGGCGGCCCTAGAGGAGAGCAACAGGTGCCGCGTCACACGCCCAGCAGGCAGCCAAGTGCCTGCGCAGCCAGCTGGGGGCGGCGGCGCACCACCGAGGCTGCGGTCACAGTGGCGCCGACATCGCTCGATTCCGCCGACGACCGATATCGACCGAAGACGGTCAGTCATTTCGTGGACGGTCACAGTGCAGCCGATCTGACCGTCCGATTGTCTACCTCTTCCTCTGAGCTCGACTCTCTCCTCGAATGCTGAGTGAAAAAAAAAAGAGGAAGAAGAGAAATGCTTGGTTGGAACAAACGATACTTCCATTCTGCAGCTTGTGATTTCGCTGTTGCGCCGAATGCTGAACTGCGTTGGAAGCTACTCGGCAACCAGTCACCGAATACAGATCGCTTTGCCGTTCCATTCATTTTAAGTGTCACTCAGTGTGTGCGCTCGGTAAATTTCATGTCTAAACCGACTACTAGAGGCAGGAGGGCGCTACATGTATCAATAGTTATCCCGCCTTGCAGCAGCTTTGGGCACTGTACTTCACCACCTACCCCTACTTCTTGATTTTCTCTTTGGTTCTGCGAAGTTATCTCTTTCTTCCTGACATTGGCCAGTAGTTGGTATCTTGTTTTCCTCCCCCCCCCCCTCTTTCCCTTTGTCATCCCTTTAATTCGTTACTGGAATAAGCATTGGAGTCTCAATACGTATCATTACTACTTTCCCTATGGTCTCCAGAAGTTTTTATTCTCTCCAACTCTTGTCAACATGTTCTCTTTCTGCTCACCCCCTGGTTTTCATTCAGATGCCCGCATAGTAACTTCCTCTCTTTGTTGAACGCTTACTTGGTTGTTGCTGTTCTCGACATTGTTTATGTAGCACATTTTAAGTCCTACGTTACACAAGGTTCGTCACATTAATGTGACCATCGCCAAAGTGCGATATCAGCGTGCAATAAATGGTTCAAATGGCTCTAAACACTATAGGACTTAACATCTGAGGTCATCAATCCCCTAGAACTCAGAACTACCTAAACCTAACCTAAGGACATCACACACAGCCATGCCCGAGGCAGGATTCGAACCTGCGACCGTAGCAGTAGCTCGGTTGCGGACTGAAGCGCCTAGAACCGCTCGGCCACATCGACCGGCAAATAACCACTCACAGACGGCAGGTAGCAGCATAATAGTGAAGGGCATATAAAGCTTATCGGGTGTGTGTGTATGTGTGTGTGTGTGTGTGGGAGCGGGAGCAAACAGCGCAGTCGTTGTTGTAACGCGGAAACAAATCGATTAATCTGACGTCCGAAAGTGCATTACCGTTGGTTTTCAGGCCAAGGGTGGAAGCATTTCCGAAGCGGCTAAGTTTGTTAACTGTTCGAGTGCCGCCGTGGTTAAATACGGCTATCCAAACTGGAGCCGAGGCAACTGTGGTCCACCAAGGGCTATAGAAGCCAGGGATGAAGAACAGCAGCTGCGTGGGTGTGTATGGTGGAAATGAGTGCAGTTGTTGAATAGCTGACCGTCCAGATGAACCAAGGGGCTAACTACACGTCTCCTCAATGGCCGGCCAGTAAGCGTTGTTGCGTATGTGCCTCCTCAGCAAGTGCCTGGTTCATGCAACCACGCTGACTGCTGTTCATCTGTTAAGAAGGATGGAATTTGCGCTGCAGTACAGCAACTGGACGTCCACTGAGTGGCGATAGGTGGCCTTTTCAGATGAATCACGTTTTATGCTCCGTCGGACAGGTAGCCGTTGGCTTGTACGGCGTGGAACCTCTGAAAGCAAACATCGCACCACTATTGTCGGAAAGGTTCATGCCGGAGGAGTGAGCGTTATGGTCTGGACAACGTTTTCCTGGCGTACCCTGGGTGATCTCGTCATTCTGGAAAGCACACTGGATCGACACAAGTATGCATCTATCCTTGGGTACCATTTCCACCCCTACGTGCAGTTTGTTTTTCCTCGGCACGATGGCATCTACCAGCCGGGCAGTGAAACATGTCACACAACTCGCAGTGCACGTGCGTGGTTCGAAGGGCAGTTTGGTGAGTTTACTGTACCCCCTCCCTTCCCTCCCCCCCCCCCAATCCCGCCAGCCAAACTCCACCCATTTAAGCCCAGTCGTAACTTAGCGCAGCTGGTCGCGGCGTTAGAGAGGCGTGGTTCTTCCGGAAACTCAGATGATGATGGTTGGTTTGCAGGGCGCTCAACTGCGTGGTTATCAGCGCCCGTACAATTTCCCAATCTTTGCACAGTCCAATTTCACCACTTTCCTGGATGATGATGAAATGATGAGGACAACACAAACACCCAGTCATCTCGAGGCAGGTGAAAATCTCTGACCCCGCCGGGAATCGAACCCGGGACCCCGTGCTCGGGAAGCGAGAACGCTACCGCGAGACCACGAGAGGCGGACGCCGGAAACTCAGTGGCTCTGTTCCTGCACGTGGCGCAGCGATTCGCGCTGTAAAAGATTGTTATTCAGGTTTTAGACAGGTGGCTATACAGTGTAATATTTCCAAAATATATAAATTTTGTGAAGTGGTTTATTTCTTCCCCAACTACCGTGATTTTCGTCTTCTGTCTTTTTTACTCCCACTACCATGTCTTTGGTTTATTTTTCTTATTTATTTTCATTCCGAATTATTCTCATTTCCTATTCGGGACTTCCACCATTTCGTTAAGGACCTCATTCGATTATAGCAACACTACCAGGTCGTTAGTAAATTGTACACACTCCACACTTCTGCGTCCTGACCCACTCCTCTCGTTCCAGACACGCGCTCTCCTATGATCTAAATGCGCTCTCCTGTGACCTCTTCCAGATAGATATTAAACAGAATACGTGAAAGGCACATGCCCTGGGCGCCGTTTGAGTGGGGACACAGAATTGTGAATGGAAATATAAGTAAGGATCAGCAAAAGAAAAGGGAAAGAGAAAGGGCGAAGCTGGAGACAAAAGAACAAGGAAAGGACAAGAAAGCACTCGATCACACCAGAATGAGAATGGGTGCAGAATGAAATCATGAGGATAGAACTGGATTGTGCCGAGCAGCGGTAGCATATGACATACTTCCCTCTAGCTAGGCGGGCCCGCATCTCGTGGTCGTGCGGTAGCGTTCTCGCTTCCCACGCCCGGGTTCCCGGGTTCGATTCCCGGCGGGGTCAGGGATTTTCTCTGCCTCGTGATGGCTGGGTGTTGTGTGCTGTCCTTAGGTTAGTTAGGTTTAAGTAGTACTAAGTTCTAGGGGACTTATGACCACAGCAGTTGAGTCCCATAGTGCTCAGAGCCATTTGAACCATTTTTTTTCTAGCTAGGCGATGCTTGTTTCTTGCTGCGCCGCGCGGAGTAGCCGCGCGGTTTGCGGCGCCGTGTCTCGGATTGTGCAGCCCCTCCCGCCGGAAGTTCGGGTCCTCCCTCGGGCATGTGTGTGTGTGTTGTTCTTTAGTATATGTTAGTTTATATAATGTCTAAGTCTACGAACCGATGATCTCAGCAGTTTGGTCCCTTAGGAATTCACACACATTTGAACAATTTTTTTCTTGCTGCTAGATGGAATCACCCTCGGTATCGCTAGAGATCCGATGGAATCAAAAAGTGAACAGTGCATTTCAAGACTATTGTTTTGCTTGTTACGCATTTTCAATGATCGACAATGAAGCAATGTAAAACAAATGGCGTTTTTGCTGTAAACGATGCAAAAGAGACTGTGAGCTGCATCATGTTTTGAAATATATCGTACAAAAGAATTATTTAAAAGTGTACCTTTACTTCATTGTGAACTCGTGATGGTTTTATTAAATTAATAAACAGGCCAAGCAACTGTGAGGGTTCAACAAAAAGAGGGAAAATATCGCCATGTATGTGCGAGATGGCAGGCGGTGCTAAGACGAAAATTACCGTGAGTGCCTATAATGTTACAGTCAACGGAAGAAAATTGGAGGAAAAAATAGTGGGGAAAATTAAGAAGGGAAGTGCCTGACCACAATTCGGCGACTTACTATCCTTCGGCCTTCTTCCCTCTCCCCTTCCCTTCCATCCTGCCGGCCAGGGTGTACGAGTGGTTCTAGGCGCTTCAGTCCGGAACAGCGTTGCTGCTACGGTCGCAGGTTCGAATCCTGCCTCGGGCATGGATGTGTATGATGTTCTTAAGTTAGTTAGGTTTAAGTAGTTCTAAGTCTTCGGGACTGATGACCTCAGATGTTAAGTCCCATAGTGCTCAGAGCCATTTGAACCATTTTTGAACCCTTCCATCCTGATACTACCTTAGAACAGTTTATCCCTTAATAGGGCTCTACTGTGATTCGACGTGCTATACACATTTAATATTTGTTCGTAATCCTTTTCACTCAACAGTAAACATTAATTTTAACCATTAAAACATTATTTTAATAATATGCGATTTTTCCATCCCCTGCAATGTAGAAAATATTAGTCCCAGAGAATAAATGAGTAGGATCTTTTTTGTTGGATATTTGATGTAGTTTGATTTTGTACTGAGCTACATCCTCGCTAGAAGCCGTGGTGTTCGAGGTATCCAATAAAACCAGAAAAAAGTAACCTTTAAAGGAAAGAAAATCGAGACATTTTATGATGTTTAATTACAGACTACTTCCATCATTCGGGATTATAATTTGTTACGTTAAATATCTTATTACATTTTCCTATTGCACAGTTCTTGTGAATGAAGGCTTTTCAACAATGTATATTTTCACAAAAATGCGACGTGTCTATTGGATGATGAAGACAATCATTTTCTTTACACCAGGCACATCTGACAAAACAAAGAAGTTAATGTATTCAGGCACTTTACAGTAACTACTAGTTTTATTTAGGTAGCACTGGGATGGAGTAAGACATGGTCATGGCCGTTGTTCTGCTTATTTTGTTGCGTACTTGATCAAATTCGTAAAATGTGGTGATCCAAAGTGACTACGCACAAATGCCTGAAATTTAAGAACACTGTTCCAAATCACAAACAGCTATCGGAAATTATATTGTCCCACAGTTTTCAGAAAAACCTATTACACCTTCGAAATATTTCTTTATCGAGAAGTTGAATCACACTATTATTTCCGGGCTGAATCCGAATTGTACTATTAGTCTTTTCGTCGTCCTTCCGAAGACAGAGGTGGTGTTATGTCCAGGCCAAGAGTCCAATAAAGGCAATGAATTAATTGATGCAACTGATAAGAAGACGTTTCGGATGTAACACCAACACTTATTCTCTTCCATTTTTCCAAATTTTTCTAAGTCGATTACAAGATTTTTGCAACTAAATACCGATTGTTTTAATTTTTGGCCCTAGTTTGTCTTGAGATTCCTGATAACAGATATAAAGCTGCGGTAACTCTAACCCATTGACACTTATCACTGTCATTGTTTATACGAATGTGTCATAGCATTCATCGATTCCAAAGCGACTCTGTCTTTTTTCACTCGAAATGATACAGTTCGGTTTGCACCCAGTTCCAGTACGAAACCTGACTGTCTGGTTTTACATACATAATTTTAAAGAATAACAAGAAGCTTCGTCTTCATATCGGTTACAAATCTCTCTATAGTATAAGCTTTGACTGACGTATCCTCTACAGGTGTGATATTCCTGTAGTTATAGTTAATTATAAAATTGACTTTCATTATTCATTCTGTATTCAGTGAACTCTAAATTCTAACCATTCTGTATTATTTTATAAGACATGCACTATGTAATTTTGTATTAACATTGAGGTTGGGTTCAAAGTCTGTTTCTCCAGTACTGTTTTTGACTAATATTTCTGTTCTTGGTTGGCTGCCACACAAATTTCATGAATGGTTGTCACGTGACAACCTATCGTAGCAAGGTTTTTAGTAGTTCCTTCGCTTGCTTCTTTTAAAGATAATGAGAAATCATAAAAAAGAAAAAAGTGGGATAATTTGCTCCAGACATCATTACTGAGAGCAGTGAAGAAGGTAAAAAGGAAGGTTTATCAATTCGTAAAGCTGCACCTGATTCTTCAAGTCAGTTAGTTTTAACAAGGTAAACTGACGATGAAAAGATACTTCGACCTTGCGTTGGGTACTTACCAACAGACGACTGGTTCGCTACTTTCTTAAAAATCAGTAGTAGAAAGCAATAGGAACCAGAAGATTTTTTTAATAGTGACAACCTGGCTCAATGTTGCTGTTTAAAAGAATTCTTCTGATTAGTGTTGCTTTTTGCACGAACGCAAGTCGCAGCATGATGATTAATACGGGTATATCCAGTTCGTGTTCAACTCGCATTTTGTATATGCACAGTATGGAGATGGTTGTTACTCATAGCCGAACTAGCTAGTCACCTTACTTTAATTTTTTCAATAAATACAGTCTAAGCGTGAAAAGATCTCGTAAAAAATTTACTTTTAATCATTTACATAAAACCGCTTTCTCCATTCCTCATCATGTCGGGCATTACTACTAATGAAAAGATTGTTACGGAGATAAAATTACAATAATTTTCGAAATGGTATAAAATATGTTAAAATAGCTTATGAAAGGTATGTAACTTTTAGCTTATGCTCTAAAAGTAAACAGATACAAGAGGCATGTTGTTTGTGTTTGTCGAACTGTTTTGTATTTAGTTATACCAAAGTCATCTCACTTATACTGGCTAGGAGCCACAAATTATATAATATGTTATCACTGTAAATGAACGGTCTTTAGGTACTTTTGCAGTTGCTTTCCAAGTGCCCATATGTTGAAAATAAAATGTAAATAAGAGATCAGCTGAACGTTCTTTGGGTTACTACTGATCCACATGTACACTCTGACTGAAAATTCATGTTACCCGCAAGTATATGTATAAAACTTGTGCCTGTTACCTGCTATTCAAAAATAGCTACAGTATATTGGAACGTTTGGACCATAGTTCTAGAAACATTTAGGGAAACATACGTGGAACTCTATGTGGAAGTAAAAAGTGAATAATGAGAACACATAAGAAGAATAACCTGTGTATCTGAAGACTGGTACTACAGAAATGTCTTGGACGGATGTGCAAACTGGCGAAGATTATTTTAACGATGGGTCTGCGGAAAACTCTTACCAGATGAAGGGACGGTTTGGTGTGAGATATGCTTCGCCTTCTATAAGTTGCTGCTCAAAGCAGCGCTAGAAGAAAAAATCAGCAGGCGCATATTCGTGACAGACGCTGTTATGAATATAGGCTTTCGAAATACTGTTTGGGAAGTAACGGCTCTTTTCTTCCAATTTTCCAGTCTAAAACCAAAGAGTTTTTACGTGCTACTGTGTACTGATTAAACTGATTGGTCAGAAGTATACTAGGGCATTCAAAGATGTCTGGCGCTGAAGTTTTTCGGTATTCACAGGTGACATTTACTGAACAAACGAATACATATTATATTACAGTTGCTCCCCGCCAATGTCTATGCATTCTGCTATCTTTCTGGCTGCTTCTGTATTTGCGGAGAAAGCCATTCTTTGGGAGTATTCCGGCGCCACTGGTGGACAACTGCATGAAGTTCGTCACAGCTGGTGAACTTCTTACCCCTCCACGTGACCTCTTTCAAAGCGCATAGTCGCTAGGAGCCAGATCCGACAAATATGGAGTGGTCTGGCATGTGGCAGCACATTGTCGTTTTGGAGCAGAACACCATGGTTCCATTTTCCGCGGCGGCGTTATTGAAGGCGTCGGCAGAGATGATGCAGTGAACTGCAGTACCGATCGTTGTTGAGGGTTGTATTGAAAGAAAGAAGCCAATTCACCAGCAATACCCCTTCCTAAACCCAGAACATAGTCGCTGTTTGTTTCTGCACGAATACCCCGACCGTGACTTCTTGGGACGAGGGCTTCCAATATGTTTCCACTCCATAAACTGGCGTTTCTCTTCTGGAGTCTCGTGGAAGAACCATGATTCGTCGACGGTGACCAGACGCTCAAAGAACTTCGCTGGATCTGCACTGGACTGTTGCACCAACTGTTGGCATGTCTCCACACGCTTCTGTTTCTGCACACTGGTGAGGGAATGACACATCCGTTGTACACTCACTTTCGTCACCTTCAGATACCCATGGATGATAGTGTGGAGAGTTCCCCATAATAGACTTGTTGCCTTCTCTTGTTCATCACACGATTCGTTTGTGACCCATTATCCAGTCATTGACACGCTGGGCATTGTTTGGTTTGCGTGCAGTTGTTGGACGCCCAGTGCTTTTGCGTTTTTCAGCACAGTCCCCACCGTCTCTTCTTCCATGTTGTCTTATCGATTTCCACCAGCGAAATCGCAAGCCCGAACAAGTGCTGCCCCCGTGCGCCACCTATGGAAAGCAGAAACACCGTCTGGTGGTGATAGACAGTAATGTAGCCTACAGGAATTGCAGGGGACTGCCAATCAAGACTGAATGAACCAAGTAATACCACAAACCATAAATACTTTTTCATACAGAATTGGTAGCATTTGAAAAGCTCTGACGTTATTGACGCACCACAACGTCAGTACTTTATTTTTCTTCCACGTAAAATGGTCGTGCTAAAAGACATTTGACACATTCTCTTTGAGCTACTTTCAGGTGGCCCTAGAAGGAAGCCATCAATAACCAGTTTACAACTGATTGATAAAGATAAATTTCCGCTCGGAATAAAATTTTAATCTCTCATCCTTATGCCTAGGTTGAACTTCGAAAGTATCGAAAGACAACAGAACAACGATGTCACATTGAGGGTGTTTCTTTTCTGCTCTTTTTTTTTCACTCTGTACGACGCTGTGAAACAAAACATAGTCCTCTGAGTGTGAGTTTCAATCTGGCTTATACGTTTAATCTATCATTAAGTTTCAGAACCGTAAAAGGAACAACAGAATGGCAATAAAAAGACAGAGTAGAAGAACAAGAAGAATCCTGGTATCCAAGTAGCCAAATTACACAAGCAAGCAAAAATAGTAAGGCATATTACTTAGACTAACTCGTGAGTAGAAATCTTTATTGAATAAAGTAAATTATATAGGTTGAAAACTGCACATAAATTTAACAGGGTATGTCTGGAATTATAGGCGGAAAGTATAAGACTGTGCAGAAGTTGGTCGTTAACAACTAGAAGGTGAAGACGAAGAAATCAAAAGCAGTTGACATGTGATTCTAGAGAAGAATGTTGAAGAGTAAGTCGGGCAGATAGTGTAATGCAAGAAGAAATCTTAGTTACAGTGAAAGAGAAAGCGAGTCTGCGGAAATCACTGGCTGAAAGACTTTAGTTGATGTGACTTGTGCTCTGACCTCGAGGCCTAACTAAAATAGCAGTCGGAAGAAAACAAACGGCAGTAGTTGCAGGGAACGAGAAAAATTGGAACCCATAAGGCGGATTACATAGGAATTTGTTTGCAGTTATTGAAAACGGAGAAATAAAATATTGAAAGTCCCGTCGATGGAGAGAGCAAGCAGTTCCGCACAGGTGGTCCTTCGTTACTCTGTGTGGTCTTCTGTTAGGCGGTGACGATGACGGCGGGGACACACCTTTGAGTACCCCTGCTCGTGGACTAGTGTGTCAGCACTGCCAACAGTGACGGCCAGTTGTGCAGTGAGGTGTTTGATTGTGATCGGCCGGTCACCTCGAATGAGAGGGACGCACGTTCCAACATTACGGGAGTCACAGCTGTGTGCGGCCGGCCGGCACACGGAAGATCAGACAGGTTTGCACTACCTCGTTGCAATGACGACAGGCGCCTCGCCCAACGACTCACCGTGCTTTTGTTCACTGCCAGGTTTCGATAGACTTTCTGCAAGCTCCTATGAATATCTGCGACGCTCTCGTTTTCCGCCAAAAGAAACTCGCTGACAGCTCTCTGCTTGGAAAGCACCATCTTTACAGACGCCATTTTGAAAGCTACGTATAGTGCCGCCACTTATCGGAAATTAGTGAAACTACAGAGCATGGACTGAAGGAGGGATAATCCAAAATATGCCACAACAAATTCCACCTTTTTCAACAGACTATACGAGAAAAAATGTATTGCATTACTTACTGAACGTCCCTCATACATTATAAAATCATTTTTATTTAAATAATTATTCCCCATTACGTCAACTGACAGGAATGACATCGGGCCACAGGGCTAAAATAAAAGAAATTTGCTAACGATGTAAAACAACGGATCCAAATTCGCCCGGATGAACATAGGAAAGCGAGAGAACTGTGAGTAGATATGAGACCCGCCGCATCCGCTTTTAGCAGCGCGTCCTTTAAGTAGCAGAAGCGACGCTGTCTTGCGCGCTTGCGGGCCAGCCGCGTGTTGCAGCAGACAGCGAGGCAGCAGGCGAGCGACGCGGCGCCAGCGCGCGGAGTGGAATGCGGTGTCGCGGCCGCCGTCCATTTTGGGGAAAGGCGCGCTGATAAGTGCAGCTAATGCGGCTTCCCTGCTGCGAATATGGGTGGACTCCGGAGGGGCTAATGGACGCCGCCGATAACCAACCTGCCGCCAGCCGCCAGCGAGGGCGCCGCAGCCGCCACCGCCGCACCCCGCCGTGGGCACGGGGTGGCACTGCCGGCCGACGCTCGCGCCCGCCGCAGTTCTTCACTCGTCGCGAGATTTGACCGACACTTTAAACTGGCTACCTCGTGACTTAGTAGTCTACGCCTGCATGCAGGAGGACTTCCGCTTGCCTCTTTTTCCTCCAAAAGTTTCGGCGAGCGACCCGTATAAACTACGTAGACTCTCCAAGGCGCCGCCATATTCCAGGCCAATTGGAATCATAAACGCCCTATTTTGCAACGTGAGGTTGGGTGATACTAGTCGTCTGCAAGCACAGAATCTCGTACTTGTTTCTGTAATGCAACAGCATTTGCTGCTGCCGTTCACAGAAACGACAAGTTTCGGGAAATGATTCCCATTATGGACAGCTTCTGCCGTGAAGTATGTTATTTTAAGCCTGTTAATTGCTATTGTAGACTTAGAGAAAGCTTTTGACAATGTTGACTGGAATACTCTCTTTCAAATTCTGAAGGTGGCAGGGGTAAAATACAGGGAGCGAAAAGCTATTTAAAATTTGTACAGAAACCAGATGGCATATTCTCACAGGATGGCAACATAGTGAAAGAACTGGAAGCGAGGTGTAGCAAAGCTAATGTAGTGAGCGTTCAGCTACGATCTACTCTCTTCTGCAAGAAGGAAGTCAGTACCAAGACTAAGTTTTCTGTGCACCGTTCAATCTTTCGACCAACTTTGTTGTATGGGAGCGAAAGCTGGGTGCATTCAGGTTACCTTATCAACAAGGTTGAGGTTACGGATATGAAAGTAGCTAGGATGATTGCAGGTGCTAGTAGATGGGAACAATGGAAGGAGGGTGTCCACAATGAGGAAATCAAAGAAAAACTGGGAATGAACTCTATAGATGTAGCAGTCAGGGCAAACAGCCTTAGATGGTGGGGTCATGTTACACGCATGGTAAAAGCAAGGTTACCCAAGAGACTCATGGATTCAGCAGTAGAGGGTAGGAGGAGTCTGGGCAGACCGAGGAGAGGGTACCTGGATTCGGTTAAGAATGATTTTGAAGTAATAGGTTTAACATCAGAAGAGGCACCAATGTTAGCACTGAATAGGGGATCATGGAGGAACTGTATGAGGGGGGCAATGCTCCAGACTGAACGCTGAAAGGCATAATCAGTCTTAAATGATGATGATGATGATGATGATGATGACCAGATGGCAGTTATAGGAGTCGAGGGGCACGAAAGGGAAGCAGAGGTTGGGAAGGGAGTGAGACAGGTTTGTAGCCTATCCCCGATGTTATTCAATCTGTATATTGAGCAAGCAGTAAAGGAAACAAAAGAAAAATTCGGAGTAGGAATTAAAATCCATGGAGAAGAAATAAAAACTTTGAGACATTGTATTTCTGTCAGAGACAGCAAAGGACCTGGAAGAGCAGCTGAACGGAATGGTCAGTGCCTTTAAAGGAGGGTATAAGATGAACATCAACAAAAGCAAATCGAGGATAATGGAGTGTAGTCGAATTAAATCGGGTGATGTTGCGGGTATTAGATTAGGAAACTAGAGGCTTAAAGTAGTAAATGAGTTTTGCTATTTGGGGAGCAAAATAACTGATGATGGTCGAAGTAAAGAGGATATAAAATGTAGACTGGCAACGGCAAGGAAAGTGTTTCTGAAGAAGAAAAATTTGTTAACATCGATTATAGATTTAAGTGTCAGGAAGTCGTTTCTGAAAGTATTGTAACAAATAAGCCCTCGGTCACAAATATTAAGTCAAAATTGGCCTGGTTTCGACGCTACTACGAGCGTCGTCTTCAGAATTAGACTAACTGTACTAAAACATTAGGTACAGTAGTCTAATTCTGAAGACGACGCTCATAGTAGCGTCGAAACCAGGTCAATTTTGACTTAATATTTGTGACCGAGGGCTTATTTGTTACAATATAATTCTGACACGGTCACTGAACCTTAGCAGCTATGTTCAAAATTTCTGAAAGTATTTGTATGGAGTGTAGCCATGTATGGAAGTGAAACATGGACGATAAATAATTTGGACAAGAAGAGAATAGAAGCTTTCGAAATGTGGTGCTACAGAAGAATGCTGAAGATTAGATGGGTAGATCACATAACTAATGAGGAGGTATTGAATAGAATTGAGGAGAAGAGGAGTTTGTGGCACAACTTGACTAGAAGAAGGGATCGGTTGGTAGGACATGTTCTGACGCATAAAGGGTTCACCAATTTAGTATTGTAGGGCAGCGTTGAGGGTAAAAATCGTAGAGGGAGATCAAGAGATGAACACACTAAACAGATTCAGAAGGATGTACGTTGCAGTAGGTACTGGGAGATGAAGAAGCTTGCACAGGATAGAGTAGCATGGCGGGCTGCATCAAACCAGTCTCAGGACTGAAGACCATAACAACAATAACAATTGCTATGTGCTAGCTACTGCTTTATTTTGGTGACTTTGAAAATGGTTCAAATGGCTCGGAGCACTATGCGACTTAACGTCTGAGGTCATCAGTCGCCTAGAACTTAGAACTAATTAAACCTAACTAACCTAAGGACATCACACACATCCATGCCCGAGGCAGGATTCGAACCTGCGACCGTAGCGGTCGCTCGGTTCCAGACTGTAGCGCCTAGAACCTTGGTGACTTTACTACGTTGTCCAGTCAGATTAACATGACCATCTGTCAAAAGTCTCAATAACTACCTTTTGCAGCGCAGATCGCTGCGAGATGTGTAGGAAGAGAGTTAATGATGTTTCGGAAGGTACCGACTGGGATATGGAACCACGACGACTCTGCTGTCGTGAACAACTGCGTTAGGTTTCTCTGTTGAGGATCCACGGCGCTTACAGCCCCATCGAGGAGTCCCACTGACCCTCTGTCGGGTTTTATCCAGGGAGTTTGGTGGACAGGTGAGTACGGTAAACTCAACCTCGTACTCTTCGAACCACTCAAGTGTACTGCCATTTGTGTGACAATGTAATACTTTTGTCGTAAAGGTAACTGGAATTAAGAGAAATGAAATAAAACACGTATTTTAATATAAACAGTGTTCTTATACTTAGACATACAGTTATTCGACATTAAAAAGTAGCTAAGGCTGTATTTTTACATCAAGTAGGCCATTTTACAAGATGGACTCATCATTGTCTTTTAAACAATTTTAGCTTTGTGTACATTTGTCTGATCTATTTTCCTCTGTCTTCCATTAATTTACTTTTCAACAAGTGATATAACCTATAAGTGCAGTAATGTTTTAACTACAACTTTATCAGAAAACACTGAAGCATTGCAGTTCAATTTCAGAGGAAACCGTTAGATGATCAAACTCGGTATGACCCAACATTCCGAATATGTCAACTTACAATCTGAAGAGAAAATTGTTTTTCCCTATTGACGTTTGCTAATCCCTTAACACACTTTGAACATACGCTGCGCATGATATACGATTTAGGATAAAACTCGTACTTTAGATTTGGATCGCAAAACAAAGCTTCAGTTGGAGCCAGCTAACTAATATGTTCAGTCATTCAGTATGTTGACGTTACAAACTATGGCTACCATTGTCGCTTGTTGCCGCCACCGAGAGCTCTGTTAACGCGTAGATAGCCTCTCCGTGTTGACTATAAAGCTGTCTGATTTCGGTACATACTTTTATCAGATGTCAAACGTAAAGTTGTGCAATCACTCGCTCAATCGATCCTCCGCTATTGCGATGAAATCCAACACGGCACAAGTTGCGAAAACTCTAGACATTTGGAAATAACCGTGAATGTTGCAATGCCTCACACCTGCAGTATGCATTTGAAAGTGCTTTGTGTGTCCAGCTGGCTTGTCTGCGGTTAGACACGTTACGTAACTACCACACGCTATGTCTACTTCATCGACTCCTTGGTGCACATCCCAGTACCTTTCAACAGAGGTTACGTACTTATAATTTCGTCATAATAGATACACCAGGTCTCACTTGTCTAGTGTCGTAGCGGATTTTAATAACTTTCTGATGTCCTTGCCACAATTTTTATTGTCTCCAAAATTGCCTTATGCGTTTCGACATTCCGTCGTTTTCAAAGGCAGTCGAAAGGCGTTAGACGACTTTGGAAATAGTAAAAAGTTTGGTCAAGACGTCAGAAGGATATTAAAGTGCATCCAAATGGCCGCTTCGTCGCATGACATTTTCATGAACTCGTGAACTGTAGGTATCCTAGCGGAGCTTTCCGCCTCTGAAACAAGTTACCCTGCACTCTTCTCAGAAATGGCCTTTTGCTTTTCAGAATAAGGTGAAAAACATCCTTCCGTCACTCTCATAATGGTGTGGGATATGTTACAAGAACTGAACCGATCATTGACAGCATATGGTTATGTTCGGCCTCTTGCAGCCATTCATGAACTTCATGTTCCCAAACATGTCACGGGTCACAGTTGTTCGTGGTTGGTTTGAAGAACATTCTGGACAATCGAGCGAATGATTTGTGCACCCACGTCGCCCGACATAAATTCAACCGAACATTTATGGAACATAATCGAGAGTTCAGTTCGTGCAGAAAATCCTGCATCGGCAACACTTTCACAATTATGGACGGCTGTAGAGGGAGCGTGGCACAGTACCGCTGCAGGTGACTTCTAACAACTTGCGCAGTACCTTGTTCACAGCTTGAGGCTATGGCTTTGTGGGGTTTACCACACTCGAACCGTACCATCAGCTCATACGTACCAACTGCAGTCGGGACTCATTTGACCAGGCCACGGTTTTCCAATCGTCTAGGGTCCAACCGAAATGGTTAGGAGCCGAGGAGAGGCGCTGTAGGCGATGCCATCCTGTTGAAAAAGGCACTCTCGTTGGTCGTCTGCTGCCAGAGCCGATTGAATGCCAAAATTCGTCGCACTGTCCTAACGGGTAAGTTCGTCGTAGGTCCCTCATTGATTACTGAGGCTGTTTCACGCAGTGTTGTTTACCATTCACGACTCTACACAAACGCCGCTGCTCTCGGTCGTTAAATGAAGGCTGCCGGCCAATGCGATGTCCTTGGTTAGAGGTAATGCCTGGACTTTAGTATTCTCTGCACGCTCTTAGCACTGTGGCTCTGTATATTAAATTCCCTAACGTTTTCCGAAATGGAATATTTCACGGATTGAGCGCCAACTACCATTCCGCATGTAAAGTCTGATAATTCCCATCGTGCGGCCATTATCACGTCGAAAACCTTTCTACATGAATCACCTGAATACAGTTGACAGTTCTACCAATACACTGCCCTGTTATACCTCGTGTACGCGATACTATCGGAATCTGTATATTTGCATATCGCTATCTCATGACTTCTGTCACGTCAGCCACAGTTCAAGTGGTCAACATGGCTGAATGCCTGGCAAGTGGCCCGGGTTCGATACCAGGCCGAGGTTTTTTTCGTTCGGGGCCTGGTTTTGTGTTGTCCTCATCACCATTTTATCATAATCGAAACGCAAGTCGTCGAAACGGCGTCAAATATTTTTGCTGTGGATACTTTCAGCCATATCACTTGTTTCTGTTAAATGTGGGACACTCTCGGCAGAAATGATACCGTCTTTCGACAAGTAGTGAATTTCCTACGCGACGCATCCCATCGCAGCGCAGCCAGTATCCAGCGAGACATCTGAACAGGCACCAGAGCCTCGGAGGCGACTCGCAGCCGGCAATAAATCTTTATCTATTGCGCAGGCCGCGTCCGGAATGCCCCAGAAGCGGCAGGAAGGCAGCGGCCCGTGCTGATAAGCGGGCGCCATCCCCATCCCCAGCGCCGCGCCGCGCCGTGCCGGTACAAACACGGCGGAGACGAGAGGCGCCGGCCGGGTGCTGGCGGGCTGTCGCGACGCGACGCGACGGGGCGGGGCGGGACCCGATAGCCGCAGACAAAGCCCGCGCCGGCCGGACACCCCACAGCCACGAGTGCCGGCTATCGTCACTGGAGTGCGTTTCGCGGTCGTAGATACCAATGTTCCGATACCATCAAAGTACTGATGCCTACTCCGATGACTAGTGCTCAAGGCGCTCTGCGATACTACTCATATGAGAACTCCAATGTAGCGACACCTACTCATACCGGTACTTTTGAAATTGACAAACTGCCTATTGGCTTCTGTCTCGGGTTCTTCGGCCGACGTTCATCTAATGATTTTTCTGACGTTTCGCCAGCACGAGTGGCTGGCATTGTCAAAGCTTCACCCTCCATTGCTGGTGGTGAACAATGGAGGGTGAAGCTTCGACAATGCCAGCCACTCGTGCTGGCGAAACGTCAGAAAAATCATTAGATGAACGTCGGCCGAAGAACCCGAGACAGAAGCCAATAGGCAGTTTGTCAACAAGTGGCCACGAAAGCCTTAACAATTTTGTACTTTTGAAATTCTTTTCTGCAAAATAATTAACGTTGAGTATACACGGCTTTTGTTTGAATTATCTCGGAAACTTCACATCGTACAAATCTAAAGAAAAGTTCTCGGCGAAAAGTTAATATTAGTAAAGGGGACTGCTTCTCAGTTCCGTTTCGACTATGACTATGAAAAATACCATAGATTTTGATTACAAAATCACTGTATTTATTCAAAATAGTCGCCCCCTGAATCAACACAAAACTGGAATCATTTGTAAAGATCGCTGTAGTCCTTTTCTGGAAGTGCATTCAGTACTACAGTAAAATATTCTTCCACTTCCTTTACTGCCACGTAATGATGTCCTTTCATTGCTAACTTCAATTTGGGGAAAAACCAGAAACCAGCTGCAGCCAATTCCAGCCAACAAGACGGGTGATCCAAGACTGTGATCCGTTTGCTGGCAAAAACTCAAGCACGATCTTACACTACTGGCCATTGAAATTGCTACACCAAGAAGAAATGCAGATGATAAACGGGTATTCATTGGACAAATATATTATACTAGAACTGACATGTGATTACATTTACATGCAATTTGGGTGCATAGATCCTGATAAATCAGTACCCAGAACAACCACCTCTGGCCGTAATAACGGCCTTGATACGCCTGGGCATTGACTCAAACAAAGTTTTGATGGCGTGTACAGGTACAGCTGCCCATGCAGCTTCAACACGATACCACACTTCATCAAGTGTAGTGACTGGCGTATTGTGACGAGCCAGTTCCTCGGCCACCTTTGACCAGACGATTTCTATTGGTGAGAGACCTGGAGAATGTGCTGGCCAGGGCAGCAGTCGAACATTTTCTGTATCCAGAAAGGCCCATATAGGACCTGCAATATACGGTCATCCATTATCCTGCTGAAATGTAGGGTTTCGCAGGGAGCGAATGAAGGGTAGAGCCACGGGTCGTAACACATCTGAAATGTAACGTCCACTGTTCAAAGTGCCGTCAATGCGAACGAGAGGTGACCGAGACGTGTAACCAATGACACCCCTTACCATCACGTCGGGTGATACGCCATGGCGATGACGAATACACGCTTCCAATGTTCGTTCACCGCGATGTCGCCAAACACGGATCCGACCATCATGATGCTGTAAACAGAACCTGGATTCATCCGAAAAAATGACGTTTTGCCATTCGTGCACCCAGGTTCGTCCTTGAGTACACCATCACAGGCGCTCCTGTCTGTGATGCAGCGTCAAGGGTAACCGCAGCCAAAGTCTCCGAGCTGATAGTCCATGCTGCTCCAAACGTCGTCAAACGGTTCGTGCTGAAGGTTGTTGTCTTGAAAACGTCCCCATCTGTTGACTCGTGGATCGAGACGTGGCTGCACGATCTCTTACAGCCATCGGATAAGATGCGTGTCATCTCGACTGCTAGTGATACGAGGCTGTTGGGATCTAAACCCACCGATTCCATATTCTGCTAATAGTCATTGGATCTCGACCAATGCGAGCAGCAATGTCACGATACGATAAACCGCAATCGCGATAGGCTACAATCCGACCTTTATCAAAGTCGGAAACGTGATGGTACGCATTTTCCTCCTTACACGAGGCATCCCAACAACGTTTCACCAGGCAACGCCGGTCAACTGCTGTTTGTGTATGAGAAATCGATTGGAAACTTTCCTGATGTCAGCACGTTGTAGGTGTCGCCACCGGCGCCAATCTTGTGTGAGTGCTCTGAAAAGCTAATCATTTGCATGTCACAGCATCTACTTCCTGCCGATTAAATTTCGCGTCTGTGGCACGTCATCTTCGTGGTGTAGCAATTTTAATGGCCAGTAGTGTATTATATATTATGTTCACTGTACTTATTCAAAATAGCCTCCCCCTGAATCAACACACAAATGAAATCATTTGTAAAGATCACTGTAGTCCTTTTCTGGAACTGCATTCAGCACTGCAGTACAATTTTCTTCGGCATCCTTAACTGCATCGTAATGGTGTCCTTTCATTGCTAACTTCAGTTCGCGAAAAAAAACAGATACCAGCTGGAGCCAACTCCAGCCTATACGACGGGTGATCCAAGACTGTGATCCGTTTGCTGGCAAAAACTCAAGCACGACCTTAGTATTGTACGCTGCGGCTTTGTCGTGGAGTAGAGACCAGGAACCTACCTATCGGTGGTATTCGCATAGAATTTGACGAATTCTCGCCCACAAATGATGGAGAAATCAAAAATCTTGCGGAATGAGATTTTCACTCTGCAGCAGAGTGCGCGCTGATATGAAACTTCCTGGCAGGTTAAAACTGTGTGCCGGACCGAGGCTCGAACTCGGGACCTTCGCCTTTCGCGGGCAAGTGCTCTGCCAACTGAGCTACCCAAGGACGACTCACGCCCCGTCCTCACAGCTTCACTTCTGCCAGTACCTCGTCTCCTACCTTCCAAACTTTACAGAAGCTTCTGTAAAGTTTGTAAGGTAGGAGACGAGGTACTGGCGGAATTAGGGCTGTGAGGACGGGGCGTGAGTCGTGCTTGGGTAGTTCAGTTAGTAGAGCACTTGCTCGCGGAAGGCAAAGGTCCCGAGTTCGAGGTTCGGTCCAGCACACAGTTTTAATCTGCCAGGAAGTTTCATCAAAAATCATGATGTTACCTCGCCGCTCCATCACCATTTCCCGACGACTGTTAGACACTTATTGTTATATTTGCGGCCAGGACGCTTGGTGTAGCGATGCCAGCGCTTTGACCTTCTGTGCAACTGTTCTTGAAACTTCAAGGATTGTAATCCCACAGTTCACCACGAGATAACATTGCAGTTTGGAATTTCACACACGCAGTCCGAACAAATTTGAGACACACTGCGTGCTACTGGCGAGCTCCTAACCATCCCTCCAGCGTGGCTGGGCTCAGATTTGTATTTTCAGATTTGTAAATTCTGATTCTACGCCAAAATATTCTCACGATTTACTGAAAACATTGTTGCATTCGTGTTAGATGGCGCTGTAATCGACAAAAATGAACTGTGCCTGTTTTGCAATTAAGAACTGACGCATTTGATTCTACATTTCATTTACAGTGTAAATGTAAACCTTACGTTCTAACGGTTGACACTGATTTTCAAATATTACTTGAGTGTTGCAAATGTCATTGTACAGTACAAATAATATAGCTAGACATTAACATTTCTAGCAGATAAGCTGTATGTATTGTAACGAAATTCTCTGTTCCCCACAGGGGTTGATTGTGGTGAGTCTCCAAACCATCGGAATGCTTGATTTCGGTGGCTGTCCTCGAACCCCGCCATCAGGGTGACTGATTCGGTTGTATTTCCATCCAACCACCGTAAATCTCTCACCAGCGAAATTCAAGCACAACGATTATGATAACATAAAATGTCCATAAAGTGATAGCGACGGATGCATCTGCCATGAGTACTCACCGAAATAAAGCACTCAAATGGGGAGCGTTCTCGCTTCCCGAGCACGGGGTCCCGGGTTCGATTCCCGGCGGGGTCAGGGATTTTCACCTGCCTCGAGATGACTGGGTGTTTGTGTTGTCCTCATCATTTCATCATCATCCAGGAAAGTGGCGACATTGGACTGAGCAAAGATTGGGACATTGTACGGGCGCTGATAACCACGCAGTTGAGCGCCCCACAAACCAAACATCATCATCTCAAATGGGGAGGGGCAAAGGAACTCACCGAAATCAACCACTATAATGCTGAGAGGTACAGGAACTCGCTGAAATCAAGCATCCTGATGGGAAAAGAAAACTATTACATCCACACCGTTGTTTCTGGAAGACGCTAATCGTAGTTTCTAGCCAGACATAGAATCAGGTTAGCTAACCATATTGTATTGTACAATCACTTTTGCAGCACTAGGGTAAGTTTCAAACATAAACATGAGCCGTTAAAACAGAAAGATTTACATTTGCATCGTAAGTGAAATGTACAATCAAATGCGTCCGTTCGTAAGGCACGCACACTTCGAATTTTTCGATTACAGAACCGTCTGTCACGAATAGGAAACAATGTTTTGAGTAAACCATACGTATTTTTGGAGTGTAATCCTAATATGCAAGAAAAATTGGGGGTTCTCGTTTGAAAATATAAAGTTGACCCCGTCCACCCACGAGCTGTGGTCAGGTGGTGCGTTGCATCACAGAGAGACGTCCCCTTTACTAATATTAACTCTTAATCCAGAACACTTTTCACGCACGATGCTTCGTTTTCGATATATTTAGTTGTCTAACATTAAAACAAACGCCCTGTATAAAGCAGTTGGACGAAAATATGGGAACACCGCGGTAAAATGCAGATACTAGCTAAGCCTGCACGTTATGCTAAGTTTCCGTACCCAAGGGAGCCAAAGTGTTTGGTGTTTCAAGAGCATCGTATTAAAGATTTTCACCGCATACGTGGAGGCAATACTGATCCTACGGCTTATCTTAGAAGGAAGATTAAGGAAAGGCAAACCTACGTTTCTAGCATTTGTAGACCTAGAGAAATCTTTTGACAATGTTGACTGGAATACTCTCTTTCAAATTCTAAAGGTGGCAGGGGTAAAATACAGGGAGCAAAAAGCTATTTACAATTTGTACAGAAACCAGATGGCAGTTATAAGAGTCGAAGGCATGAAAGGGAAGCAGTGGTTGGGAAGGGAGTGAGACAGGGTTGTAGCCTCTCCCCAATGTTATTTAGTCTGTTTATTGAGCAAGCACTAAAGGAAACAAAAGAAAAATTTGGAGTAGGTATTAAAATCCGTGGAAAAAAAATAAAAACATTGAGTTTCCCCGATGACATTGTAACTCTGTCAGAGACAGCAAAGGACTTGGAAGAGCAGTTGAACGGAATGGACAGTGTCTTGAAAGGAGGATATAAGATGAACATCGACAAAAGCAAAACGAGGATAATGGAATGTAGTCGAATTAAGTCGGGTGATGCTGAGGGAATTAGATTAGGAAATGAGACACTTAAAGTATTTAAGGAGTTTTGCTATTTGGGGAGCAAAATAACTGATGATGGTCGAAGTAGAGAGGATATAAAATGTACACTGGCAATGGCAAGGAAAGCGTTTCTGAAGAAGAGAAATTTGTTAACATCGAGTATAGATTTAAGTGTCAGGAAGTCGTTTCTGATAGTATTTGTATGGAGTGTAGCCATGTATGGATGTGAAACATGGACAATAAATAGTTTGGACAGGAAGAGAATAGAATCTTTCGAAATGTGGTGCTACAGAAGAAATCTGAAGATTAGATGGGTAGATCACATAACTAATGAGGAGGTATTGAATAGAATTGGGGAGAAGAGGAGTTTGTGGCACAACTTGACGAGAAGAAGGGACCGGTTGGTAGGACATGTTCTGAGGCACCAAGGGATCACAAATTTAGCATTGGAGGGCAGCGAGGAGGGTAAAAATCGTAGAGGGAGACCAAGAGACGAATACACTAAGCAGATTCAGAAGGATTTAGGTTGCAGTAGGTACTGGGAGATGAAGAAATTTGCGCAGGATAGGGTAGCATGGAGAGCTGCATCAAACCAGTCTCAGGACTGAAGACCACAACAACAACAACGTAGAAACCGAGAAAACGTCAACCGCTAAGTCACAGGGCGGGCGAAGTTAGTGTTGAGTGATCGTGACCGACGGTCATTGAAGATGATTCTGACGAAAAATAAGAGGATAGCAGCTGCAAAAGCCACTGCAGAACTGAATCTCGCACTCGCGAACCCTATCAGCACCAAAACAATAAGATCGGGGCCTTGTAAGGAGAGAATTACAAGACGAGCTGTAATTGCAAAACCATTCATGAGTTATGCACATACCACAAACAAGAAAAGGTGGCAACGAAGCCATAAAACCTGGAATGTGCAGCAATGGAAAAAACCTCATTTGGTCGGATGGATCTTGTCTACCACCGTTCGTGGTATTACACTGGCCCTATGGATACTCTGCTAGGAAGCGTTACTGGCGAGGGTCATTTGACTATTTTGATCAGGCCCGTCCCCTGATACAGTGTGGTGATGCTGTATTCCGAGAAGACAGGGCCCCTACTCACACAGCTCGCATTGTCCAGAACAGGTTTTTCTGAGCGCGAGGATGAACTTCTCTCCTAGCCACGGCTATCCATATCCGCTACCGTTACCTGAGCTTGCCACAATTTTGCAGGAAGAAGATTCCCTTGAAAACCATTCCGAATATACTGGAAGCTGGTTTTGCAAGCCAACTGTTTTTCTACAGCGTCTAGGCATGGTAGTATATTGTGTATTTGGTGTTTTTGTCTAACCACTGCATGATATTCCACTTGATTTCTTATTTTTTGTTGCCTAATAAAACACATTAAATACTTTTATATCTATATTAATCATAATCGTCAAAGAGACGAGACATCTTTTCGAAAAAGAGGAATTGCTGTAAATATGTAAGAGATAACTTATGGTTCAAATGGCTCTGAGCACTATGGGACTTAATTTCTAATGTCATCAGTCCCCTAGAACTTAGAACTACTTAAACCTAACTAACCTAAGGACATCACACACATCCATGCTCGAGGCAGGATTCGAACCTGCGACCGTAGCGGTCGCGCGGTTCCAGAGTGTAGCGCCTAGAACCGCTCGGCCACCCCTGCCGGCAGAGATAACTTATCTCTATTCCGAATCATAACTGCGCAATTTCTTTTAAAAATAAACATTCACTAGGAACAAATGTTTCGCCGACGACGAGATATTGTCGAGCATATATGTACAAAGACGGAAAAATTACTTTTATATCTTCCCGCCTTGCAAATGTATCACTTTTTAAAATTATTGCAGGATTTGACAAATAAAGAGATATGAAACTTCCTGACAGATTAAAACTGTGTGCCGGACCGAGACTCGAACTCGGGACCTTGCCTTTCGCGGTGCAAGGTCCCGAGTTCGAGTCTAGGTCCGGCACACAGTTTTAATCTGTCAGGAAGTTTCATATCAGTGCACACTCCGCTGCAGAGTGAAAATATTATTCTGGAAACATACCCTAGGCTAAGCCATGTCTCCGCAATATGGTTTCTTCCAGCAGTGCTAGTTCTGCAAGGTTCGCAGAAGAGCTTCTGTGAAGTTTGGAAGGTAGGAGACGAGGTACTGGCAGCACTGCGTGCGTGGGCGGTGCCCCGCGGCGCGGTTTAGGCGCGCTCGCCGCGGATGCGGCACGCGAGCTGGATGTCCTTGGGCATGATGGTGACGCGCTTGGCGTGGATTGCGCACAGGTTGGTGTCTTCGAAGAGGCCGACGAGGTAGGCCTCGCTGGCCTCCTGCAGGGCCATGACTGCGGAGCTCTGGAAGCGCAGGTCGGTCTTGAAGTCCTGGGCGATCTCGCGCACTAGGCGCTGGAATGGCAGCTTGCGGATGTGCAGCTCTGTGCTCTTCTGGTAGCGCCTGATTTCTCGCAGGGCGACGGTGCCCGGCCTGTAGCGGTGGGGTCGTGCTTGCGTATCTCAGTTGATACGAGCACCGTGGTCCCGTGGTTAGCGTGAGCAGCTGCGGAACAAGAGGTCCTTGTTTCAAGTCTTCCCTCGAGTGAAAGTTTAATTCTGCCGGCACGGTAGCTCAGCGTGTTCGGTCAGAGAGCTAGTTGCCCTCTGTAATAAAAAAAAACTGAGTTAATGGATCAACAACGAACTGAAACGGGTGTCTTTCGACGTCCGCCCCGAGCAGATACAACGAACGAAAACGACCAAATTGAGGTTAAAAAAACAAAAAAGTTGATAGAGCAATTGCACGTGAAAGGCAAAAGTCCCGAGTTCGAGTCTCGGTCTGGCACACAGTTTTAATCTGTCAGGAAGTTTCGTACCAGAGCACACTCCGCTGCAGAGTGAAAATCTCATTATCAAATTAAGAGATACTTCGTCATTTTGATGTGTTTCCTTTGTCTTTTTTTTGTGACCTTACTCTGCCTGTCGCAGGTTCGAATCCTGCCTCGGGCATGGGTGTGTGTGATGTCCTTAGGTTAGTTAGGTTTAAGTAGATCTAGGGGACTGATGACCTCAGTTGTTAAGTCCCATAGTGCTTAGAGGCATTTGAACCATTTTACTCTGCCTGTTTATGATGTTTCCAAAGGTCGTATTTCTGTGTTTCATCTTCTTGCAATTCACTTGCGCTACCTTGTTGCTCACAAATCATACTTTTGAGTTTTTCTGCGGCTCGATCGCATGTTACTGGATCTTGAAATTGCAGGTTTTTAAACCTCAGATCCAACGGAGTAGCAACGGCTGCATTGTCATTTAATTCAGTTAATCCATACCTACTCGTAGGCTCTCTCAATGAAACGTCCTTGCGTCAGGCAGAGCGCTCGAGACTGCAGCGCGAGAGGATGCAGCGTGGTGGGGCGCCGCCCAGGGACTCGCCGTTTCCCACAGGCGCGGCCCGTCCCGCGCGCGCACCACCTCCTTAGAGCGACTCCCACACCGCTGGAGCAGTGCCGAATCTTGTCATTGCGGTCATAACGTTTGGCATTAAGAGCGGCCGACCGCCAATTACAGCTCGCGCACCAGAGCGGCGAGCTACGACGTGAGAACGGCCGCCTGCGGTCGCGGCAAAAAGCCGCCGCTTCCCACAGCTGCCCCGCCACACGCCTGCAGTCGTCCCATGCTCAACACATTTCTTCTGACACACGAGTGCGTTCCCGTCGTAGACGGCATGTTTGAATCAAGTGTCACATGTTCCTACTGAGTTAGTATTGGACAAAACTAGAAGAAAACAATTGAAAGTCACTGTTTTTAACGAATTGACCGGATTTCAACACTGCTAGGAGTGTCTTCCTCAGAATTTAAATCAAAGACTGGTCTACAACATGGTCACAGATTTATGACTAAAAACGTATGATACAGAGTATAAGTACAGAATCATCGTGAAAGACCTGCAGTACTTACAGGGTGTTTCTAAAATGACCGGTATATTTGAAACGGCAATAAAAACTAAACGAGCAGCGATAGAAATACACCGTTTGTTGCAATATGCTTGGGACAACAGTACATTTTCAGGCAGACAAACTTTCGAAATTACAGTAGTTACAATTTTCAACAACAGATGGCGCTGCGGTCTGGGAAACTCTGTAGTACGATATTTTCCACATATCCACCATGCGTAGCAATAATATGGCGTAGTCTCTGAATGAAATTACCCGAAACCTTTGACAACGTGTCTGGCGGAATGGCTTCACATGCAGATGAGATGTACTGCTTCAGCTGTTCAATTGTTTCTGGATTCTGGCGGTACACCTGGTCTTTCAAGTGTCCCCACAGAAACAAGTCACAGGGGTTCATGTCTGGCGAATAGGGAGGCCAATCCACGCTGCCTCCTGTATGTTTCGGATAGCCCAAAGCAATCACACGATCATCGAAATATTCATTCAGGAAATTAAAGACGTCGGCCGTGCGATGTGGCCGGGCACCATCTTGCATAAACCACGAGGTGTTCGCAGTGTCGACTAAGGCAGTTTGTACCGCCACAAATTCACGAAGAATGTCCAGATAGCGTGATGCAGTAATCGTTTCGGATCTGAAAAATGGGCCAATGATTCCTTTGGAAGAAATGGCGGCCCAGACCAGTACTTTTTGAGGATGCAGGGACGATGGGACTGCAACATGGGGCTTTTCGGTTCCCCATATGCGCCAGTTCTGTTTATTGACGAAGCCGTCCAGGTAAAAATAAGCTTCGTCAGTAAACCAAATGCTGCCCACATGCATATCGCCGTCATCAATCCTGTGCACTATATCGTTAGCGAATGTCTCTCGTGCAGCAATGGTAGCGGCGCTGAGGGGTTGCCGCATTTGAATTTTGTATGGATAGAGGTGTAAACTCTGGCGCATGAGACGATACGTGGACGTTGGCGTCATTTGGACCGCAGCTGCAACACGGCGAACGGAAACCCGAGGCCGCTGTTGGATCACCTGCTGCACTAGCTGCGCGTTACCCTCTGTGGTTGCCGTACGCGGTCGCCCTATCTTTCCAGAACGTTCATCCGTCACGTTCCCAGTCCGTTGAAATTTTTCAAACAGATCCTTTATTGTATCGCTTTTCGGTCCTTTGGTTACATTAAACCTCCGTTGCAACAACACTGTGTTCTAGGCGGTGGAATTCCAACACCAGAAAAATCCTCTGTTCTAAGGAATAAACGATGTTGTCTACAGCACACTTGCACGTTGTGAACAGCACACGCTTACAGCAGAAAGACGACGTACAGAATGGCGCACCCACAAAGTGCGTTGTCTTCTATATCGTTCACATCACTTGCAGCGCCATCTGTTGTTGAAAATTGTAACTACTGTAATTTCGAAAGTTTGTCGGCCTGAAAATGTACTGTTGTCCCAAGAATATTGCAACAAACGGTGTATTTCTATCGCTGCTCGTTTAGTTTTTATTGCCGTTTCAAATATACCGGTCATTTTTGAAACACCCTGTATATGTCATTTATAAAATAATAAATATGCCAAAAGGGCGTTAGTCACAAAGATATTTAAGATACAAAATTGTGATGCGAGCCACAAAGGGCTGCTCGTTACTTGCGCAGTTAGAGGTTGCAAACGGACTGAGGTACCCGCGTTAACAAATGTGGGCAAGTGAGCATGGCACTGCAACGAGCGCGCCATCTAGAAGCCGTAGACACAATTACGCTACTTCACATTAAAATATAGGCAGAAGTGATTATAAATGAACAGTATTTGGTACATAATGGAAAGCAATGTTTGTTTGATAGTAGCATACAACATAATATTTTGTCTACATCGAAGCTTACAAAAGTAAGATAAAACATGAAAACATCATTATGAAAATGTAGATAGGAGTGAATGACAACTTGTAGAAAGCAATATTGACGTGAAATACAGCCAAGAAACATTTGATAATCAGACTACCTCAGAAGGAAAAGAACATTTCGGCAACCTGCACAAGGAGACCCGAAGTCAGATATCGAGTAACGGCTTTGTACCGTCGAAAAAATTTTTGTTACGTAGCTGTAGCTGTTCGTTAAGGATGAGGCTATCCTTTCGAGCAAGATGTTTGAAAATCTATAGTTCTTCTAGAATATCTAGTTCAAATGGTTCAAATGGCTCTGAGCACTATGGGACTCAACTGCTGAGGTCATTAGTCCCCTAGAACTTAGAACTAGTTAAACCTAACTAACCTAAGGACATCACAAACATCCATGCCCGGGGCAGGACTCGAACCTGCGACCGAAGCGGTCTTGCGGTTCCAGACTGCAGCGCCTTTACCCGCACGGCCACTTCGGCCGGCAGAATATCTAGTCTACGCCCTTTCTTTTCGGTGTGCAAAATGTTGCTATCCCAGATGGCTTTAGATGAATGACCTGTAATTAGAAGATGGTCGGCAAAAGACGAATTTTGGGGGCTAGTGCCATTTTTTCTTAGCAAGTGGTCTTTATATCTGGTAGTGAAGGCACGTCCAGTTTGTCCTATATAGTAAGAGGAGCAAGTATCGCAGACAATTTTGTAGACACCAGACAACACTCCTAGCAGTGTTTATACCCGGTTAATTCGTTAAAAATAGTGATAGAGGGCTGTTTTCTTTCAATTGTAAGTATTCACGGTCTCTGAACGTGCAGCCATGTACAAAATTTTACCATAAGAAAAATTCCCATGATGATATGTCTGGAAACCAATAGCCGTTGAGATATTCAGCGATCTCTCCTGTCATTCCCATCTATCCGTCAGGTACAAGAAGACACTATAAACATTGCTGTCTGTGGCTGCAATGCATCGTGATATATTCTTCAGCCTTTCTTCCGATTCTTCTACAGAAAGAAAGCAGGGAGTGAGTTAACCTATATTGATTCGGTGTGGGGTGGCCGAAGGGTGAAGTGGACTGCGGTAGTTGTCGTGGGGTTGTGGACCACTGCGGCTGCGGAGGGGACGGAGCCAATCCGTCGTTTCTAGGCCCCCGATTCACATACAATACAAACTATATCGAATCTCAATAAAACAAAATATTTTCGCTGTTAATTGGCGATAACTTTTTTTACGAACGACTGTTATGAGATTTCCATTAAAGTGGAAGAAAGGTTATGTTTAACATTATCCATCGTTGGCACCATTGTTATTCTCTCCATTGTCTACAAAGTAGACCGTAATTCACGAGATTTCACTTTTGTTACAATTGTGTCGAAAAGGCAAGCTCAGAACTGCCACGTCGATTCAGAAGAGTTCCTGATAATAAGAATATTTTATACAGGGTGCGTCAAAAAAATGTATACACACCTTGAAGCGTCATAGAAAATTTATTTACCGTTCTACAATGTTAAATTTCTGGAAATGGAAAGTTTAAAGTCCAATTGGAAAAATAAATGTACTTTGAAAATGTGATTAATGTTCAAACTGGTGGCCTTCAGTATCAATACATTTCTGAGTATGAGTCACCACTGATTCCGTACATCGTACCAAAGTGTCCAATGAGATTTCTGCGCACACCGCCTGAATCTCATTCCAAAGTGTGTTACGTGGCTTACGTTTGTACACCTCATCTTTTACTGTGCCCCATAAGAAGAAATCCAGCGGCGTGAGGTCTGGAAAGCGTGCAGGAAACTCGATTGGTCCCCTGCGTCCTATCCACTGTCCTGGCACATTGTGATCCAGGTATGTTCGTACGTCCCTATGATAGTGCGGCGGGGCGCCATCTTATTGGAAATAAAACTCATCACTACCGTATGTATAATGCACGAATGGAAGGAAATAAGGAGTCAGCAAGCATTGTTATGTACGTTTCTCCAGTAACAGTACCTTCAAAGCGGAAAGGCCCAATGAGTCCCCTTGCAGACAAACCACACCACACATTTACACCAGGCAAATTCACAGCCTTTTCAACTGTAATGTGAGGATTATCTTCAGCCCAGTACACACAATTGTGCCTATTGACAGTTCCATTGAGTTTGAATTGGGCTTCATCCGACCAAATTATGCTACCCATAAATCCTGGTTCACGTCTTACCTTCTCCTGAACCCATTCACAAAATTCTAACCTTCGATCTGGATCGTCGTCACTTGCACCAGCCTTGCAATGTACACACGAAACTTGCCTCTCTTCAGAATTCATAGCACAGTACTAGCACTTACATTACTCTCACGTGCCGCTTGCCTCGAAGATTTTTGAGGCGAACGCTGAAACAGTTCCAAGACCGCAGTTGTGGAATCATCACTTATAGCTCTACGAGGTCGCCCTGATCGACCTTTATGCACATCACACACTGTTCCATGAATTTCGAATTTGTCTCGTAGACGTGTAATTGTTAACCTTGAAGGTGGTTCTGTACCATACTCCACAGTCTTCGAACCGCAGCTACATTCTCAAACTTCCAGTACCACTTAATTATCTGCTTCCGCGCTTCAAAGCTCAAACGCACGTCCGCCATGTTGCAGTTACTTCCTTGCCACTGCTGCCACCTGTTGAAGAAACATTACATTACTTTCTCGCAGATATTTAACCTTGTAGAACGGGAAATAAATTGTCTATGACAGTTCAAAGTGTGTATACATTTTTTGACGCACCCTGTAGTTACACTGCGACCGGTAATGGAACTTAGGTAACCCAACAAACACTGTTAACGAACGGCCCATACCGCAATGACACAACACGCTCGTCATCAACAAAAATATTTGACTTCACACCAGAGCACCATTGTCACTACTTTCCTTGTTGATTTTTTGCCTCGAGGTCACTGCTGCTGTCTACTTGACGAGCACTAGGTGCGACTCTTCAAAAAAATCATTCACAAATGGTGTCATTTGAAACTGGTTTACTGCACCCCAATGTACGTCTGCACTCTCCGGCTGACCCACAGGGTTTGGAGAGTCCCTGCGGGGCGTTTGGGCTGATCTATCCCAGAGTCCAGGCTACATTACGACCTACAGCATATACTCAGATAAAGTGATTGACTAGGTTCTCATGGGCTCATGGTGCCCTGATTTTCGATCAAAGCTTCTCACGCTCCCTTCAGTCCGTTTTTGTATGCTCTATCACTGAAGTTTTAATTCTCTCCACGACAGCAAAATTTTCGATGTATCTTTCTACAACTCAAATATTAATTCTAAATGTCGCTTCCGCTTTCGTTAACATTACGATGATCCTGTCCTCCACTTGTATACACATTTTTGACTACGGTACAGCAGCCGCGCGGGGTAGCCGAGCGGTGTCATGGCGTCTTGTCACGGTCCGCGCGGCTTCCCCCGTCGGAGGTTCGAATCCTCCCTTGGGCATGGGTGTGTGTGTGTCGTGCTTAGCGTAAGTTATTTTAAGTTAGATTAAGTAGTGTGTAAGCTTAGGGACCGATGACCTCAGCACTTTGGTCCAATAAGACCTTACCACAGATTTCCAAAATTACGGTGCAGCAAAACAAAAACTCCCTAACTATTCGCCAATACCTTCTACGTAGATATTCGACTCCTGCTATTGAAAATTTGTACTGACTCGTTCAAGCTTTCCTAGGCTATTGCCTGCTTAAGTGCGATATTTTCGTCCGCAGCAGCGTACTGAGGATAGGACGGAAAAAATGGAGATGTGTACTTCCACAAAGATAAATTTTAATTTTCACAATATGTATTTATAACCAGTTGCTTCTTCTCTAAGATGAGTAATAATGACGTTTTCCGCGTCATAAAATTGTGAGTGCCTTGCAAAAGACGACGAAATAGATACGATTTTAAATGAAGATCTAAGGCAAATGGCGCAAGTTGGAGAAGAGCGCCAATATTTCACGAGTGCTCGCCTTAAAGCGTCTTCTTAAAAGATATCAGTTCATTTTATGAGTGTAAATTTATCGCTGCAACAGCGGCAGTGCATGAGGTCTCGTGTCGCAAGAGAAATTACGAGTGCAGGATGTTGACCATTAATTTACTCAGATAACAAGTACACAGTGCTTCTATAACGTCGCTCCTAGGCTGTTCGTTCTCATTTCGTATATTTTCGAGTATGTGGGAAATCTTCGCTGACGCATCATTTTCGTGTAAAACATTTATATTGGCTCTGCAATTTGTCCTAGAAGATGCACTGATGGAAAAAATCACAACACCAAGAAAGACTTGTGTGACGTAAACAAAAGTTGCTAGGCCTGTTTCTACATTTGAAAGATAATTTTTAATCAAATTTGGCACAGTCGTATAAGAGTGACGCTTGTAGCTCCAATATGAAGATGCAAATCAGGTTTGCTTTAGATACAAGCTGTAACGGTCTTAAATTTTTGAAGGATTCGGAGAAGTATGATCGAGTCTCCATACCAGAAATAATCGTGAGGATACATATCAGACGGAAAGTCAGTTAACTACGAGTTTGGACGTGGTGAGTTGATGTTAGTGAAGAATGCCTTTAAGCTGACAAAGACGCCTCTTCAGCACCTCACTGGGTTTGAACGAGATCGTGTAATAGGGTTACGAGAAGCTGGATTTTCCATCTGGGATACTGCAGGAAGGCTTGGCAGGAATGCAGTCACAGAACATGTTTGCTGGCAGCGATAGTCATGAGAACGTACGGCCGCAAGAAGACAGCGCTCCGGACGGCTACGCGGCACTTCCGAGAAGTGTATGGCTCTGGCGCATCGTGCTGTATCTGCAGCAGCACTTTGAGCAGCAGTTGGCATAATAGTGACTCAACGAACTGTTACAAATCGGTTACTTCAAGGATCCCTCCGAGCCAGACGCCCCGTAGCGTGCATTCCTCTGACCCCAAACCACCGCCATTTTCGACTTCAGTCGTGTCAAGCGAGAGCTCATTGTAGAACAGGGTGAAGGTCTGTTGTGTTTCCTGATGAAAGCTGTTTCTGCGTCGGTACCAGTGTTGGCCGTGTATTGGTTACAAGGATGCCAGTTGAGGATCTGCAAGCAAACTGTCTCGGTGCTAGACCTACTGTACATACTTGTGAAGCTATGGTGTGGAGTGCGATTTCGTTTGACAGCTGGACCACTCTCGCCGTTATTCCAAGTACCCTGGCTGCAAAATTGTACGTCAATCTGGTGATTCGACCTGTTGGTCTGCCGTTCATAAACAACATCAAAAATGGTTCAAATGGCTCTGAGCACTATGGGACTTAACATCTGTGGTTATCAGTCCCCTAGAACTTAGAACTACTTACACCTAACTAACCTAAGGACATCACACACATCCATGCCCGAGGCAGGATTCGAACCTGCGACCGTAGCGGTCACGCGGTTCCAGACTGAAGCGCCTAGAACCGCACGGCCACGCCGGCGGGCAAACAACATCCCAGGGAGGGTTTCCAACAGGATAATGCTCGCCTGCATAGCGCTGTTGTAACCCAACGAGCTTTACAGAGTGTCGGTATGTTGCCTTGCCCTACTTGATCACCAGATCTGACTCCAAACGGGCAAGTATGGGAAATCATAGGACGAAAACAGCGTCATCGACAACCAGCATTAATCGTCCCTATATTGACCGACCAAGTGCAACAGGCGTGGAACTCAAACTCAAAAACTGACATCCGATACCTGTACGACACAATGCATGCACGTTTGAATGTTTGCGTTCAACATTCTGCCAGCCACACTGCTTATTAATGTACCAGAAATTCACATTAGCAATGGCGTATCTCGCACTTATATTGTGATCCAGCAATGCTAATAGGTGACACATGTTACGTAGATCAATGTATTCCCGAAATTTTATTACTGTACGTTAACTATTTTTTGGTGCTACATTTTTTTTCGTAAGTTAAGCCAGGCAAACTTACACTTCTGGAATTATAGATTGAGAGAAAGCTTTTTACAGTGTTGATTGGAATACACTGTTTGAATTCTGAAACTAGAAGAAATTAAATGCAAGGAGTGAAATGTTGTTTACGACTTCTACAGAAACCAGCCTGCAGTTAATCAGAGTCGACGGATATGAAGAGGAAGCAGTGGTTGATAAACGGGTGACACGAGGATATAGCCCTTGTCCGATGCTATTCAGTCTGTACATTGAACCACCAGTAAAGAAGACAAGGAGAAATATGAAAAGGGAATTAAGGATCTGGCAGAAGAAATAAGAGTTTCAAAGTTTGTCCATCTTATCGGCCACATCGGATAACATCGTAATTCGGTCAGAGACAGCAAAGGAGTTTGAAGAGGAACGGAATGGATAGTGTCCTGAAAAGAAGCTATAAGATGAGCATAAAAAAAGTAAAACGAGTTGCATGAAATCAGGTGATGAGGAGGGAATTTCATTAGAAAATGAGACACTGAGATTATTAAATGAGTTTAGCAAGAAAACCGTTTCTGAAAAAGGGAAATTTGTTAGCAGCTAACATAATTGAAGTGTTAGGAATACTTTTCTGAAGTTATTTGTATCGGGTGTAACCTTGTACGGATATGAAACGTTGTCGACAAGTAGTTTCGGTCAAAAAACTAATCCTAAGAAATTTTAGTCTTATGTCAAAGCGGTAGGTGGATCAAAACAAAATGTCCAGACACTCTGTGTCCAAAATGGTACTGAAACAGAGGATGACAGACTAAAGGCCGAAATACTAAATGTCTTTTTCCAAAGCTGTTTCACAGAGGAAGACTGCAGTGTAGTTCCTTCTCTAGATTGTCGCACAGATGACAAAATGATAGATACCGAAATAGACGACAGAGGGATAGAGAAACAATTAAAATCGCTCAAAAGAGGAAAGGCCGCTGGAGCTGATGGGATACCAGTTCGATTTTACACAGAGTACGCGAAGGAACTTGCCCGCCGTCTTGCAGCGGTGTACCGTAGGTCTCTAGAAGAGCGTAGCGTTCCAAAGGATTGGAAAAGGGCACAGGTCATCCCCGTTTTCAAGAAGGGACGTCGAACAGATGTGCAGAACTATAGACCTATATCTCTAACGTCGATCAGTTGTAGAATTTTGGAACACGTATTATGTTCGAGTATAATGACTTTTCTGGAGACTAGAAATCTACTCTGTAGGAATCAGCATGGGTTTCGAAAAAGACGGTCGTGTGAAACCCAGCTCGCGCTATTCGTCCACGAGACTCAGAGGGCCATAGACACGGGTTCACAGGTAGATGCCATGTTTCTTGACTTCCGCAAGGCGTTCGATACAGTTCGTCACAGTCGTTTAATGAACAAAGTAAGAGCATATGAACTATCAGACCAATTGTGTGATTGGATTGAAGAGTTCCTAGATAACAGAACGCAGCATGTCATACTCAGTGGAGAGAAGTCTTCCGAAGTAAGAGTGATTTCAGGTGTGCCGCAGGGGAGTGTCATAGGACCGTTGCTATTCACAATATACATAAATGACCTTGTGGATGACATCGGAAGTTCACTGAGGCTTTTTGCAGATGATGCTGTGGTATATCGAGAGGTTGTAACAATGGAAAATTGTACCGAAATGCAGGAGGATCTGCAGCGAATCGACGCATGGTGCAGGGAATGGCAACTGAATGTCAATGCAGACAAGTGTAATGTGCTGCGAATACATAGAAAGATAGATCCCTTATCATTTAGTTACAAAATAGCAGGTCAGCAACTGGAAGCAGTTAATTCCATAAATTATCTGGGAGTACACATTAGGAGTGATTTAAAATGGAATGATCATATAAAGTTGATCGTCGGTAAAACAGATGCCAGACTGAGATTCATTGGAAGAATCATAAGGAAATGCAATCCGACAACAAAGGAAGTAGTTTACAGTACGCTTGTTCGCCCACTGCTTGAATACTACCCAGCAGTGTGGGATACGTACCAGATAGGGTTGATAGAAGAGATAGAGAAGATCCAACGGAGAGCAGCGCGCTTCGTTACAGAATCATTTAGTAATCGTGAAAGCGGTGCGGAGATGATAGATAAACTCCAGTGGAAGACTCTGCAGGACAGACGCTCAGTAGCTCGGTAGGGCTTTTGTTAAAGTTTCGAGAACATACCTTCACCGAAGAGTCAAGCAGTATATTTGTCCCTCCTACGTATATCTCGCGAAATGACCATGAGGATAAAATCAGAGAGTTTAGAGCCCACACCGAAGCATACCGACAACCCTTCTTTCCACGAACAGTACGAGACTGGAATAGAAGGCAGAACCGATAGAGGTACTCAAGGTACCCTCCGCCACACACCGTCAGGTGACTTGCGGAGTATGAATGTAGATGTAGATGTAGAATAGAAGTATTCGAAATTCAGTGCTGCACTACAGAAGAATGCTGGAGATTAGATGGGTAAATCGGAAGACTAATGAAGAGCTACTGTAAAGAATTTGAACAAAAGAAATTTATGCAACAAGTTAACGGAAAGAAGGAGTCGTTTATGAAACACATCCTGAAACATCAATGAATCGTCAGTTTGGTAATGGATGGATGTGAGTGTATGTGTGTTTGTGTGTGTGTGTGTGTGTGTGTGTGTGTGTGTGTGTGTGTGCGGAGAGGGTGGGGGGGGGGGAGGGTAAAATGTAGGCTGCAATAGTTATTCAGTGATGAAGAGGCCTGTGCGGGAAGAGTGGAGGTTTGCATTAATTAGACTTCGGACGGAAACAATATACGAAAAACTTTCAGAGGTTATTCGGTGACAGCTTCTAAATATTTTAGTGTACGAGGCACACGGTCTCCGACTGCTCGTTACGGAGTTCTTGCATTTCGTTTGGTTTCTTGTCCTAATTACCTTTGTATCTGTGCTGAACTGAGGTGCGAAACAGAGCAAATGTCGACGATATGAGCGCTCTGCCTTGTTTAGAAACAAAGTTGTTCCTTTCTATTACGGTACTTTCTGCTGACAACAACATAGCCCACATTAGTCTACGCCGTCAAGCTTGCATTCAGTATTTCTCGGTTAAGTCTCGGGTTTGTTGTACTGGCAGTGGTAGTTGTACGTTAACAGTCGTACACAGCAGCAGGGGTAGATTTAGTGATAAAGAGTAGACCTCGTGAGTGTACTCACTGAATGCAGGGGAAGAGCGGCAAAACGACGCCATGCTCAGCTGATCCTGCAGAGGCAGTAACCTAGTCACAGTACTTTTCCATCCATACACAGGCGGATCCATCTGTGTTGGAATGATCGCATATTAAATTTTCATTGGAGTGAAAATATTTCAACAGAGTTCTTGTTTGTACAGTCTAAGACACAAAAAAATAAAAAAAAGAGAAAGAAAAACCTACGCTCCACGAAGGAATTATCCGAATGGGACGGAAATAGGTGGATGTGATTCTCCAACCTGTCTTCGTACTTGCAAACCCTACCGGATCTCTCCCAGATTGAGAACTTTTTGACCATTATGGGGTAAACCCACCAACCAGCTCGGGATTTTGACGATATAACATGCCATTTCGACGGAATTTGGCTCGAGATCCCTCAGGAGGACATCTTACAGCTCTATCAATCATTGCCAAGCCGTGTAACCGCTGGCATAAGGGCCAGAGGTGTGCCAGCGCGTTATAAACTTGCTCAATTTGTGAAGCTCTTTCTCTTGAACAAATCATCCTGAAATCTCTCTCTCTTCTTCTTCTTCTTCTTCTTCTTTAATATAAACAAGAACTATGCTTCCATGATCGGCGATGTCGACGTGCCTTGGATTCCTTTGATTTAATTGCCACAGCGTACTGTGAAAATAATAGCCTATAAAAATCAGAATTTACGTGTTCCGATCGACTGTTTGTGGTCTTCGTTGTGTCGTCGCAAACTCCTGTAGGATGCGGTGAGAATTATTGTAGTAAAATCAAACACTCTGTTCCACTTAGTAGGCTGTAAGCGGCATTGTATTCGACGCGCAGGGAGCGCAGTTCTTGCGGCGTACTGCTTGTCGCAGATGTTCCTTAACAACTGGAGAAATGGCTGCTTGAAGAAAGCTGTGGTGACTGCGACTGTCAGAGAGCCGTGGGAAAGTGAACTTGGCTACAGGGCGTTGCCTCTGCGTTTCTCTTTCCAGCCTACTTGACGCTGATTCCTTGCTCGAGATGAGTGCCACCTTACAGTTATCACATTCGTAGCTCTGGATCTGATACAATTTAGCCGGTGGCCTGCCAGGTGAAATCTGAAGGAAGTCTGGTGGGGTGGGGAGGGGGGCAAGAGACACGGCCGAGTCAAAAAGCAATGGGCAACTCCCGCGCTTCTCGGAAGTCTTAAGTGCGACACATTTAAGTTCTACTGACCGAAAGAAGACTATGTTAGTCATTTGTAATGGTTGTTTAGTAGCATTTCAAGACTTTTTTTTGTAATTGGAGGAAATACTTTGCTATACAGCTTTAGGTAACTAGTGGAAAGAAATTCACATTCATGTAACGCATTTAAACGTTACGTTTCACAAAAATAACTGGGAAATTTGCTGAATGTGAAGTCAAAGCCATCTGGTACACGGCAGATTTAGCCAATTATCCTACATAATCAGTATACTTACCTATTTTCATCTGTTTCGTTTTCACTTGATTGCACTTTAAAGATATAGAGTACACTTCTTCTTATACAAGACAGCGAAACAAAACCATCACTGGTAGTTCATTTATTTATTTAATTTGTGCAGTTCATTCCTACACAAGTGGATACCCTTGGAACAGTCAAGTGCAAACGAGACATGCGGAAGAAAAGAAAAGAAACTGTTTATTACTTCACAAACAGTCGCAATAACTTTTCTAGATTTATCTCATAGTGAGACAAAATGGTTAATGCCTCTATGGAAAAAGTTTTGGTGTTGCCTAAAGAATCATGACTGCAGCCAGATGTGAACCTCTCCGTCCGAAGCAAGTCTATGGCCACGAATGTCTTTCTGTAGGGCTCCAAAAACATGGAAAACGCATGGGGGGACATTGAAGCTGTATGGAGGTTGTGTAAGAGCTTACCAGAGAAACTTCTGCAACGTAGTAGAAACGATCTTGACAACAAGCGGGCCTCAATGCGATTTCCTATTTTTGTAGCTCGGAAGAAAGACATTCGTGGTTGTCAATTTACTTCGGACGAAGATGGGCACGTTTGGGTACAATCATCGTTCCGTAGCAAGCACAGACAATTTTACATGAAAGAATTGTCTAGTTTTTCGCATACTGGGAGAAAGGTATTAACGCTTATGGCGATAACTTAAACAAAAAAAACACAGTTTAATTACTTTTTTCCATCTGTCTCGTTTTCATTCGACTGCCACTTATAACTAGCAAACCCGTGAATGCTTCGCAACTACTAATTATGTACGTGAGTTGGATATACATCATAATCTGGGGTACCCCTAGGAATTGTGTCAGGACTCAAATTTCGGCGCCTCCTTGCGACTTCGCCCACTACGAAGGTATGGAATTCGTGATTATAATAAATCATTGTAGGCCATGAATGAAAAAGACTCTTTTGATTTTCTTTTTGCTTTTATTATGTTAAGATTTTTTATTTTTATACATAATTAAGTTACATAATCAAGTTTGTTCACATTGTCAACCAGGAGATACGCCATGTGTTGTAATTTTGTAACTTATGTTAGGGACTAGAAACCCATGAAATATTCTTTATTTGGATTGATTACTAGTTTCAGCTAACAACCTAGCCAATTTCGCATCATAATGCATTATTGATTAGTGTTGGTGCCATTACGGTTTCACGCGTCGTTAAAATCTTTATTAAAATGACAATATCCACACACGACATAAATAAAAACACCTTCTCACAGTTTGTGCCCAGTATAATTGAACGATGGTCATGAAACAAAGGCGTTATGACGTTACAACTTACTTAACTAATATTTTAATTATGTGTAAAGTCTTAATGGCACAGACACTAATCAAGAATGTTTTATGGTCTACAGATGGCTAGATTGTCAGCTAAAACTAGTAACGAGTCCAAATAAAGAAGGTTTCATGTGCGGCCTTGTAATCGGTAACTTCAGAATATGCAACATTTCTCGTTTTTTGGACACTGTGTGGTGAGAGTATGAACTGGTTTTGTGAACTACTAGTTCGTGAAAGTGCAACTTACGACTGACCATGCGAATAATTTGTCCAATTTTAAATGTCTTGCTATCGCAGCTAAAACCGACTCCAGGGAAGAAGAAAAACGGCACTTACATCACTGCGGCAAGGCCATTCTCATATATATCACCGAAGTTAAGCGCTGTGGGGCTGGCCTAGCACTTGGATGGGTGACCACCCGGTCTGCCGAGCGCTATTGGCAAGCGGGGTGCACTCAGCCCTTGTGAGGCAAACTGAGGAGCTGCTTGACTGAGAAGTAGCGGCTCCGGTCTCGTAAACTGACATACGGCTGGGAAAGCGGTGTGCTGACCACGTGTTCCTCCTTATCCGCATCCAGTGACGCATGTGGGCTGAGGATGACAGGGCGGCCGGTCGGTACCGTTGGACCTTTCAAGGCCTTTTCGGGCGGAGTTTAAAGGGTGTCTCACCTAACTCTGCCACCTCAAATATCTCTGGAACAACAACAGATATTCAAAAACGGTTTTCACCAGCGTGAACGTAAGGTAGGGGCTTAGGAAACCAAATACTATGCGAAATTTTAAAACGTAAACAAATACTATTTTCAACACAATCTTATGTATTTTAAATGGATACCCCCTATTATGTCGTGTGTAATCAATGGCATGAAAAATTACAAAAATAATGGCGTTGGTTGTATCGCAATACGTCAATTACATCCCGAGAAATTGCGAAGCGAAGTTGACGTCTGAAATAAACGAAGCGCACAGCTAGCGCACGTACTGAGACTCAAGCGTGCACCTCACACTGTCGGTAATCATGATGTGACTGACATACTACGTCAGTGAAGTGTTAATGTATTTTGTGGTATTGTATGACAACACATCATTGGCCCATTTTCATTGATGGCACTCCTAAAGGTTGATAATTTAGCCCCTTTTTGAGCTGTACCTTACTTGAAACGGTCCACCTCTTACGAGGTGCATTCAAGTTCTAAGGCCTCCGATTTTTTTTTCTCTGGACTGGAAAGAGATAGAAACATGCGCATTGTTTTAAAATGAGGCCGCGTTCATTGTCAATACGTCCCAGAGATGGCAGCACCGTACGGCAGATGGAATTTTACCGCCAGCGGCGAGAATGAGAACTGTTTTAAATACTTAAAATGGCGACGTTTTCCTTGCTTGAACAGCGTGCAATCATTCGTTTTCTGAATTTGCGTGGTGTGAAACCAATTGAAATTCATCGACAGTTGAAGGAGACATGTGGTGATGGAGTTATGGATGTGTCGAAAGTGCGTTCGTGGGTGCGACAGTTTAATGAAGGCAGAACATCATGTGACAACAAACCGAAACAACCTCGGGCTCGCACAAGCCGGTCTGACGACATGATCGAGAAAGTGGAGAGAATTGTTTTGGGGGATCGCCTCCAGTGTTGGCATTTCTGTGGGTTCTGTGCACACAATCCTGCATGACGACCTGAAAATGTGAAAAGTGTCATCCAGGTGGGTGCCACGAATGCTGACGAACAACCACAAGGCTGCCCGTGTGGCATGTTGCCAAGCAATGTTGACACGCAACGACAGCAGGAATGGGACTTCCTTTTCGTCGGTTGTGACAATGGATGAGATGTGGATGCCATTTTTCAATCCAGAAACAAAGCGCCAGTCAGCTCAATGGAAGCACACAGATTCACCGCCACCAAAAAAATTTCGGGTAACCGCCAGTGCTGAAAAAATGATGATGTCCATGGTCTGGGACACCGAGGGCGTAATCCTTACCCATTGCGTTCCAAAGGGCACTACGGTAACAGGTGCATCCTACGAAAATGTTTTGAAGAACAAATTCCTTCCTGCACTGCAACAAAAACGTCCGGGAAGGGCTACGCGTGTGCTGTTTCACCAAGACAACGCACCCGCACATCGAGCTAACGTTACGCAACAGTTTCTTCGTGATAACAACTTTGAAGCGATTCCTCATGCTCCCTACTCACCTGACCTGGCTCCTAGTGACTTTTGGCTTTTTCCAACAATGAAAGACACTCTCCGTGGCCGCACATTCACCAGCCGTGCTGGTGTTGCCTCAGCGATTTTCCAGTGGTCAAAACAGACTCCTAAAGAAGCCTTCGCCGCTGCCATGGAATCATGGCGTCAGCGTTGTGAAAAATGTGTACGTCTGCAGGGCGATTACGTCGAGAAGTAACCCCAGTTTCATCGATTTCGGGTGAGTAGTTAATTAGAAAAATAATCGGAGGCCTTAGAACTTGAATGCACCTCGTATAATGTGTCAAAAAATGCAGTATCAGTACGATGGATTTCCTGCATATAATGTTCATTGTTGCGAAATGACAACTAGAGGTACAATTAGTGGTAACACACTTGGTTTCACGTTTCTAAATCTCATAAGTTCTGAAATATGTGACTCCTAAAGGATAGCGACAGCGTCACAGTTTCTGACGTAATGCATCGCATGTAGTATTGTGCTCAGAGCAGGGGTTGTCTGCACTGGCGCCTGTATCCTGCCGTAAACATCCCACACGGCACGCTCTTCCTGCAGTGTACAAGTGTCTCCTAGTCTGGTCTGCTGAACTGCTCCCATAGTGTAACGTAATTCACATACATTGCCACATTAAAACCTGTTTTCTTGTGGCTTGTTACATTCGCCGTCATCTAGACGATATACCTGCCTTCAGTAATGAAAAAAAACTAGATATTGTTTCAATGTGTGGCGAATGTCACAGAAATGCAACCGCAGCTGTGACACCGTATACTGAACGGTACCTACATAGCGCGCAATCCTCAGGTGGTTGTACGAGATATTGCACAAGGTGTAGGAATAAGCCACAGTAGTGTGTGCAGAATTTTGCACCGGCATCGGTTTCATCCGTTCCATATCTCACTGCACCAAGAACTGTGAGAGAATGACTTTGAATCCCGCATTGCATTCTGTCGATTTGCACTTCAGCAGTTGCAAGGTAATCCAGTATTCCTAAGCAATACGTTGTTTACGCACGAGGCTTCATTTACAAATCATGGTAATGTGAATCTGCGTAACAGGCACTACTGGTCCGTGCAAAATCCCCACTGTATTCGCTAAGTTGCTCGTCAACGACAGTTGAGATGTTTGGTGCGGTATCATTGCTAACTGTATTGTAGGTCCCTATTTTTACCGTGGAACATTGAATGGACAGCGATATGCATCGTTTCTTCAACACACACTAGCGCTCCTCATGGAGGTTCTAGGATTGGAACCTCGTCTCTTAGTGTGGTTCCAACATGATAGGTGTCCCGCACACAAATGCAAAAGTTGCCAGAGACGTTCTAGATGTGCCATTTCGTAATTGGTGGATGGGGTACTGTACGATGGCCAGCACGGTCCCCCGACTTCATGCCATTATGCTTCTTTCTCTGGGGCGCAGTGAGAGACAGAGTGTATCAAGAACCCCCAACGACAGAAGAGGATATGCAACATCCTATTACTGCGGCGTGTGCGGCAATATCTGTAGAAACTCTACAATCTGGGCAACACTCTCTCGTTGCCCGTCTGCAAATATGTATTGATGCAAACGGAGAGCACCTCGAACATAAGTTGATATGACACAGTTTCATTGCTCAAGATGTGGATGTATTTTCTGTGCTGGATGTAAAGAACAACAATACAGTTTCTGTGGGCGACAGGGCACTAGTGAATGTGTTTAGCAAAGTGAAGTGTGTTATCTCTAATTGTAGCTCTAGTTGTCATTTCGATAGAATAAAGATACATTTACAATTTGAAAATCGTAACTTTGCGTTGGACGTGTTACTTGTTTATTTTTGTGGATTGTGCATACCTTCCCATTCTTCGACCCCCTGATACAGGCAGCGTGAGGTGCACGCTTGAGTCTGAGGACGTGCGCTAGCTGTGCGTTTCATTTATATCAAGCGTCAGCTTCGCAGTTTCTCGGGATGTAATTGACATATTGCGATGCAACCAACGCCATTATGTTTGTGATTTTTCATGCTATTGATTGCATACGAAATAATAGGGGGTATCTATTCAAAAATACACAAGGTTGTGTTGAAAATAGTATCTGTTTACGTTTTAAAATTTCACATTGTATTTGGTTTCTTAGGCCCCTACCGTACGTTCACGCTGGTGAAAGCGGTTTTTGGATATCTATTGTTGTTCCAGAGATATCTGAAGTGGCAGAGTTAGGTGAGACATACATACAGGGTGTTATAAAAAGGTACGGCCAAACTTTCAGGAAACATTCCTCACATACAAAGAAAGAAAATATGTTATGTGGGCATGTGTCCGGGAACGCTTACTTTCCATGTTAGAGCTCATTTTATTACTTCTCTTCAAATCACATTAATCATGGAATGGAAACACACAGCAACAGAACGTACCAGCGTGACTTCAAACACTTTGTTACAGGAAATGTTCAAAATGTCCTCCGTTAGCAGGGATACATGCCTCCACCCTCCGTCGCATGGAATCCCTGATGAGCTGATGCAGCCCTGGAGAATGGCGTATTGTATCACAGCCGTCCACAATACGAGCACGAAGAGTCTCTATATTTGGTACCGGGGTTGCGTAGACATGAGCTTTCAAATGCCCTCATAAATGAAAGTCAAGAGGGTTGAGGTTAGGAGAGCGTGGAGGACATTGAATTGGTCCGCCTCTATCAATCCATCGGTCACCGAATCTGTTGTTGAGAAGCGTACGAACACTTCGACTGAAATGTGCAGGAGCTCCATCGTGCCGGCCGCGGTGGTCTCGCCGTTCTGGCGCTGCAGTCCGGAACCGCGGGACTGCTACGGTCGCAGGTTCGAATCCTGCCTCGGGCATGGGTGTGTGTGATGTCCTTAGCTAAGTTAGGTTTAAGTAGTTCTAAGTTCTAGGGGACTTATGACCTAAGATGTTGAGTCCCATAGTGCTCAGAGCCATTTGAACCATTTGAAGCTCCATCGTGCATGAACCACATGTTGTGTCGTACTTGTAAAGGCACATGTTCTAGCAGCACAGGTAGAGTATCCCATATGAAATCGTGATAACGTGCTCCATTGAGCGTAGGTGGAAGAACATGGGGCCCAATCAAGACATCACCAACAATGCCTGCCCAAACGTTCACAGAAAATCTGTGTTGATGACGTGATTGCACAATTGCGTGCGGATTCTCGTCAGCCCACACATGTTGATTGTGAAAATTTACAATTTGATCACGTCGGAATGAAGCCTCATCCGTAAAGAGAACATTTGCACTGAAAAGAGGATTTACACATTGTTGGATGAACCATTTGCAGAAGTGTACCCGTGGAAGCCAATCAGCTGCTGGTAGTGCCTGCAAACCTTTACATGGTACGGAAACAACTGGTTCTCCCGTAGTACTCCCCATACAGTGACGTGGTCAACGTTACCTTGTACAGCAGCAACTTCTCTGACGCTGACATTAGGGTTATCGTCAACTGCCTGAAGAATTGCCTCGTCCATTGCAGGTGTCCTCGTCGTTCTAGGTCTTCCCCAGTCGCGAGTCATAAGCTGGAATGTTCCGTGCTCCCTAAGACGCCGATCAATTGCTTCGAACGTCTTCCTGTCGGGACACCTTCGTTCTGGAAATCTGTCTCGATACAAACGTACCGCGCCACGGCTATTGCCCCGTGCTAATCCATACATCAAATGGGCATCTGCCATCTCCGCATTTGTAAACATTGCACTGACTGCAAAACCACGTTCGTGATGAACAATAACCTGTTGATGCTACGTACTGATGTGCTTGATGCTAGTACTGTAGAGCAATGAGTCGCATGTCAACACAAGCACCGAAGTCAACATTACCTTCCTTCAATTGGGCCAGCTGGCGGTGAATCGAGGAAGTACAGTACATACTGACGAAACTAAAATGAGCTCTAACATGGAAATTAAGCGTTTCCGGACACATGTCCACATAACATCTTTTCTTTATTTGTGCGTGAGGAATGTTTCCTGAAAGTTTGGCCGTACCTTTTTGTAACACCCTGTATATTCCATGTCATCTTGTAAATGTGGGACTACGACCACCGTTTACATGTGAATAAATTGCCGAGAACCCATTCTGGTAGTTACGTTAGTGTAAGGTGCTAGGGCGAACAGCTAGTGCTCACCATTGTCGCGAGGGCGGGTGGCCATGTGAAAGGCCGAGGTGCACGGCGCCTTGTTGGGGCAACAACCCGGCTGCCCCCTTCGGACAGCTCGCGCAGATATCTGGCGGGCTCAGTGTCGCCGGCGGGCGTTTTTTAATCGCAGCTTTCTTTTGACGGCCTCCCCCTCCGTCCGTGCGCACGCTGCGCACCAACAAGCGGCCATTGTTTTCTGTCCATCGTAGCGAGACCCATCCCGGGGCGGCAGCGCTTTTGATCGGTCGGGCCGCCGTCCGTGCGAAAAGTCGGGCCCAGGGCCTGCAAAAAATCAGCACCGGCCGTTCATTCAGATTGTCACGATTTAAGGGGGGTGCGGCTACGACCGACGCTGATCTCACAAGGAAGAGTGGATCCATCTTCCGGCACAGACTTAACTTTATCGCCATTTCCTAGCGTTTCGAACAAATAAAGGCATTGTGAGAATGCTTGGTCTCACGGTGTAACATAATGATAAAATCCAGCTTAAAGTCGCGCGAAGTGGTTAAATCTCCACGAGATTCCACCCGAGATCTCTTTGGCTGTTGTCACGTGGTAACTTTCGTGTGATTGCTGCTGCCGTCCTTACAAATTATGGCGTTTTTGGAGAACGAAAATCTTCTCTATAAAAATCAACATGAATTCCTCAAACAGATATCTTGTGAAACTCAGCTAGCTCCAGTCGTCCGTGAGATGCATAGCGCAATAACAACGGCTCTTGATGTCGTGTTCCCCGACTTCAGGAACACATTTACATCCTCCCAAGCTGCCGTGTAGTGAAAAAATATATACAAGCTTATTGAGTACTGGAGCATATCTGTGACTGGTTTCAAGACTTCCTTGCAGATAGAACTCAGCACGTCGGTTTTAACAGAACAAAATCGACAGATATAAAGATAATTTCCGGCGTACCCCAAGAAAGTGTGATAGGACCGTTATTGTTTACAGTGTGTGTAAATGATCTAGTAGAAAGCGTTCGAAGCTCTTTAAGACTGTTCGCTGATGATATGATTGCCTATAAGAAAGTAGCAACGCCGGAAGTGGGCGTCTACTTGCAGACTGACCTGCAGGTGGTGGATCAATAGTGCAGGATCTGGCAGGTAACCCTTAACATAAATAATTGTAACAGAGGGCGCATACACACGAAAAGGAATCAACTACGCACAACTGCGCTGTTGATGAGAAATTGCTGGAAATTGCACCTACCGTAAAACACACACATCACAACAAGTTTTGCATCACCTCGGTTCCGAGAGTTTCGGAATCTGTACAGAAAATTGGAATAGAGATCAACATAAACATCATTTTCGCCCGTCTAGGCATGATTGAACTACAGACAACACGAGCCGTGTACCTCCTTCCTGGTTGAATCACTGGAACTGAGCCGCGCGGGATAGCCGAGCGGTCTGAGGCTCTGCAGTCATAGACTGTGCGGCTGGTCTTGGCGGAGGTTCGAGTCCTCCCTCGGGCATGGGTGTGTGTGTTTGTCCTTAGGGTAATTTAGGTTAAGTAGTGTGTAAGCTTAGGAACTGATGACCTTAGCAATTAATTCCCATAAGATTTCACACACTTTTCTTTTCTTTTTTTTTTTTTTTTTGACTGGAACTGGAACTGATCGGCTGTCGGACCACCTCCGTCTAATAGGAGCTGCTCATACATGGTTGTTTACATCCTTGGGTGGGTTTAGTGGCATCTCTGAACAGTCAAAGGGACTGTGTCTGTGGTACAAAATCCATAGTCAACGTCTGTCTTCAGGAGTTCTGGGAACCGTGATAATTCAAAACTTTTTTTGATGTATGTGTATTGGATTAGCTGTCCAGACGACCACGAAGCAAATATTCGAAAAGCAGATACCAAACTAAGATTCATAGGAAGAATCTTCAGGGAATGTAACTCATCCACGAGTGAAATGGCATAAAAGGCGCTTGTTCGACCGATTTTTAAGTATTGTTCATCTATATGGGATCCAGATAGGATTGGCGGAACAGATAGAGATGATACAACGAAGAGCGGTGCATTTCGTCATGGGATCCTTTAGTCCGCCCGAGAGCGTTACAGAGATGCCCCACAAACTCCAGGAGCAGACGTTACGAAAGAGGCATTGTATATCACGGAGATGTTTACTGTCAAAATTTCGAGAGAGTACTTTCGGGAGTCCGACAACATATTACGTCCTCCATCATACGTCTCACTAAATAATAACAACGAGAAAATTAGAGAAAACTAATAGAGAGGATTACCAACAATCATTATTCCCACGCGCCATTTGCGAGTGGAACAGGGAAAAGAGTGGGGGGGGGGGGGTTCAGTTATTGGTAATAGGAGTACCCTCGGCCACAGTGAGGTTGCTTGCGGGGTAGCTGTGATGTTACTGGAGCTCTGACCTGCGCCATAGGCAACGTGTTGGTTGCAAGACTACCGCGCCCTCTTCAGCCTTCCGATGAATAGTCGAATTTTCAAACTGCGCTGACAACTGCGAACATGAAGTATGTGCACGCGTCTTTGCATTAATATGGAAAGAGTCTGAATTAATATGGTAGTGCTTCCTGGATTTCCAAAGTTTGTTCGTCTCATCTGCGGTGGGAACTTACTCTGAAGAGCCAAAATGTTATGATCACTACCAACTGCGAGATTCATGGCGTCTCGTACCATCGTGGGCATGGAACGCGGCAAGGAAACAATGTAAGCAGAGCAGAGAGGAATGAGTTCTGCCGACATTATGGGCCGCAAATGGTCAAATCCATTGAATCACAGTCCAGTCACATTAATGTAACCATCGCCTATGTACGACGTCAACGTGCAATAAGCACTCACTGACTGCAGTTAGCAGCATTAGCAGTGGAGGGTATATACGAGGTGCATTCAAGTTCTAAGGCCTTCGATTTTTTTTCTAATTAACTACTCACCCGAAATCGATGAAACTGGCGTTACTTCTCGACGTAATCGCCCTGCAGACGTACACATTTTTCACAACGCTGACGCCATGATTCCATGACAGCGGCGAAGGCTTCTTTAGGAGTCTATTTTGACCACTGGAAAATCGCTGAGGCAATAGCAGCACGGCTGGTGAATGTGCGGCCACGGAGAGTGTCTTTGATTGTTGAGCCAGGTCAGGTGAGTAGGGAGCATGAGGAATCACTTCAAAGTTGTTATCACGAAGAAACTGTTGCGTAACGTTAGCTCGATGTGCGGGTGCGTTGTCTTGGTGAAACAGCTCACGTGCAGCCCTTCCCGGATGTCTTTGTTGCAGTGCAGGAAGGAATTTGTTCTTCAAAACATTTTCGTAGGATGCACCTGTTACCGTAGTGCCCTTTGGAACGCAATGGGTAAGGATTACGCCCTCGCTGTCCCAGAACATGGACACCATCATTTTTCAGCACTGGCGGTTACCCGAAATTTTTTTGGTGGCGGTGAATCTGTGTGCTTCCATTGAGCTGACTGGCGCTTTGTTTCTGGATTGAAAAATGGCATCCACGTCTCATCCATTGTCACAACCGACGAAAACAAAGTCCCATTCATGCTGTCGTTGCGCGTCAACATTGCTTGGCAACATGCCACACAGGCAGCCATGTGGTTGTCCGTCAGCATTCGTGGCATCCACCTGGATGACACTTTTCGCATTTTCAGGTCGTCATGCAGGACTGTGTGCACAGAACCCACAGAAATGCCAACTCTGGAGGCGATCTGTTCAACAGTCATTCGGCGATCCCCTAAAACAATTCTCTCCACTTTCTCGATCATGTTGTCAGACCGGCTTGTGCGAGCCCGAGGTTGTTTCGGTTTGTTGTCACACGATGTTCTGCCTTCATTAAACTGTCGCACCCACGAACGCACTTTCGACACATCCATAACTCCATCACCACATGTCTCCTTCAACTGTCGATGAATTTCAATTGGTTTCACACCACGCAAATTCAGAAAACGAATGACTGCACGCTGTTCAAGTAAGGAAAACGTCGCCGTTTTAAGTATTTAAAACAGTTCTCATTCTCGCCGGTGGCGGTAAAATTCCATCTGCCGTACGGTGCTGCCATCTCTGGGACGTATTGACAAACGCAGCCTCATTTTAAAACAATGCGCATGTTTCTATCTCTTTCCAGTCCGGAGAAAAAAAATCGGAGGCCTTAGAACTTGAATGCACCTCGTAAAGCGTGTTGAGGAGGGAGAGGGCATACATGGAAAACTGTTCAGCCGTTGTCGTAATGTGGAAACGGAACGATTTATCTGACATCCAAAAGGGCACGGTCACTGGCTTTCAGGCCACGGGTGGAATCATTTCCGAAACGGCTGAGTTTGTAAACTGTTCACGTGCCGCCGTGATTAAAGTATACCGTGCTTGGCAAAATGCCACTATCCAAAACGTGCGCCGGGGCAACTGTGGTACAGCACGGGTCATAAATGACAGAGGTGAACGATGGCTGCGGAGACGTGAACGGAAGAATAGATGTGCAAATATTGAGCAACAGACCACCCAGATGAACCAGGGGGTTACCAACACTGTGTCCTCAACGTCCATTCAGCCGACGTGACTGAGTATGGGTCTCTGCAGCAGATGCGCTGTTCGTGCACCCGTGTTGACTGCAGCGACGGAGTCTAGAATTTGCACGTCATTGCCGCAACCATACTTCCACTGAGTGGCGATGGTTAGCCTTTCTAGAAGAATCACGTTTTATGTTCCATCGGACAGCGTGAAACGACATGAAACTTCTGAGAGCGAACACTCTGCAAGAATCAAAATGGTTCAAATGGCTCTGAGCACTATGCCACACCCACCTTGCAAAATCGACAAGTATGCAGAATTTATTGGAGCTGCTGTGGAATCTGTTGCATGTAAGTCAATGAAGGGTGCTGCAAACTAAGCTGCTGAAATAAATGATGGTATGTCTGACATACCAGTAGCTTTTGGTGGCACTTGGCAGAAGCGCGGCTATAGTTCTAAGAATTCTGTTGCTACAATGACCAGTGTGGATACTGGAAAGGTAATAGTTTTCCAGATTTTAACCTAACATTGTGATAAGTGTAAATCAGGGAATGAAGAAGGGCATATCTGTGACAGAAATTATGAAGGAACAAATTGTGGTATGGAGGGCTCTGCAGCTATTGAAATTTTTAGTCGATCTGTAAAAGAAAGGGGAGTGTATCACACGAAGTTCTTTGGTGATGGAGACTCAAAAGCATAGAACAGTGTAGTAGCCGCTCAGCCTTATGGTGAAATGTGTTGGCCATTTCCAGAAGAGGATGGGCTCCAGGTTGAGGAAGTTGAAACAAAGTTTGAGAGACAAGAAACATTCTGAAGGTAAAACCATAAGAGGCAAGCTGACAGACAAAATGATTGATGAACTACAGCAGTATTATGGGATGGCCATCAGAAATAACACTGAGGATTTGTTGAAAATGAAACAGGCAGTATGGGCTACCTTCTTCCACAGACTGTCAACTGATGAAAAACCAGTACACCACCTTTGCGCTCCTGGACCTGATTCGTGGTGCAATTACTGCAATGCCCAGTGCTCAAATAGTTTATGGCTGTATGAACAGTCATAAACATTCCATCCCAGCAGCAGTCATGGAAATCATAAAACCTGTTTACAGAGACCTGGCAAATCCTGAATTACTGAAGAAGTGTCTGCATGATCAGACTCAAAATCCCAATGAGTCGTTCAATAATCTTATATGGACTCACTTAGCAAATTATGTTTTTGTTGGAATGGAGACTCTATAAAGTGGAGGGGTGAGTGATGCTGTTTTTACCTTTAATGATGGCGACATTGGTAGGGTAAAAGTGCTACAGCATATGGGAATTAATCCTGCAGCAAACTACATCAGAGAACTTGAATGGATGGACAAGGTTCGCATTGATAAAGCAGAGTGTGCAGCACAGTTGGCCACTAAGGAGTCCAGAAAGAAGAAAAGACGAAAAAACTTGGAAAAAGATCATGAGGATAATATACAGTATGCTGCAGGTTGCTTCTGAGTGACTAAAATTAAAAAATTAAGCATATATTAAGTGAGTGTCTTTTGAAACTTTAGAATCCATTCCTGAAAAATTTACATTTTCTGTTGCATTTTCAAAAAAATGGTTCAAATGGCTCTGAGCACTATGGGACTTAACTGCTACGGTCATCAGTCCCCTAGAACTTAGAACTACTTAAACCTAACTAACCTAAGGACAGCACACAACACCCAGCCACCACGAGGCAGAGAAAATCCCTGACCCCGCCGGGAGTCGAACCCGGGAACCCGGGCGTGGGAAGCGAGAACGCTACCGCACGACCACGAGATGCGGGCTGTTGCATTTTCCCTAAATCTCAGAAACCACTCCGAGTAGAGTATTCAAATTTTCAGGGAGTAATAACATACATATCTTGAGTCTACTGAACTGAAAGAAAAACATAATATTATGAATAATTAAAATTATTTAGGATAACGTACCAAAAAGTACACAAAATTTTAACCGTGTAGTTAAAAAGTTGTATTTCCGACAGCAGTGGCTGAAATGCAGTTATTGTAGTTCAGCAGACTCAGAACATACAGTTTAATGTCCTGTACAAGTTTCATATCAACGGTTACAGTGATTCCTGAAATACAGGGAAGCCAAGTCACTAAATTTGACAGTGTGATATTCTTCACGGGTTTGCAGCCGGATCATGTCGTCGTCCAGACACAATATTTCGGCGGACCAGCTGGCCGCTATCTTCAGGTGAGTTAATGCTCGTGCACTGCCTCACCGGAACTGAATTCCAGCCACACCGACGGAAACCTTTATACACCATGATGAACAGAGCACCGCGCGTGCGCGAGATGATGGGCAATGCCTCCAGGCGGCAAGTAGACACGCAGCGCGCCGGTGGGAGAAGACGGCAGAAACGATAAATCGCAACAGCACTAGCTGGAAGAATCCAATGATCGAAAGAAGACCGTTGTTGTTTAATGTCGGACAGAATCGGATTCCATATCTTACTTAGAGGAAAGCCTTTATCCCCGTTAATAATATTACTGGATAATCTAATTTCAATGGATTCTTTAAGAACACATTCCCAATAGCGAGAAGTAGGAGAGATCAATTGTGTCTTGTCGTACATCATCCTGTGTCCTTCGTTAAGGCAATGTTCCGCCACTGCCGACTTCTCAGGCTGGAACAACCGAGTGTGCCGATGATGTTCCACGCACCGGTTCCTGAATACTTCGAATAGTTTGACCAATGTACTCCTTTCCACGGTGACACGGAATTTCATAACCCCGGGCCTCCTCAAGCCCAAATTATCTTTAACTGAGCCAAGAAGGGCTCTAGTCTTGGCCACCGGCGTAAAAACACTTTTAATATTATATTTTCTTAAAATTCTTGAAATTTTGGATGATATACTTCCCGCAAAGGGTAAATAAGCAACAGCTTCAAAAGTATCCTCTACTGGCTCGCGTGACGGACCAAACTGAAGAGCACGGCTTATTTGTTGTTCCGTATATCCATTCTGTTTAAAAACAATCATCAAATGATCAAATTCTCCTTCAGATGTTCGTCGTCAGAAATAGCATAAGCTCTTTTGACCAGAGTCCGAAAAACTCCACTACGTTGGCGTGGTGGATGACAGCTGGTCGCATGAAGATAGCGGTCAGTATGAGTGGGTTTCCTATACACACTATGTCCAAAAGTCCCATCATCCGTTCTTTGCACTAAAACATCAAGAAATGGAAGTTTACCATCACTTTCAATTTCCATAGTAAATTTGACATTGTCGGGATAGGACATTCCAACTCCCCTTAAATGCTCGTTTTGGCCATTTTCAGTACAATAAGTATGGTATCACGAGCAGAACATCCAATATATTTTACTGTTCGATATTAATCTAAGATCTAATGATGCAGACTCGAAGAGCAAAATTTGTGGTGTGTACGGGAGGGATGCATTTGCCGAGAGGACATCACGGAAATGGGTTGCTCGTGTCGAGAAGGAAAATTCGCCTTACGTGACGAATCACGTTGTGGAAAACGGTAGTGTTGGGCGATGCGTCTCCTCCGGTACTATTCTTTCCGCTAGAACGCATGTCTGACTCTCTTACCCGAGAGAGAGATAGAGATAGAAAGAGATAAAGAGAGAGAAAGAGATTTGAGCGGTGCGCATTCCCACGAGGGGCCATCCTGGCGCGCTGGCGGTGTCTCCGTAATCCGCGACCTGGTCCACTTCCCGCGGCCGCAGCGCCACGCCTCGGACCGGAACGGCGACATGCTGTGGCGAACAGTGGCGCGAAGGGGTGGGGGTGGGGGTGGGGGAGGGGGATGTTGGGAGAGGAGAGCAGAGGCGCCAGCCGTGGGGCGCCCCGGATAACGGCGGCCTGCCCGCTGTTCCCACTGTCTGCCCCCCTAATCTGTCGCGCCGCGCCGCGCCTATCTCGCTGCAAAAAACGCCCACTCTCCTAGAGAACGCCACTCACGTATCTCTCTGCGGCCACTACGCTACCGGCCGGTCCTCCTCCGGCTGAATATCTCCGATACACCTACTGCGACGCAGGTACACCCGGTGCTCCTCACGAGGCTGAAAATTCTTTCTACAGCAGCAATGGAGTGGTGTATAGAAAATACGAAACAGACAACTTTGAACAGGTTTTTCTTAGTTTCGACGACGAAAAAATTTCGTCTCTTTGTCATCAGATTTCAGCGTAAAAATGTTCTCTTGTTCCTTCGGAAGGGTGTTTAATTGCACACATTCTTCAAACATTAAAGACTCGTCTACAGTACGTTATCAAGAAGTCGCTTCCATTAATTCTGAAATTCAGATTTGTTATCCTGTTAATGAAAATGATTTGGAAGATTTGTACCCACTCTCTTCAACTCAGATCGTTTGTGAAGGTAGGCTTTATCACGCCGCAATAATCGGCCGCTTCTCTTTTGAATGTTTTCGCACGATCATCATTTACTGACTTCAAGATGACCGACGACGCCACAGAGGCAAAAAGCTGATCTTCCTTTCTTTGGTTCAGAGAGGTCTATAGTACCAGAATGAGATTTTCACTCTGCAGCGGAGTGTGCGCTGATATGAAACTTCCTGGCAGATTAAAACTGTGTGCCGGACCGAGACTCGAGGCAAAGGTTCCGAGTTCGAGTGGAAATCTCATTCTGGAAACATCCCCCACGCTGTGACTAAGCCATGTCTCCGCCATATCCTTTCTTCCAGGAGTACTAGTTCTGCGAGGTTCGCAGGAGAGCTTCTGTGAAGTTTGGAAGGTAGCAGACGAGGCACTGGCGGAATTAAAACTGTGAGGACGGAGTGTGAGTCGTGCTTGGGTGTGGTGTCACCGCCAGACACCACACTTGCTAGGTGGTAGCTTTTAAATCGGCCGCGGTCCGCTAGTATACGACGGACCCGCGTGTCGCCACTGTCAGTAATTGCAGACCGAGCGCCACCACACGGCAGGTCTAGAGAGACTTCCTAGCACTCGCCCCAGTTGTACGACGACTTTGCTAGCGACTACACTGACGATGCCTTTCTCTCATTTGCCGAGAGATAGTTAGAATAGCCTTCAGCTAAGTCCATGGCTGCGACCTAGCAAGGCGCCATTAACCATATCTAGAGAGAGTCTCACTTGTATCATCAAGAATGCTGTATACAAATGATGGATTAAAGTTAAGTATTCCAGCAGCTACGTACTTTTCTTTATAGCATTCATTACGTATCCTGTTTCAGACCTGAAGCAAGCCTGCATGAGTTGACTCGTGCATTTCGGCCTCCTCTATAAATTAGTGTACGTTGTGTTGGCTAATCTGCCGACACAACAATAGGTTCTTGAAAATCATTTTATCCATTTCACTCGATTGTATTAGATATTGTGATTTTAAGGTTAACAGGGGTGTGTATGCTTTGGTTAGGCTCAAGAGACTGCAAATAATTACGCGGTCTGAAGTTAAATGTTCAGTTCGAAAGTTTGTAAAAATTTCCCGTTCACTGGACTCCTGCAGCCAAATACCTATATAACAGTTCGTCATTGCACTACGACGATGCCCGCAGTTTCATGCACGCCATGTGAATAATTATCATAAAAGAAAAGAAATAATAGAACATTACAGGAATTACAAAGTTTCAGAGAAGAGAAGTAAGCTAATTGGTCTACCGCAAGTAAGTTCAAAAATGGTTCAAATGGCTCTGAGCATTATGGGACTTAACATCTGAGGTCATCAGTCCCCTAGAACTTAGAACTAATTAAACCTAACTAACCTAAGGACACCACACACATCCATGCCCCAGGCAGGATTCGAACCTTCGGCCGCAGCAGTCGCGCAATTCCAGACTGAAGCGCCTAGAACCGCTCGGCCACCCCGGCCGGCCGCAAGTAAGTGATTGTCGGTTTGTGTATACGAAAGTGCGACGATCTGATTGCTTATGTGCAACAATCAGATTACTTATTCAGACGGTCTGATGATTCTCTTGGTGATCAAAGTTTGCCAGTGAATGCGTAATTATTAGTGTGTAGTGAATGATTGAAGCTATGCAGTTGACTTTAACCTTCGTAAGGTTACTTTGCTTATATATAGTATATTGCTCTAACAGTCACGATAGGAATTTACGATGACATTCTGAAATTTATTTTGTGGAGAAATCAAAAGTATCAGTTTTCATCAAGCGATTTCGACTTTCTGATTGTACTGTATGAGTGTGTGGATAGGACTTACAAACGTATACAGCACTTACAACATAATTATTCGAGATAATTTTGTACTAGATAGCCTCTCCGCATAAAGTTTAATGATCACAATTACACGGCCCCAATATGTTGAATAAAACCTTCCGCACTATCTGCTAAAATACCTTTTAAAAATAGTAAAAAAAAAATAAAAATAAACAAATTTTTCACATGAAGATCCATCTCCACTGATGCAAAACCGGTCGTGACTATTTAATAAAAGTATTTTAACACACAATGCGGAAGATTTTATTCACCATATGCGACTTTGGATGCGATTACCCGGCCTCTAAAATAATTGTACAGTAGTACACGCCAATACACAGACACACAACTAACAACTTCGTAATAATAACAGTAAGGACAATACAAAGCCCAGACACGCTAAACCGGGCGAGCTGGCGCAGTGGTTAGACACTGGACTCGCATTCGGGCCATCCTGATTTAGGTTTTCCGTGATTTCCCTAAATCACTCCAGGCAAATGCCGGGATGGTTCCTTTGAAAGGGTACGGCCGACTTCCTTCCCCATCCTTCCCTAATCCGATGAGACCGATGACCTCGCTGTCTGGTCTCCTTCCCTAAACAACCCAACCCAACTCAGGCACGCTAAAAATAAATCGTCTTCCAAAAAGTCGGAGCATCTTTGGATTGTACTCCTGTGAGAGAAAGTACCATTCATTGGTTCAAATTTTTTCACTATTCGCTCTGCGGTTGGAGTGAGAAATAGCCAGCTTGTTGGTATTTGTTTTAAAATCTCCTGCCATTCAGTGTTCATCCAAGGAAAAAATTCCTTTAGTTCACTGACTCTTTCAGTAGACCGATGGAATTCATTATATCTTCAAAACAATGGCTTCTACATCAATGCGAAGAGCATGCGATGCCTGATCTGCAGCGTTATTCAACAGATGACAGCTACATACCGCTGCAACCAAGTTTCGATTTTCCTTTCGTGGTTCGACGTAGGCCTGTAACACTTTCATTCTTTCCAGAATTATCAGATGCGTTGTCAGCAGAAAAACTGCTGATTTCTTCAGCGGTAAAAATGCTTTGGTGAGCTCATATTGATTCCTGGTGCAATTGAGTCAGACGTTTCAGTATTAATGTTATAAAATCAGAGAAGGTTTGCAACTACACCTTCTGAACGAGAATAAATAACGTAGCACCAATGGAAAGGTTTTAATGCATCCTTTGTTGGGTGCATCCGAAGAAACAGAATAACAGACATAGTCGTTCAGCTGCTTAATTGTTAGCTCTTTTGGAAACGGACCCTATGCTGATGAAATCTTTTTCGTTGCTTTTGTGCGTCCACATGCATTTTAGATTTCTTTGAAACTGGAAACAACTGCGAGGACAAACTGCTGCAACAGTTCGCAGAAACATAACACTGGTAATGTTTAACTGATTATTACTTTTTGTTGCTCTACACTTCCATGAGAGGTAAGAAAAGAACTTACTTTGATATGCGTTTCCCAGACCAACTTCTATACAGAAGTTGTGTGTGTTGTAGTGTTGCGTGTTTTTTAACATCGTTTTCGCCCCCATTAGAAACACTAAAATATGAGGGAGGCACAGTACAGTGGGAATTATGATCGTCTTTACATTTCAAAAACCACGAGTAAAGTTTATAACATTCACTAGGGTACTTGAGCCGTGCTGGCCCCGGCTTACGCGTTGGTTTAAACCTTGGCTGTTACTCTGCGTTTGGTTTCCCGCTGTTATTTATGTTGTGCCGTGGTTCTTCCTCTTTCTACGCGTGGCAGCAGCGGTGTGTATCGATATTCGTACCTTGCACTATCTTTGGTCTGGTGCTTATAGTTTCTGGCTAGCCGGTGTGCGGCAGTCGGCTGGTTGGTGTGGATCGGCCAGGAAATCTCCGCGCGCCCCAGTGGGCCGGGCCCGCTGGCGGTCTCTACGCAGAGTCAGAGTTTGTGGGAGCTGTTCCGATAGCTACGAGGTTCGTGGCTCACCGACCCATGACATCAAAGTTGAGTGGTGATTTAATTACCGAAGCCAGTCTGTTCACATTGTGCCGTTGGTTTTCATGATTAGCTGTTGGGAGCATTCCCGAGAGTAACAGCGAGTGTTCGAGTTGGCGAAAGTTTCGCCACCATCCAGTGGAGTTCAACTGTATTTTTGGTATTTGATGTCCAGGTGCAACAGCGGAATTTTCTGCCTTGTGGCCGTTAGCGTTGCGTTTACCTGCCCTGGCCGCTGACCTAAAATTCAGGCAGGGTCCATTCCTCACCGTGTTGTCGCTGTCCATCACGTGTGTGTAGTTTGACAGCTTATGCATACTTGGTTGTGGGCGGCTACGCCTTTTACGTTTTGGCTTTGGCGTTCCTTGTGTACTGGTCGGGTGGAAAGCAAGTCGTCTTGTCGGTAGGTATCTTCGTTGAGTTGCCGGCGGATCGGATATAGTTGGTCCGACTACCTGTCTCCCCTAAGCGAAAGTTAATATTTCAAGTGCAGACAGATCCTTGGAAACTTCTGAGCGCCGCTGGATGTACTGCCTTTTCTTATTGGTGTTTGATTGTGTATTTTAATGGCACATAGCCGATCGTTTGAATTTGTATGCTTTTAGTTGGGTATAAACAATGGGCCTTCAGCCGTTTTGACATGAAAGTTCCTATTTTTCAAGTGTTGCATTGTTTGGTCCTTCAGCCTCATTTAAAATATTTTTTGGATAAAGCTTTGGACCTTCTGCCTTTTGAAAATTCATTGTAGTTGTATTTTTGAATCATGGGCCCTCAGCCGTCTTAAAATTTAAATTCCTTACTTGTTAAATCTTACATTTTTTGGGCCTTCAGCCTCATTTTAAAAAATTAAGGATAAGGCCTTTGGCTTTCAGCCTTTTAAAAATCTATTGTAGTTTTGTTTTGAATCATGGGCCCTCAGCCGTTTGAAAAGTAAAGTTCCTCACTTGTCAAGTCTTAGATTGTTTGGACTTTCAGCCTTTGAAATATTATTTAAGGATAAAACCTTGCGATTTCTGCCTTTTGAAAATTTACTGTAGTTGTGTTCTAAATCATGGGCTTTCAGCCGTTTTAAAAATTATAGAGGTTGTGCCCTTAAGCCATAAGATTGTGTGACATATTCAGTGATAGTTCAGCTCGGAAATTTACGCTGTAATGTTTGGGCAACTAAATAATGTTATGTGTTCGAGTGTAACTGACAGCCGCTCATTTTTGGCCCCTTTCCACAATTCCAACTACCTGTTCTGTACTGCGGATTTAACCATGCGTTTCAGTACTTAGTTTTCAACTTTTGTTTGCTGGTCAGCACTGATATTTTTATTTTTTTTAGTTTCGCTGTGTGATGACGAATCCTTATTTGTAAAAATGTTTCACAAAGTAACCTGTACAACACTACTCAGTTTTTCTTGTAGAGAATGATTAAGCACTCTAATGATCGACTTCTGACTCGATAGTCGAAGACAACGGCTCTTGAGTCAGGTTTGCCAACTTAGCTTTCTGACTAAAACTAAAAGTAGAAATTTAAATGTCAGTAACTTTTCAAAGATTGCCCTTCAGTTTTAAATCCATAGTAAGCAATTTAAAGTGGACACCATAATATTATATGAAATATTGTCCATTTTTGTATGATCTGGATTTTTACCTATCCCGACAAGGTTTAATAGGGAATCGTGATTTCGACTGAAAATTCTGGACAACCCTGCCGAGAACGGGATACCTGCCAACCCTGGCTAAGAGACGTCTGGCAATCGCCCTTTACATCACGTACTATGGAGCAAAATAACAATACATTTCTCTAAATACAAAGGAACTGCACGCCATCGTGCACTAGAGACGTCTAGGTAAACGTCCATCAATTCAGTAGCTATAATTTAAAGACAAAACCTCCCACGGAGAAACACTGCAAAGCACCTCGGCGTCACACTCGACAGGGGCGCGAAGTATGACTCATCGAGAAGCTTCGCACAGGGGCCAGCAGCGGCTGAAATTCCTGTACCCTGCCCTCAACGCCGACAGCGCCCTAGCTGCCACTGTCGGTAGAGGGATCAGAGTTTGAACACCTGTGTAGAGACACATTTTTGAGGACCTTGAGGATAATGCTGGGATAAGCGGTTACGGTTACAGATTAGCCCAAGGTCTAGGTTAGCTTGCAATGTAACAATTTGGCTGCGAGTTGGCAATGCCAACGAATGTGAAGGCCAAAAATTTGGTTGTGGTGGCAGACTGATTTGTAGCTTAGCCCGAGGCAAATCTCACTTTCAGTTGGAGAACTCTCTTCATAAAATTAAAGTAATTATGTGGCAACATTAGTTGTAATATGTCAATGACTTCTGATATTTCTGAAATCAACAACTTTTTATGTTTTACTAAGCTTTTAAAAACTTACCTGTATTGTTTCTTCAGTTGATACATTTGTAAACTAGCTATTTACATCGAAAGAAGCAAACTTATCAACTGCAGAAATTTCTGTATCTTTTGCTTTAGTTGCTAAGTGATTGGTGTTCTTAACTGAATCTGACTTACCGAAAGTATACTACTGCTTCAGAATTAAAAAAGATTGAAGTTATTTGGTAGTGCCACACAATGAAACCAATGGTAAGACCGTAAATCTTTTAGAATAACTGCAAATATACCTCCATAAAATCAAAAAGTCTGAATCCGTGTTTTGAACAGGCAGATTTTGCTAGCCATCATTATTTTAGTAATTTCAAAGACTCATTTTGAATTTATTTCCGTGCATATGTCACTTTAGTTATAACTCAGCTCTCTGACGCTGCATGGTGAACTTCTTCTTTGGCCATCTTATGTTAAACTACACCAGTGAAATGTTTCGAAGTGTATAAACATGTGTGTGCCTTGAATGACGTGAAATGTTCTTCCCTGACTTTTCGGTAAGCTTCCCATTGTTCATGGTCGGTAAGTTTTTCATTGTTTATCGCCATATTTGATACGCGAAATACAAAACCTAACATTTAACCTTCTCATGATGTGAACACACAGCCTCACTGTCGGATCATTTTAACTTTGTAAATAATATTTTGGAAGATGATGATTTGTAAAAAGAATCACTTTGATCTATACATCCACTAAGTTTACAGTAGCTCTATGCATCGAAAACAGTCCGGACTTTACACAAAAATTGAATGTCAAATGAAACACGCCTTCTAAATTTCCAAACTGTTATTTTAATGGGCTAGCAGTTTCGGCGATATATTATGCCATCTTCAGACCTCTTGACCGACGTGTAGGAAGATTCCCACCTTTGGTCCAGTCAAAATAGGGGCCAGCATTCAATGACTGGTATCCGTAGATTTTTGGCGATCACCTCGAACATCAGCCGCCGACTGAACTGCAGCTGCACTATCCTGGACCACGAAGACTAGTTCGTTACATCTTAAACTGCTTGGGACTGATACTTCCTGGTAATTTAATATCGGACCTTGTCGCGTACTTTTGCGTGTGGCATCACACTTGTTTTATTCGCAACGAATGTGGCCAATTGGCCGGCCGGAGTGACCGAGCGGTTCTAGGCGCTCCAGTTTGGAACCGCGCGACCGCTACGGTCGCAGATTCGAATCCTGCCTCGGGCATGGACGTGTGTGATGTCCTTAGGTTAGTTAGGTTTAAGTAGTTCTAAGTTCTAGGGGACTGATGACCTCAGCAGGTAAGTCCCATAGTGCTCAGTGCCATTTGAATTTGTGGGCAATTCACCGACCTTTCTGAATTTTGCAACAATTTCCTGATGGCGCAGGATTCCTCTACGCGACTACTTTGACTAAATTCACCCACTGAGAGATACTGACATTTGCACACTATGCGCTAATGACACCGTTTTCTGACTGAAAATATTCGTTGACTAACACTGGGGGATGATAAACATTATAAGATATGTGTGTGTAATTCAGTTGCTTATTATCGTATGTCTTGCTCTTAAGATAACTAATATGTCAAATTGAGCGGTGCTGAATGTTCTCAAACAGAAAGAAACGCTCACGGTTGCATTTACTTCAACAGTTGGGTGAAGTGCCGAATTGAGCTTGTTTTAGAAACAAGCTGATCTACCCTCTTCTTTGCTTTGCTCAGTTCTTCTCACAGTCACTTAACCTAGTTCTCGTTACCTGTGTCGTTGGCCATGGTTCACCGCCCGAAAGAAACCAAGGGTAATTTAGATCAATTTCCAGAAGCGCTACCCACAAACAAGAAAGTCTTTCGCCGCTTCTTCCGACAGTGCGCCGCCTTAGAAAGACGCTAACGCGTGACCATGCGTGAAATGCAGGACAGCTGCAAATACTTTGACACGCTGCAGGCGCTGGCTACTTTATTTCTATGTGTGTTATTCGTTCATCCATAAGACATAGTTTTTGCACGTTAAGCGAAGAGCGGCGTACGGGATGTTCTCATTCGTATGAAGAAGGGTGATCAGTTTGTGGCAGTACGTTGATCAAATTATTGAGCAACAATTTCTACGTTTTGTTTTTCTTTTATCCGCAACTCAAAAGCACAGAACTGACGTGACTATCGCAGCGACTGTTCCTGTCTCCAGACTTACGACCCTTTTCCAAGTCAATCTACTTAACATTTTAAACATAAAGACTTGGCAACTTACCAGGACAGATCCGCGATCCTTATTTGGAGAAAATATACATCTTCAGTCTGTCGATCGCTATTTACTGTGCAAAAATAACCAGTTTCAGGCTATGTCACGCATCTTTATGTAATATTCGTAGTTACGCAATACGACGCCTTACAGAAGTACTGTCATCTTGTGGTGCAGTTCCTCTTGTTTTGCCCGTCCTTGGTACGAAAATGGGATGAGAAGTTCCGCCTTATGCAAGACACCTTTTTTCTGTTTTGTTTCATCCAGACATGTTTCAGCACTTTCGTGCTATCATCGGTGGGTTTAATTTTTTATTTTTAACTCACATGATGCTATTATCCATTCGTTTTGGCAGCGAAAACTCCGCCTATGTTTTGAGGAATCGGAAAAGTGCAGTGCCAAGCGACCATAGGTCACGAAGTAATCCTATTTACTTCGCTGACAACACAGGAGAACGCACTAAAACTTCCAAACTATGACACGTTGTATATTGTGCAGCACAATAGCTACCAAAATAAATGGACAATAACATCATGTAAGTTAAAAATAAAGATTAAACCCACTGATGATAGCACAAAATTGCTGAAACATGTGTGGGTGAAACAAAACAGGAAAAAGGTGTCTTGCATAAGGCGGAACTTCTCATCCCCAGAAGTACTATCTGTCTCACTGCGATATATACTCAAACAGTAAAACTGTTGTGTTTCTGTGAGACTTGTTACTGTGTAACTAAGTGTATGATATGAAAGTGAACGACGTAGGCTGATTAGGTCACCTTGAGACAATAAACAGTGATCGAGAGACTGAAAAAAGTGTCTTTTAAATACCTTCGCAGGAGAGCTTATGTGAAGTTTGGAAGATAGGAGACGAGATACTGGCAGAAGTAAAGCTGTGAGGACGGGGCGTCAGTCGTGCTTGGGTAGTTCAGATGGTAGAGCACTTGCCCGCGAAAGGCAAAGGTCCCGAGTTCGAGTCTCGGTCCGGCACACAGTTTTAATCTGCCAGGAAGTTTCATATCACCGCACACTCCGCTGCAGAGTGAAAATCTCATTCTGGAAACGTGCCCTAGGCTGTGGCTAAGCCATGTCTCCGCTATGTCCTTTCTTCCAGGTGTGCTAGTTCTGCAAGGTTCGCAGGAGAGCTTCTGTGAAGTTTGGAAGGTAGGAGACGAGATACTGGCAGAGGTAACGCTGTGAGGACGGGGCGGGAGTCGGGCTTGGGTAGCTCAGATGGTAGAGCACTTGCCCGCGAAAGGCAAAGGTCCCGAGTTCAAGTCTCGATCCAGCACACAGTTTTAATCTGCCAGGAAGTTTCATATCACCGCACACTCCGCTGCAGAGTGAAAATCTCATTCTGGTTCCTCGTATTTATTCAAAAATGCATTGGCGACACAATCTAAGGGGATAGGCAAAATAATTTGAACACCTGTACTTACTCGGGAATAGTTTATTAATAATAGGTTGGACCCCCATTTGCCCGTAATACAGCTGCGATTCTTCTTGAAATACTGGCATATAATGGTTGTAGAGTCTCCAATGGAATGTTATGTCACTCTTGGATCAGAACTTCTAACTCCTATAGTTCAGAGGGTGGCGGAAATCTTCTCCGGAGTCTGTGCTCCAATACCGCCCACAAGGGTTCGATAATGTCCAAGTCTGAGGACTGTGCTGCCCAAGGACGCCGCTGCAGTTCAGTTGCAGTTGTACTGTCCTGACTGTATGAATGAGAGCATTATCTTCCTGAAATATGGCATCAGTGTTGGGGAACAACATTTGAATCATGGGGTGCACCTGATCACCTAAAATGTTCACATATTTGTCGACTGTAACACAGCCTTTGAGAGTAATGATGGGACCAGTACAATATCATGATATGGCTGCCCACACCATCACAGTTCCACCTCCATGCTCTTAACCGTTGGACTCAAGCAATAAGGATTGTAGGATTCGTTTGGCGTCCTCCAGAGGTGAACTCGGCCCGATGTTGAACCATGTGACGTATTTCCACTGATCGTCCGTCCAGGATTTACGCTGCCGACACCATGTTTTACGTTTCTTTGCGTTGGTTGTCGTCACTAATGGTTTCGGTATACAGCTCGTCCATGAATATTTGCTTTATGGAGTTCTCGGCGGATAGTGTCGATAGATGCGGGGGCTCTAAGATGGCTATTGAGCTCTGCAGTCAATTTAGCCGCCGTAGTTTTGTGTTGTTTTGACACAATTTGTGTTGGGTTACGACGATCTCTGTCACTTAGTTTTGATTTTCACCCACTATTACGTTTACACGATGATGTCTTTCCGTGTTTCGTGTAGGCTGTCATTGTTGAAACAGTTGCTCTTGAAACATTCAATAAGTTGGCTGTCTTGGTTATTGATCCTCCAGAATCCGCCTCTCACAATCTGCCCTCTTTTGAACTCTGTTAGATCTTTCATTGCACGTCGACCTCGGCCTCTGAATGCAAATACGAAGTGTGCACTACTCGTAAACAACGTGCACTGATGCTTAGTCAAGTGGTTCAAATGGTTCTGAGCACTATGGGACTTAACATCTGAGGTCATCAGTCCCCTAGAACTTAGAAGTACTTAAACCTAACTAACGTAAGGACATCACACACATCCATGCCCGACGCAGGATTCGAACCTGCGACCGTAGCGGTCACGCGGTTCCAGACTGAAGCGCCTAGAACCGCTCGGCCACAAAGGCCGGCGATGCTAAGTCAGAACTAAAGAAGACGCGCAGTCCAGCGCGACACCTGTCTTACCTGCGTTGTTCACGGTCAAACACAACCATCCACTGTTCACATTAATTTGCCTATCCCCTGTATGGCCGTGACAGACAGCTGAGCGGTGGCAGGGTCTGTTGTGGCATCATTAACTCACCTTGCTAATCCAGGCACACACCCGTGATCCTCACCGTTCATTCTAGTAATCGTGCACCATCTCAATCTCAGTATGGGAACGTCCAACGGTCATGCGCTTTTCCGGGGGCTCTTTGTTTGATTATTTGTTTCCTGGGTTTGTTACAAGATTCAGTTTTTCACTAGCATTCTGATTTGCCTTTCCATTAGCGCTTCGTTGGTGGTATGGGCTTGCGACAAACAAATCGAATCTAAACAGCATTATCGCGACTACTTTGTTTGTGGTTGGTTAATTATGTAGACTTTAAAGGCAGAGTAAACCGCAGTGATTGTATAAAGTTCCTCAGAGATAATTACAAGGTGGATACAACAAAGGTGAACCTGAAAAATACACTCCTGGAAATTGAAATAAGAACACCGTGAATTCATTGTCCCAGGAAGGGGAAACTTTATTGACACATTCCTGGGGTCAGATACATCACATGATCACACTGACAGAACCACAGGCACATAGACACAGGCAACAGAGCATGCACAATGTCGGCACTAGTACAGTGTATATCCACCTTTCGCAGCAATGCAGGCTGCTATTCTCCCATGGAGACGATCGTAGAGATGCTGGATGTAGTCCTGTGGAACGGCTTGCCATGCCATTTCCACCTGGCGCCTCAGTTGGACCAGCGTTCGTGCTGGACGTGCAGACCGCGTGAGACGACGCTTCATCCAGTCCCAAACATGCTCAATGGGGGACAGATCCGGAGATCTTGCTGGCCAGGGTAGTTGACTTACACCTTCTAGAGCACGTTGGGTGGCACGGGATACATGCGGACGTGCATTGTCCTGTTGGAACAGCAAGTTCCCTTGCCGGTCTAGGAATGGTAGAACGATGGGTTCGATGACGGTTTGGATGTACCGTGCACTATTCAGTGTCCCCTTGACGATCACCAGTGGTGTACGGCCAGTGTAGGAGATCGCTCCCCACACCATGATGCCGGGTGTTGGCCCTGTGTGCCTCGGTCGTATGCAGTCCTGATTGTGGCGCTCACCTGCACGGCGCCAAACACGCATACGACCATCATTGGCACCAAGGCAGAAGCGACTCTCATCGCTGAAGACGACACGTCTCCATTCGTCCCTCCATTCACGCCTGTCGCGACACCACTGGAGGCGGGCTGCACGATGTTGGGGCGTGAGCGGAAGACGGCCTAACGGTGTGCGGGACCGTAGCCCAGCTTCATGGAGACGGTTGCGAATGGTCCTCGCCGATACCCCAGGAGCAACAGTGTCCCTAATTTGCTGGGAAGTGGCGGTGCGGTCCCCTACGGCACTGCGTAGGATCCTACGGTCTTGGCGTGCATCCGTGCGTCGCTGCGGTCCGGTCCCAGGTCGACGGGCACGTGCACCTTCCGCCGACCACTGGCGACAACATCGATGTACTGTGGAGACCTCACGCCCCACGTGTTGAGCAATTCGGCGGTACGTCCACCCGGCCTCCCGCATGCCCACTATACGCCCTCGCTCAAAGTCCGTCAACTGCACATACGGTTCACGTCCACGCTGTCGCGGCATGCTACCAGTGTTAAAGACTGCGATGGAGATCCGTATGCCACGGCAAACTGGCTGACACTGACGGCGGCGGTGCACAAATGCTGCGCAGCTAGCGCCATTCGACGGCCAACACCGCGGTTCCTGGTGTGTCCGCTGTGCCGTGCGTGTGATCATTGCTTGTACAGCCCTCTCGCAGTGTCCGGAGCAAGTATGGTGGGTCTGACACACCGGTGTCAATGTGTTCTTTTTTCCATTTCCAGGAGTGTATAACAAGCCTCCGTCCCTGTCTCTGACGAATGGGTGTGCTTCGAGGGCTGCTCTATATTTAACAGCATTATCTGTGAAGACGGTTAAGTGCAAAGCTATGCTACAGCTATCAGGGAAAACTGTTGGCTGTGCGTGTTGTGGCTAGGTATCCTGCATACTCGGTTCGCTAGACAAACAATCAATCACACGAACAACTCGTATTAATGAGTTTTATTACAACACGACAAGTACAAATACTTAACTTTGATCTGAGAATTCTTGTAGTCCTTTATACACGATCTCCCACAAGGGCACTTACACAGATGTGTCGCAAGCAAAGGGCGACATACAAAGTAATCAGTCTTCTTCAGAATAGACAAATACAAGTAACACTTCTGGTCATAGCGACAGCTTCTAACAAAAGTTTGTCAACTGAACTGCCATGCCTGCTGATCTCTAACTGTGCTACGGAGATGATGAGGCTACGATGCCAGGGCTAGCGTTGAAGCTGCTATCGAAGTGGGCCGCCACCAGTCAGGCGCGGTGCTTATGTTGTCTTCACTTAGGGGCCGCTGCCATCGCGTTGTCGTCCTGGAGGGAGGTAGGTCTGCGTGCGATTGGCTGATCTCTTCTCACAACCGTCTCTTCTCAGTCGTTCCTGACTGGCGTGCCGGCGCTGGCTTTACGCCGAACAGTGCGATCACAATGAAAAAAGTTAGGAATTTAGTTTATCAAGAAGAATGACACGAAAGAAGAATGGTCAAATGCTTGAAAATGAGCCGGTTCGTTTTCAGTTTTTAATGGATGTATGTGCTCGAAACATTTTACTGATTCGTGTCATCAAAGGGGTTTGAAAAGCGAACGACTGAATCTCCCTCCAAAAAAACAAGTTGAAGTTTGATACTGTTCTAACTCTGCAACCTCTGTCCCCCACGTTTAACTTAGGAAGCAGGTGTTAGCCTAGTAATGAAAGCCAAATTCGGACAGAAAAGCGAAGTTTTTAGTAAATGTATTATGAAGTAATGAGGAAAATACTAGAGAGAAAACGTTACCTATGAAAACAAATAACGATGTAAATGCGACAATGTGCATTTAATCCAACAATTAGACACTGTGAAAAAAGAAATGAAACAATTTAGAGAATACTGATTTAGAGGATCGCACCTCTCGGTGTAATACTGGATTACTTAAAGTAGAAAAAAAATTTCAGGAAGTTGTTGAGGGTTCTTTTTCTTTACTGTCAACAGAAAGTAGTTATGAAAGGACCATTTACTAATTGCTCATCAGAAGATATTGCAAGATCATATATCTTACATAGTTTGTTTTTAAATAAAGGACTGTCTGCGACTGCAAGTGATTCAACTCAGTGACTCACTGGATGATTGACTCTGAATGGCTGACTGGGTCTTCTGGTCTGCGGCGGCGATCTAAATACTGGCGGCCGAGAGGGCGTTGGTGGCACGTTTCGTGCGAGTTTGTCTTTGGCCTCACTTGATCTGGTGCCTACTACTGATCTTTTCACAGCCTCTTTGCCGATCGGCGTGCTGGCCACAGCTTACGCCAGCACACAATGATCTGCTATAAAATGAAAATCCCTGAAACTGTGTATGATTTAGACACATGTGTGCAGTGAGTGTGTAAGTTTCTGTATGGTGCTGTGACGCGAGAGGGTCGATGGTGACCTCACACTCACAGCACATCTGCATGTGAAACCTATCATGTATGCTTGTTTCTGTGGGATGTGGAGACACCGAAGCCTGCGCACACTGTAAGAGCCATTCCCATTGTATGCACTTCCTTATCTCTCCGTGTAATGGCCAGATGCCCCTAGTGCGTGTGGAACGTTACACAGCTGTAAATGCACCTTCAAACAGAGTTATACAACTCTGTTGCATCTCCCACAGCAGAGATGAAGAAGTCAATTTCTCTATGTTGAAGCATCACACACAAGCAGTATAACACATTTTCTGGCCACCCATAAATACTGTCCACTTCGCAGTCGCCTGAGCCAGTTTCAGGCTGCCGGGGAAATGAGCGACGGTTGGTTCAGTGTTATGAACATGGACCAGACTCTCCATAATCTTCTTCAATGGGTGGTGGTTGTATGCGATCATGCTGACATTGAGGGCGAGTAAATTCGCCATGGTGGCCGCTGTTTTCTGACACCTATTGCAGAAAAAGTTCTTAAAGTCAGTCAGAAGGCAACACCTTTCAGAGGTGCTGTAAGCAGGAGCAGGGGATAGCCAATGAGAATGCCTACATGCTGCTCCTGATTTTGACTAGTCGAGAGGCACGTACGTTAAACAGTTTTCGAAATGATTTTGGTGCTCCCAAAATCGAGGAGTCGGCTGTCACCCCTCTAGGACGGAATTCGTGTTTTGGTGTGGTTGTCATTGCGGAAGTCTGCAGGACGTGGTCGTTCGTTTTCAACAAAATTACTTTTCTGTTACGTGAAGTCTACAAAGCAATCGAAATGGGTCCCTGGCATGAAACCTTCCCGTCGAATAAATAAAAGAAATAATGATTGAACTTAATGCGTTTAGACGATAACCTTCCCGTCTAGAATAAAATAATTTAACTTACTTTCCATCTAATCAAAGAAAGAAAGAGAACGGAACTTTTTGTGCCTTGCAGCTTTCCTGTCTGGACTTGCTTTCGACAACGTGTCTGATCTGATAGTCTTTAGCGTACACAATGTTGTACGCCTTGTGCCTTTATTGGTAACAATATTAATGTGACTGATCAAAAGAAGATTATTTCGACGTGAACACAGAAGCTTACGCTATGGCCCTTAGTACTGGTTGTCTCTGCAGTGAACCTGAATTGCATGTCTGAATCTACTCACTCTGATCTATTGTTGATAATTATTTGGGTTGTTATTCATTTACTGGGATTGCAAATATGTGAGCGAAAACTGTACTACTTATTCATTTGCTTTTTTGATTGAAGTTACTGATGCAAAATTCAACGTCATTGTTGTTGTTGTGGTCTTCAGCCCTGAGACTGGTTTGATGCAGCTTTCCATGCTAATCTATCCTGTGCAAGCTCCTTCATCTCCCAGTACCTACTGCAACCTACATCCTTCTGACTCTGCTTAGTGTATTCATCTCTTGGTCTCCCTCTACGATTTTTACCCTCCACGCTGCCCTCCAATGCTAAATTTGTGATCCCTTGATGCCTCAGGACATGTCCTACCAACCGATCACTTCTTCTAGGCAAGTTGTGCCACAAACTTCTCTTCTCCCCAATTGTATTCAATACCTCCTCATTAGTTACGTGATCTACCCATCTAATCTTCAACATTCTTCTGTAGCACCACATTTCGAAAGCTTAGAAAACTCAACAAAAGTTAAATCTTGTGGTTACTGGGTTCAGTGAAAAATAATACGATATTGACTGAGATAAACTGATCTATTCTGAAAATGATTGAATATAAATTTTTAACTCTTTATAATGATTCAATTTATAAAACTTTAGTTTGGGGATCGTTTACATAAAACAGATTAAAAATGTAACAACGAACTTACAATAAGCAGTTGGTGCTTAAATACGTTTGATGTATTCATGAAGTCGATTTTTAATAATTCATAAATAATTACCAATTATATAATTATAGTATTCTTCAAGTAATATATAGCTGTCTCTACACACAACTTCACTGCACAAAGGTTGACTCAAGAGTGTTCTATCGACAATGCTGCGCGCTTCTCGCCACGCTCCCTATGTATCAATGCGCGGGCTCTCCCGCCAACAATGATCTTGGTACGGATACTTCACTGTCACCATCGATATGCAAAGAACTTAAATAAATTTTACAAAATACTTTTCTTAACATTTTTCTTACACACTATAGTTGTTATTTACATATTTCGTAGCTTATAAATATTTTTCATCAGTTTATTACTTTGATTTATTTACGTTTTGGCCTGGCTGATTTTCTATTGACATATTTCAGGCCGTCGAATTGTGCTTAAGGACTTTCCAGTTTTTCTCGGTGAGTACTGTTAAATTAGTGAGAGTGGAGTTGTTCGGTAAACAGAAGCATCAGAGCCAGGAGTGGTGTTGGATAAAAGTGATGGAGTTGATACCAATAGACTTCTTTCCGCGCAAATTTGAATGTGGCGTTTTCGAGAGACTTTTCCGTGTTGGTGTAAACTGTATTACTGTTTTATTGTTGTGCTTACTATCGGCGGGAGTTGCCAATAACCAGTTGGGGGCCTGATGTAAATTGTTACTATTTGTGGCAACCATATTGCACTCCGGTGGTCCGATCGCGAAGTCTTTCTTGATAGTAGTTACATAGATACAAGGCTTTTAACTATTGACCTTCGAGTTGTCAGAAGTTTTCTGTTTAGCAGGGGGCTGGGAGGGGGGGGGGGGGGGCGTTAACCTCAGTCGGTAAAAGCGGAAGCGGAACCCTTGTAGGATCACTTGGTCGTCTGTCGAACTCTTAAGAATCCTTATTCTCAGGAACGGGTAGATACGTCAAATTGAATTTTATGTCGCATATTGAGATCTACGGTTCATTGGCAGTGTAAAAAGTGCAAGCTTAAAATCAATGGAGTTATAACATACGGCCATTTAGGTCACATATTTTGATACGGACGCACTCAGTCGTCAGAACCTATAGGTCACTTCCCCTTCACAGTACAAGAAAAAACCGAAAAATATTAATTCCTAATTATATCACGCAACAAAAAATGTATTTTTGCTGTTTTTTGTCCGTCTGTGTGTCTGTACATCAATTAAGAAACCTTTTTCTCACGGACGGGTACAGGTATAAAATTTAAATTTATGTCGAGGACTAAGATTTACGGCCGGTCCATTGGTGGCGTAAAAAATGTGAACTTTAAGTCAATGCAGTCAAAAAAATAAGATTATTTATGTCACACATTTTGATACCCGCCATCTTACTCATCAGAACCTAAACGGTACTTCCTGCTGACATAGAATCACAAAATTTGGCAAGAAGCGAGGTTTGACAGTACAAGGAAAAATTAGAAAATCGTTAATTTGGAATTATAACACATGCAAAATACTTTTTTGGTAGTTGTTGCCAGTGTATCTGTTTGTCTGTTAAGTCACCTTTTTCTCAGGAAGGGGTGGAGGTATCAATGTGAAATTTATATCAAATACTATGTTGTACAGTTGCTTCGTGGTGTAAAAAATTTAGGCTTCTAAGTCAGTGTAATCAAAAGATACGGACATGTATGTCATATATCTTGATATTTACAAACTCACTCCCCCATACATATAGATAACCTATATACACTACTGGCCATTAAAAATGCTACACCACGAAGATGTGCTGCAGACGCGAAATTTAACCGACTGGAACAAAATGCTGTGATATGCAAATGATTAGCTTTTCAGAGCATTCGCACAAGGTTGGCGCCGGTGGTGACACCTACAACGTGCTGACATGAGGAAACATTCCAACTGAATTCTCATACTCAAACAGCAGTTGACCGGCGTTGCCTGGTGAAAAGTTGTTGTGATGCCTCGTGAAAGGAGGAGAAATGCGTACCATCATGTTTCCGACTTTGATAAAAGTCGGACTGTAGCCTATGGCAATTGCTGCTTATCGTATCTCGATATTGCTGCTCGCGTTGGTCGAGATCCAATAACTGTTAGCAGAATAGAGAATCGGTGGGTTCAGGAGGGTTATACGGAACGCCGTGCTGGATCCCAACGGCCTCGTATCACTAGCACTCGAGATGACAGGCATCTTATCCGCATGGCTGTAACGGATCGTGCAGCCACGTCTCGATCCCTGAGTCAACAGATGGGGACGTTTGCAAGACGACAACCATCTGCACGAACAGGTCGACGACGTTTGCAGCAGCATGGACTATTAGCTCGGAGACCATGGCTGCGGTTACCCTAGACGCTGCATCACAGACAGGAGCGCCTGTGATGGAGTACTCAGTGACGAACCTGGGCGCACGAATGGCAAAATGTCATTTTTTCGTATGAATCCAGGGTCTGTTTACAGGATCATCTTGGTCGCATCCGTGTTTGCGACATCACGGTGAACGCACATTGGAAGCGTCTATTCGTCATCGCCATACTGGCGTATCACCTGGTGTGATGGTATGGGGTGCCATTGGTTACACGTCTCGGTCAGCTCTTGTTCGCACTGACGGCACTTCGAACAGTAGACGTTACATTTCAGATGTGTTACGACCCGTGGCTCTACCCTTCATTCGATCCCTGCAAAACCCTACATTTCAGCAGGATAATGCACGACTGTATGTTGGAGGTCCTGTACGGTCCTGTGGACACAGAAAATGTTCGACTGCTGCCCTGGCCAGCAAATTCTCCAGATCTCTCACCAACTGAGAAAGTCTGGTCAATGGTGGCGGAGCTACTGTCTCGTCACAATACGCCAGTCACTACTCTTGATGAACTGTGGTATCGTGTTGAAGCTGCACGGGCAGCTGTAACTCCATTCCAGCTCTGTTTGACTGAATGCCCAGGCGTATCAAGGCCGTCATTACGGCTAGATGTGGTTGTTCGGGGTACTGATTCCTCAGGATTTATGCACCCAAATTGAGTGGAAAACACATGTCAGTTTTAGTATAATATATTTGTCCAATGAATACCCGTTTATCTGCTGCATTTCTTCTTGGTGTAGCAGTTTTAATGTCCAGTAGTGTAGTTCTAAGTCTAGGGGACTGACGACTTCAGATGTTAAGTCCTATAGTGCTTAGTGCCATTTGAACATATGTCACAAATTAACCCGGATCCCCCAGAAACGTTCCCGTTTAATCTGCGGACTTTGCCTCGCGCGACGCACGTCACCAAGGGTGTGTGAACAGAGGTGGCGGCCGCGGTTGGGACTTCGCGTGACGCCACTGAAGCTCCGAGGAACGTTTCAGCAGAACATGGAAAATCTTCTACCCTCCTCCTCCTTGATCGCCTTCTCTCCACCAAACCGAAAGCTCTGAGATAGTACCTCAATCGTTTCTCTCGGAAAATTAAGTGAAACGCTGAACACGAGCTGCGCCACGGTGGGTGCGGCGTTCGGCGGTCGGCGGCCGGTGCTGGGCGAGTGTCGGCCACGCGGCGGGGCGGCGTCCGGCCGCGACCGCAGCGCCGCGCCTCTGCCTGCGCCTGCGCTGGCTCCTCTTGTCTTCTGCGGTCTGCAGCGGCCGCGGCCGCGCCTTTCCCACACCGCACCAGGTAACTGCCGCCGCACTCTATTTACGGCGCCGCGCCGGCCGGCTCCCGTACGCACTGCCGCGCTGCGGTCGTCGCTTTCTTACAATCCGCGCGGGCGATACCTGCTTGCAGCGCGGTCGTCTCACACCAGCTCATGCCATTTATACCCGCGGAACGGTTTGGTCTCTTTTGCTCCATTTGACGATTTCTTTATGATGTATACAGGGTGCTCCTTTGATCGTGACCAGGCCAAATATCTCACGAAATAAGCGTCAAACGAAAAAACTACAAAGAACGAAACTTGTCTAGCTTGAAGGGGGAAACCAGATGGCGGTATGGTTGGCCCGCTAGATGGCGCTGCCATAGGTCAAACGGATATCAACTGCGTTTTTTTAATTGGAACCCCCATTTTTATTACATATTCGTACAGTACGTAAAGAAATATGAATGTTTTAGTTGTAACATTTTTTTCACTTTGTGATAGATGTCGCTGTAATAGTCACAAACGTATAAGTACGTTCTATCACTCAACATTCCGCCAGTGCGGACGTTATTTGCTTCGTGATACATTACCCGTGTTAAAATGGACTGTTTACCAATTGCGGAAAAGGTCGATATCGTGTTAATGTATGGTTATTGTGATCAAAATGCCCAACGGGTGTGTGCTATGTATGCTGCTCGGTATCCTGGACGACATCATCCAAGTGCCCGGACCGTTCGCCGGATAGTTACGTTATTTAAGGAAACAGGAAGTGTTCAGCCACATGTGAAACGTCAGCCACGACCTGCAACAAATGATGATGCCCAAGCAGGTGTTTTAGCTGCTGTCGCGGCTAATCCGCACATCAGTAGCAGACAAATTGCGCGAGAATCGGGAATCTCAAAAACGTCGGTGTTGAGAATGCTACATCAACATCGATCGCACCGTACCATATATCAATGCACCAGGAATTGCATGGCGACGACTCTGAATGTCGTGCACAGTTCTGCCACTGGGCGCAAGAGAAATTACGGGACGATGACAGATTTTTTTGCACGCGTTCTATTTAGCGACGAAGCGTCGTTCACCAAAAGCGGTAACGTAAACCGGCATAATATGCACTATTGGCCAACGGAAAATCCACGATGGCTGCGACAAGTGGAACATCAGCGACCTTGGCGGGTTAATGTATAGTGCGGCATTATGGGAGGAAGGATAATTGGCCCCCATTTTATCGATAGCAATCTAAATGGTGCAATGTTTGCTGATTTCCTACGTAATGTTCTACCGATGTTATTACAAGATGTTCCACTGCATAACAGAATGGCGATGTACTTCCAACATGATGGATATCCGGCACATAGCTCGCGTGCGGTTGAAGCGGTATTGAATAGCATATTTCATGACAAGTGGATTAGTCGTCGAAGCACCATACCATGGTCCGCACGTTCACCGGATCTGACGTCCCCGGATTTCTTTCTGTGGGGAAAGTTGAAGGATATTTGCTATCGTGATCCACAGACAACGCCTAACAACATGCGTCAGTGCATTGTCAGTGCATGTGCGAACATTACGGAAGGCGAACTACTCGCTGTTGAGAGGAATGTCGTTACATGTATTGCCAAATGCATTGAGGTTAACGTACATCATTTTGAGCATTTATTGCATTAATGTGGTATTTACAGGTAATCACGCTGTAACAGTGTAAGATGGCAAGAACTATGCCCCTGACATGAAGTCATTAAAGAACACCTAACTCACGTTGAGCGAACAGTAGGGCTGAACAAAAAATGACTTACAAGGCACAATGCATCTTGTAGAGGGTATAGTGTGGACGTGTTGAAATGATTAATGTCGGGTGATGGTTTTAAAGTAATTCACACGACATGAAAACTTTGTGGAAACGAGTCGATTTACTGGACTCTAGTTTACCCCAGGGAAGCATTTAGAGTTGACTGTGGCCGGCTGGGGAACGGCGAAGGGAAGCGACAATAGGCAGCTTAGGGCGGCTCAAGCTCTGAGAAAGCAGTAACGCGGTGTGGCCTCCAGCTGCCTTAAGATGAGTGACAGTGAGTGGGTGGTTGACCCCAACTCCATGCTGGTGTACCGGGAAACAGACAGAGAACTTGTACGCCTGTTGATAAATGTCCATCGTTTCGTTTTCTGTGAAACATGCGAGAAAGCCACGCAAAGCTACAGTGGAGCGGTCAACAGAGGTCAAAATATGCGTGTTCGTGACTATAACAACTTCACGCTGAATTCACGGTCCGCAGAGCCTAAAGTAAATCAGGTGAAGAGCGACAGCATGAAATACGCCGGCCTCCAATGGGAACGTAGGACCAAGGAATTTGAAGTACTCTCCTGGGAGCCAGAATTCCGGAAAAATTGGTGTTTGTGCAGACGCTAACGTTGATGGGTGGCCTGGGAGGAGCGAAATAGCAAAAGTTGAGAGGAAGGGAAATTTTGTGGGAATTTGTTCACTTCCCAGAGCAGGCATTGGTCGGCGCTGGGAAGCAACGCATAATTAACGCGACTTGCGCTGCAATTCGCGCAAGTGATTTTGCTGGAGGGGAAACCGAGGCGAAGAGCAGACTGTGAGAAGTCTCCGTACAGGTCTTCCATTCCCAGCTTGCCTAGAGTGCGGACGTGGCGTTCTTTACTCAGCTTGCATGAGAAAGAGTGAGCATCTCTGCAGTTTAGGACTTAGCAAATGGAACGATTGAGCTTGGAGATAGGAAGTTTTGGTTCAGCTACGTACTGAGCAAGATAGCTAGGAGTGAATAGACGAGCGTAGCCTTGCAGCACCACAAGGTCGGCCGACGTCCACACAACGACGCCGCTCCTTCACGCTGTATTCGGTGATATTGCGCCCGCTCCGGTCACTGATTAATTTGTTGGATCATGTCGGCAAAGTTTCCACGAGGGTTTCATGGGCCGTGTATTGGGGGAATTCTTCTCGCACTTCGCATTACGCCTGGGTAAGTCAATAGGAATTAATTTTGATTTATCGCGCTTTACTCCACGTAAACGCAATTTATTACCACTGCCTGATGGGAGAGTCATGTAATGTGATGATTGAAGGTCGGGAGTTAAAATAATTCAATCAAGTAGTTGAAATCCCAAGTCCCTTTCTTAATTAATTTTATGTTCAACATTTGCATCTGGTGTTCAATAGCTGAATATAACATCAATGTGCACCCCTTTTTAATTAAAAATGATCAATTCTGAATAAATTAATGTCAACACTGCCACCGCAGTTCAATCAGGAATCACAGGGCCATATTACTTTTTTGCGTTATCCGATATTGCGGTAGTTTTGCACTCTCTGTTGATCTGTTAGTCAATTAGTTGGGGTGAACACACGCCAAAACCAGCTAAGTGACGGGTGGGGAGTTACAACAGGATGCGTTCTCAGAAATGATAAGTTCACAAAGGTACATGTATCACATTGGAACAACCGAAATAAAATGTTCAAACGTAGCTACGTTCTGTATTTTAATTTAAAAAACCTACCTGTTACCAACTGTTCGTCTAAAATTGTGAGCAGTCGATATCCATTTGACCTATGGCAGCGCCATCTAGCGGGCCAACCATAGCGCCTTCTGGTTTCCCCCTTCAAGCTAGACAAGTTTCGTTCTTTGTAGTTTTTTTTCTTTTGACGCTTATTTCGTGAGATATTTGGCCCGGTCACGATCAATGGACCACCTTGCATATGCAGACTGAAGCGACAACTGAAAATTTGTGCCAAGCCCGGTTTCGAACCCGGGTTTCCAGCTTACTAGACGGATGCGCTAACAACTACGCCTCCGTCTAATAGTGGCCTTGCACAACAGCCTCTGTGACAGGGTGGGATAGTGGTTAGCGAATTTCGGCCTCGGTACAAATTTCATTCTTTGCTTCAGTCTCCATACATGCTGTTCGGAAATTTCCGTTACAAACTTCTATGACTTGTTGAGAGGAGTGAGTACATTATATTCTGAACAGGAACCCATGTCCGAACACGTACCGTTTCCCTGCTAGGGCAGTTTGAAAACGTGATTGCTAGGTACGTATGCAACAGGGTGGTGACGGTGGGGATAGTTACGTGGGATCGGCTCACGTCGTTCGACGTCATTCGTACCTCTCTTACCTGTTTCGAGCCTTATTCACGTGTCCGTGAGTTTTAGAGCAACACGGTTGAGCACACGTTTTTAGAATACGCCAACATGATCCTTCTGTATGCCGAAGCTCCCTGTAATGGAAGAGCTGCTCGTCGCCTTTACCAAGATCGTTCTCACAACGTGTGACTTCATAGCATACCCCTTTCGCCACAATTACGCAATTGCTTCGAGAAAGGGGTAACTGTCGTGATTGTCGTGCTCAAAGGAGACGCTACACAGCCGAATTGGAAGAGGCCGTTCTGCACCACGTTGAAGAGAAACCGTCGTCTAATCAATTATTTGTAAAAGTGGTCGCATTATCGACGTGCTTTCAAGTGGTCGCAGCACGGAATTGATACGTTTCCGGACATAGGTTCCAATCCTAAATATTGTCTACTCACACACGTCTACAAATCCTAATAGTGTAACGGGTACTTCAAAACATCATAGATGTTTCAGACTTGAAAAGGTCTCTGAAACTATACAGGCTTCATTTGATTAAAGCACCTACGCTTGGGTTTCAGACAGGATCCCCCATTTCATTTGATGCTGAGTTGCTATTCCAATACAGGAGAGCCTCAACAATGATCTTCGAGTTTAGGGAGAATTGAAGCGTGAATGGGCATTTGGGTTGATGAGGGAGCCGTGCTAGGATAATCCACGCAGTTGTGCAAAGACAACGCGCAAGCTGCAAGCTTGGTGTAGTGGTTAACGCATTTTCTTACTAAGCAGAAGACCTGGGTTCGAAGGCCAGCCTTGGTTTAAATTTTCATTTGTCGCTTCAGTCTGCATATATAAGCATAGATGTTTGAGACTTGAACAGGTCTCTGGAACCACATAGTCTCATTTGAACTCGTTCCAGCACCCCACAGACCAACATTTAAAGGCAGTCATTCAAACCTCAAGGTATGAGTAGGGACGCGAAAGGAATCACATGGAACTGTTCGCAACTGTTGTATCATTTGTCCACTGAATGTTCAAAAATGGTTCAAATGGCTCTAAGCACTATGGGACTTAACATCTGTGGTCATCAGTCCCCTAGAACTTAGAACTACTTAAACCTAACTAACCTAAGGACAGCACACAACACCCAGCCATCACACTGAATGTTCACTTATATTTTCCATGCACTTGATAATACCAAATAAAATAGAATAATCACCGAATTTCTCTGAATATAAGAGATTGTTAAATGAAAAAAGCAAGCCTTTTCAAATTTTAACCACAAATTGACATGACTAAACTTTGAATTCTTGCTAGTCCAAGGAATCAGTGCCGGCGACAATAAAGGAATAAATCGTAATAAAATCTCTGTTAAACAATAAGTAAGTAAAAGATAACTCTTGCACAATCTTCTTAAACAGACACAGTTATTAACTAAAGAACTGGTAATTTATAATAAACTCCCAAGCATGGCAGATCTGATAAATTTTCCTACATTCACAGGACGGACACAATGACAAATTAAGCTCACGCAAAGAATGATGATGATGATGATGATGAAGTCCCATCTCAGAGGGCCGTTGGGGACGATGAGGGATACCCGCACCGCCGTACTAGGCAAGGTCCTAGTGGAGGTGGTTTGCCATTGCCTTCCTCCGACCCTAATGGGGATGAATGATGATGATGAAGATGCCAATTAAAAATAGATGTCTAAGGAGATGGAAATCAGAACAGAAATAACATTAAAATTTTCCTGAGTACATCAAGCATGTATACAAATATATGAACAGGAAAAGGAACTACCTCAAAATTTAATTACAATAATGGTTCAAATGGTTCTGAGCACTATAGGACTTAACATCTGAGGTCATCAGTCCCCTAGAACTTAGAACTACTTAAACCTAACTAACCTAAGGACATCACACACATCCATGCCCGATGCAGGATTCGAACCTGCGACCGTAGCGGTCACGCGGTTCCAGACTGAAGCGCCTAGAACCGCTCGGCCACTACGGCTGGCATTTAATTACACCATTGCTCACGTATAGGCCTTTAGACAGAATACTTAGAAGTTAAAGCAACTACGTCCGAGCCTTAAGAAGGGAAATGCGAGACTTAACTTAAAGAAAGCAAGCCGCCAAGTTGAAATGCATCATTAAAGCAACAGCGGACACGCCTGAAAAGCAGGAAGGCGCGTGCAGGGACACAATAGCAACAGGTCCTAGCTGACGGCAATCGTCGAAATGTAGGACTCGGGCTTTACAAGGCTAAGAAGCGCTGCTAACAAACGCCACACAGTTGAGATACAGACTACAGAAATACAAATTACATCTAAGAGATTACGGCTATAAGCCCAAAAAAATCCCTCTTGAAATAGGATAGCAAATATGATTCCCAAAAAACTGCCTAAAGGAAATAAATCTTAAATCATTAGTAAGGGATGATAAAAATATAATAATTAATGTCTGCTCAAACAATTAAGTAAATTTTACACTAAAATTGCACCGCCAAGTGCCTACTGATACAAAGAGATAGAACAAATAAATGATTATGCTTACCTCATCAAGGGAATACTTCGTGACTGCATTACAAACAGTTGTTTCCTTGAATAATTCCTCAGGCTTGACAACCATCTAGAACCTAGTTTCAAAGCGTACATAGACTATTAATACATGGAATTCTGCATAAAATGTTAAAAGGCAAATTTACAAATATTACAACACGAAAAACATTTCAAACTCAGTGAACAGGAATTATGCCACAATGCTAATCACCAGGTTAATAAAACAGAGTAAAGAACTTTATTAAAGCTCAAACAACGAACTGTTATACATACGAGGCGAAATTTAAGTTTCACTAACAAACCAGTGAATTTGGAAGTGCTGCACGGCTTACTGGCCTCAGCAATGCACAGCAAGTGAAGGTCTCAGTGGTACACTTTATCGCCAACGAAGGGACAGTCACTAATTTACACCCAAAATTTCAACTAATGAAATAAAAGTGTGGTGTCACCGCCAGACACCACACTTGCTAGGTGGTAGCCTTTAAATCGGCCGCGGTCCGTTAGTATACGTCGGACCCGCGTGTCGCCACTGTCGGTGATTGCAGACCGAGCGCCGCCACACGGCAGGTCTAGAGCGACTTCCTAGCACTCGCCCCAGTGGTACAGCCGACTTTGCTAGAGATAGTTCACTGGCAAATTACGCTCTCATTGGCCGAGACGATAGCTAGCCTAGCCTTCAGCTACGTCGTTTGCTACGACATAGCAAGGCGCCATTATCATTTGCTATTTATCTTGTGATGCATGTACCGTCAGACCGATGTTCACCAATTATGGATTAAAGTTAAGTATTCCATCAGCTACGTACTTTATTTGCTACTATAAATTCCCTTAACTGTTCCAGACCTCACGCCAGCCTGCGTGAGCTTAAACGCGTGCCTTTCGGCTACCGGTCATAGTGGCTTGGCTGTCTTGCCAAATCACAACAAAAAGCAATGGTACAATACGGTTTCGGCGAAAATTAATCGCAGTAAATTAAAATATTCCAGGGATCCATAAGGCACCAACAGAAGAAGCACAGATAGAGCGAGAACAATGCTGAGCACAAAATTTTCCAGTAATGGTCTCTGCAAACCCGGACACGATGAGAGCAAAACTGCAAGCGTACAGGTGGGCATAGCACGGATGAAAACCGTCTATACAGCAGTGTGATTGGCACTACCCAAAGGAGTGAGTAGTCTATCTCGGCACAAACAGAACTAACGGCCAAAACCCACGCGTGATACCCCCACGCTGCGCGCCTCATACCTGTTCTCACCTCACAACCCACTGCCCGCTTGTTGCGGACTCTCTGAGCATGCGATCATCGACGAAAACTGCAAGTTCAATCGCGTCGCCTATTGGGGCGCCAGTGGAAGAAGCAACCAGGAAGACAGACATAAAATGAACTGCAGCCGCCACGGCTCAGTCATCAGAGAATATATACTCACTGTCGCGACACTCACTATTGTGAAAGTTGTTACCGTGAGGGCTGTTTATCGGTATATAGATAATTATTCCAAAAAGTATCGATATCTACCGGCGATATTTTCGCCGCTGTATATAGACGAATCGACAACCAAATGGCATTACAGACTATCGATATTTCTATTTTCATTAATTTTTTCCCAAGGTTTGGTAAATATATGAAATTGTTCTTTTGAAATTGTAGTAGAACATAATTTTACTTTCACTGTGTGACGGAGTCTTACTACTTTTTGAATTTTCATCACGTCCAGTCTTTCTCTTTCACTATGTGAAGTAAGTACATTTGGAACAGAAGAAGAAGTCCTATTGCACTGGGTGGTGGCATTGTGAATGGAATAACAAGGTTTCCTATGTGAATATATAGCACACCAGCTGCGTTAAAGAACGATTTTAACGCAACTAGTGCGCTATTTCTTCATATCGGCATTCTTCGATAACAGTTCCTGAAAATGATGAACAAAAATCTAGATGACTAGACTGGTCTATACGGTGAGCGGAGACGTGTGAGGGGAAATGCTGATATAATCGGCGCTCGCCACTGCCAACAGAAATGGAAACATTTAACTTCACCGAGAAATTTTGACACTAAACTGCTAGATCACTCTGCTATGGTCGCAGGTTCGAATCCTGCCTCGGGCATGGATGTATGTGATGTCCTTAGGTTAGTTAGGTTTAAATAGTTCTAAGTTCTAGGGGACTGATGGCCACAGCTGTTAAGTCCCATAGTGCTCAGAGCCGTTTGAACCATTTGCTAGATCACTGGCATTGGTAGAAATGAGAAAACATGGAAGTCGACATGAAGAGTTCCAGACAAATCCGAAACCAAGCGACGGACCCAATGGACACCTTTTATTGTGCCACTTATATGCAGTTACCATTGTTCACAAAGTGGTTATCGCCAAGTGTGAACGTGCATCGTTTACCTCTCAATTCTTGCTCTAAGGGGGATAAACAGGCTACTAGCTTGTTGATGTACGGAATATGTAATAATAAATCAGTACTTAAATATACAGCTCTAAAACCTGATTGTAGGCTTATATTTACAACGTGCAGTCGATATTTTTATTTTTCGGTACGTCGATGCTTCCCCTTGGATATATCGATACATCTTTATGATATATCGAGTGTCTGTAATGATATTTTTATAAATATCGATTTATTAATTCCCGACATCTTTAGAAATATCAACAGCCCTAGTTACCATCGGACAGCAGCAGCAACGCCAGGGCGCCTAGAGAACAAAATCTTGGCCGTTTGTTACAGTCATATGCTCCGTAAGATTTTTTATTTCCATATCTACGTAATTTACGGCACAGTATATTTTTGTATGTAGGGTACACAAGCAGTGTACCGTAGTACATAATTCTACTTCATTTCAACAAAAATTTTTATTGTTTACAGTAGTTTTGCTGTACAAAATATATTTCAGTACTACAATACTCGCCTCTTAGTAAGTTCGTGAAGGGGGCTAGGAAATACGATAATAACCTGACTATAGCAGATGTTGAAAATGACCACCATTCATCTCTTGGCACTGTTGGGCCCTGCTCAGCAAGCTGCTGAAGGTGGATCGAAGCTGGACTGCTAAAATTGCTGCAGTCTCATCCGGAATGTTCTGCTGCAGCACTTGAAGACTATGAGGATTGTTGTGATACACCTTAGATGCTTGTGGGCTCCCACACAAAGTATTCGTATACTGACAGATGCGATGACGTGGGTGCCCAGCTAGGGCCCCTGCTAACAACTCTGACGGGTGTGAGGATTTTGTACATGGCTACAAGGTTTGGCCGGCTGTATGGGCAGTTACTCCATCGTGTTGGAAGTAACTGTAGGTTTTTTCCTCCTCCGTTAATGCTGCCACAAATGGTTTCAAAATGTTGTTAATGTAACGCGTCGAAACCAGCGACTGATGAAAGAAGATGGTACCAATAATGCGGCGTGCAATGAAGTTTCGTGAAAGTCATGCGGATTCTCGGCTGCCCAGAACCTGTGATTTTGTGAGTTGACATAACCACTCAGGTGAAAGGCTCCATCAGAAATAAATAACTGATCTATGCCCAAAACATTCAGTGGTATCTCAGTGAAAAGCCAGTCACAAAACTGCGTCTCCTGACTTCAATGCATGAACAACAGATACTTGGTAGGGATGCATGTGTAGGTCCAAGTGGAGTGTTCGTCCGCGTGACCGACGTGATATGCCGGTCTCTTGCGACAGTCGTCGGTTTGATTTGGCAAGACTCTGAAGGATTTTCTGGTGAAATGCAGCCACATCTTCTGGAGTTTCCGAATTTCTTTTGGCTTATTTAGAACAGACCCCGTCTGACGCCGTTTTCGGAATAAGGTTCGAATGGCTTTCTCTGCTGGCCCTTCGAAATCATTAAACGCCTCAACGAACACGCGCTGCTCCATTGTGAGTACCATTGTTCCGTTTGCGCTGCTTCACTCCCACTGACAAAGCCCGCACTACGCTCTGTGGATCACGTGGCGGGCGTACACGTAGTGTGCGCGTCACAGGGTGTGGTTATATATATATATATATATATATATATATACGTCAGTCGTATCCACTCTTCCGAGGCACTTTCATTTGCCCCACCCTGTGTAATACAGCCAGCCGGTTTCAATAAGATTTAATTTGACCTGGTTTCAATACCGACTATAGGTGTCTCAATCAGAAAATCCAAGCCGGCCGCTGTGGCCGAGCTGTTCTAGGCGCTTCAGTTCGGAACCGCGCTGCTGCTACGGTCGCAGGTTCGAATCCTGCCTCGGGCATGGATGTGTGTGATGTCCTTAGGTTAGTTAGGTTTAAGTAGTTCTAAGTCTAGGGGACTGATGACCTCAAAAGGTGTGTCCCATAGGGCTTAGAGCCATTTGAACCATTTTTTAGAAAATCCAAAATAATTAATTGTAATGACAGATGAACAGATAACACGAGCAAAATGCTCTCATCATATAAAATAATTTCTTAAAGTGGTACTTAAAACCACATAAATTTGTAATTGTTGGAACTGACAAGTACCATTGTTATGTCAGTTCCAATACCTGTAATTATTATATGGTTTTAAGAAGTTATTTTATATGACTAGAGCAGTCTGTTCATCCGTCACCAGATGTCATTGTTTTGTATTTTGTGATGAAGATATCCATAGCCGGGGTCGAAACAAGGACAAGTTAAATCTTCTTGCAACCGGTTTGGTGTACAATAAAAATCGTACTTTTTATCCCGTATATAGGTTTTTCACTTGGGTGTTTGTGGCGCCTCTGACAGTTTGGCGCCCCAAGAGGCCGCCTATGCCGCGATGGCTTTAAACTGGCCCCGTAGTAAAATGTCAAGGTACGTGATAATAAAATAAATGTAAACAGAGAAAAAACTTGTGATTGTAATGACATACTCTACTGCACCTTACAAATCAAATAAATAGAGTATAAACAAAGTACTTCACGCATATGAAGCATATAAATGCACTTGCTCCGATCGACATTCCGTCTGAAGTTTTGCTCTGGTTTTTAGTCATTAGGATGTCCTTGTCAAAAACACAGTTGACGTCTTATTATCCCGTGCAGCATGAGGTTCTTAGAAAAAATGGTTCAAATGGCTTTGAGCACTATGGGACTTAACTTCTGAGGTCATCAGAACCTGCGCCTAGAACCGCTCGGCCACACCAGCCGACTCGACTCCAGTTTTACGACCACTCAACTCATTGCAAAATTTGGCTGGACTGTGTTATCACATCGACCGTACAGTCCCGATTTAGCGCCTTCAGACTTCCGTCTGTTTGGGCCTCTCAAAGATGGACTGTGTGGCGATCATTTTCAAAATTCGGATGCTGTTTTCAAAACTGTAAGGAAGTGGTTAGCTTCAGCTGGTTCCAATTTTTACAAGCGTGGCACGCAAGCTCTGGTTCATCGTTAGCAAAAGTGCATAAGGAATGGTGGGGACTATGTGGAAAAATGACACCCTGTAGCGCCGGCCGGTGTGGCCGAGAGGTTCTAGGCGCTTCAGTCTGGAACCGCGCGACCGCTACGGTCGCAGGTTCGAATCCTGCCTCGGGCATGGATGTGTGTGATGTCCTTAGGTTTAAGTAGTTCTAAGGTCTAGGGGACTGATGACCTCAGATGTTAAGTCCCATAGTGCTCAGAGCCATTTGAACCATTTTTGAACACCCTGCAGCTGAAATAGTGTTCTATTTAGCTGTGCTGTTGTGATTTACGGATCTCCTGTAGTTTCCATGCATAAAATTAGGAGGCATTACTTTCGGAACGACACTCGTATATTTAGCGTTTATTTTTGTTGGATTTGGATGTTACGGTATTCAGTGTCGACCGAAGACCATGTGGTCATTAATCCTCAAGTAACGGGAGAATCGTGCAGACGTCCGTGGCGGGTCAATGTGTTAGTGACAAGTAGTTAGTTGTAGAGGGACGGGGAGTGTGGAGTCACCCAGCGCAGTGCAACCTAGCGTAGCGCGGCTGCTGTGTGAACAGCGCGGCGGCAGCAGCAGCAGTGAGCAGGCAGTAGGGAGGAGGTAACGGCCGATGCGCCACGGTCGCGCGCCGCAGTCACGACCCCGCCCGGCCGGCCACCTCCTCGTGGATGCCACGCCAGTCCGGGATTCCTTAACGCTAGTACCGCCCGCCTGGGAACGCGGCCGCCACCGCCGCTCCATCACAACCCCCCCCCCCCCCCCCACAAGACCCGCGGATTTTGTCGCGATTGCTCGTCTCCCAAGTGAGTACCGTTCCCGTCAATGAGCCTGGCCTGGCCGCTACTTCCATGCGACTGTCTCCCGCAAGGAGGAGCGGAGGCGGGAGAGGGTGTGTAGCGCGCGCGGGAGGGGGAGAATGGTTAGCCATATTAACTAAACGTCTCCATTTTCTACATTAAGTTGATATTGTTCTGTTCACACGCAGTTTATTCCCAGACGTGGACTCATGTTTTTACTCTGATGAGCCAAGACATTACCGGCGGAAAAATTCGAACATGTTAATGTTTATTAACCGATTCCGACTGAAAAATTGGGGTACCAGCTGTGGTTCATTCTATTGTGTACCTTCTTGGGCAACTATAAAAATTTTCGCATGTGAACATATTCGTGGCCGCGCGGTTAGAGGCGCCATGTCAGTGACTGCGCGGCCCCTCCCGCCGGAGGTTCGAGTCCTCCCTCGGGCATGGGTGTGTGTGTTGTTCTTCGCATAAGTTAGTTTACGTAGTGTGTAAGTCTAGGGACCGATGACCTCAGCAGTTTGGTCCCTTAGAAATTCACACACATTTGAACATTTTTAGAACATATTCGTGCTCTTTTTTAACATGCATTTGTCAGGGCCATTTCAAGCATTCTGCCCAAGTCGACTGTTGGTGATGTGATCGTCGAATGGAAACGCGAATGAACAACCACAACGAAACGAAGATTTGGTAGCACAGTGAGTCTGCAAAGGGAGTTAAAAAATGGGTTAACATGGTGTAGCCACATTGCTAAGCGTCACTTGAGGTGGTGTAAAGAGTTACGCCACAGGACAATAATGACTGGAAACGAGTGATTTGGCTTGATGAATAACATGTACCCTGCAGCAATACGATGGAGGGGTTTGGGTGCGGCGAGTGTCTGGAGAAAGTTACCTGCCATCATGTGTAACGCCAACAGTGACTACAGACGAGGTGGTGTTATGACATGGGGATGTATTCCCTCGTTGGGCTGTTGTTCCCTTATTGCGCTTACGATTTACATAAACGATCCGGTTGATGGTATTGACAGCGGCCTTAGACTGTTTGCCGATGATGCTGTAGTCTACAGGAAAGTAGTATCACAGGAAAGTTGTGAACAAATCAGTGAGGATATGCAGAAAATAAATGAGTGGTGTAATGACTGGCAATTATCTCTCAATATTAGTAAGTGTAATCTACTGCGTATAACAAGGCGAAAATCCCCATTAATGTATGAGTAAAAAATAAATGATCAGTCTTTGGAAGCGGTAACATCAGTCAAGTGTCTGGGTGTGACTATTCGAAATGATCTCAAATGGAATGATCAGATTGCACAAGTAACGAGTAAGGCGAACTCTAGATTGCGGTTTATTGGTAGAATCCTGAAGCGATGCAGTCCTTCAACAAAGGAAATAGCTTACAATACGTTAGTTCGTCCAGTCTTAGAATATTGTTCGTCTGTATGGGACCCTTACCAGTTGGGTCTGGTTCAAGAGATTGAGAAGGTCCCAAAAAGAGCGGCAAGATTCGTGACTGGTACATTTAGCCATCGCGAGAGCGTTACAAATCTCATAGAAAGTTTGAAGTGGGTCACACTTGCAGATAGACGACGCGCTAAACAGAAGGGGCTGCTCTCTAAATTCCGAAATCCAATTTTCAACGAGGATGTAGAGCATATATTATTACCACCAACTTTCAAATCGCGTAATGATCATCATTCAAAGATAACGGAAATAAGAGTTCGTACTGAGGCGTTCAGACAGTCGTTTTTCCCCACGCGCGATTCGCGAGTGGAACAGAGGGAGGGGGGGGGATACGACTTTCGCGCGAATTGTGCCCTCCGCCAGACACCGCTTGGTGGCTAGCGGAGTATATATGTAGATGTAGATGTAGAAGACGACCGTAAATATGAAATGATGTGAAAACCGTTTACAGCGTAGTGTACTGCCTAGCGTAGGAGGACAGTTCGGAGATGATGATTGTTGTATCAGCGTGACAGCAGCGCATCTCGCCATAAAGCAGCATCTGTGAGGCAGTGTCTGTGGACAATAACATTCCTGAAATGAACTGGCCTGTCCAGAATCCTGACCTGAACCCAATGGAACTATTTTGATATGAATTAGGAAGTCGAAACTCAATGAAACATCTTTGGTATGAATTAGAAAGTCGACATCACTCCAAACCCAAGCATCCACCATCACTACCTTCTCTGGGTTCGGAACTTGATGTTGAAAGGGTTGCCGATCCTCCTTAGGCACTGAGGCACCTCACTGAAAGCACTCCCAGGAGAGTTCAAGCGTCATAAAAGCGAAGGATGAACACAGTCATATTAATGTTTATTAATAGATAGGCAGATACTTTTGATCAGACAGCGTATATTACCGTAAGGATGAGGTGGATTTTTAAATGTCAATTGAAGTTGGAAATGAATGTGATTTCTCCGAGATTTTGAAGAAAATTCTCCAAACTCAGGTTCCTGATTCTGAGACGGTGTCAGTGTTATCTAGTGGTACATGGAAAATTGTGCTTCATTCAGAGCATTTTTGATATACTGTTCAGGTAGATATGTTAGACTGTAAAAATGACATCATGTGACACAGTAAGCTGTTTAATTTATTCTTTAATGTACAATCGCTTCGGTCAGAGACTAGTATCAGGAAATTTTTTTTAACAATATATGCCAAAAAAACAGCATCGAAAATATAATATTTACAAATAATGTATGACCTAGCAGTACCAACAGGGGCACATTTTATGCTCGCCTTTTGTAAATATTGTAATCTAGTCATGTGATTAACGTTTTAAAATTTTGCAGACAGTATTTATTGTTTCTGATTAATATTTCCACCAAATTCTTTATTGCTTTAATCTTTTCATTTAATCGAATAATCTTTTCAGTTAATCGAAAAATTGAAGTCTACTTGATATACGATTGATATACGATATACGATTTTTTGCAACGAACGTGATATTCAGCATTTACAAGTTCTAGAAACTTCTTACGCATCAGTATCTCTTTAAAAAATGTGTTAATAAAAGTCAAGAATAGTTAAATAAATTTGCCTTTTTTATTTATTTTGGTGGTGCTCAGGAAGCATCCCACAACCCTGCTTTTAGTAAAATTTATTAAATTGCTTTGGTGTTGTTAAGACAGTACTAATAGATAGTTTCAGGCTCTGGATGTTGTTTATACATCAGTAAATCTTTAAAAGTATTTTGTTAATAAACATTTAAAAAAAATTAAGAAATTTGTATTTTTTTCGTGGTACCCCCAGTTGATACTATACGTTATGAAAAAGGCGTTGGTATTGCTAGCGATAATCATGCAGACACATGGAGTGTTGTTCACAAATATCTGCGCTGAATGGTGATATAAATCGGTCGCACATTAAAAAATAAATGAAACCGCAGCTTACAGCGTTTCCACAACGCATCAGATCTGTGGAAGAGAGTCAACAAAAATATTTTAGAGATGTTACAGTTGAAATAAGAGGATGCGTAATGATTCAGCAGACAGTACGGCGAAGAGAGAGTAAGATAATCTCTGTGCTTATCTGTTCGTAGCCATGATAATTGTTCGTAGGCAGAGTGGTGTGGTCGAAATATGGAACCTCAAAGACGTATCTCCCACAAGCGTTCTTCGTTAGTTCCGTCCAGCGTGAGATCTGATATTAAAATCCCTGGAGAACAGCATCACCTTCAGTAAGATTTAGTAGTTCTAGTGATTCTAGTAGTTTCCTTTTTAAGTTCAAGAGTAAATACTTTTTTGTACTTTTCTGCAATATATGAAGAGGTCATGACGCCTTGTTACAGACTTCAGCTGTATGTTCAGTCGAGTCTAAGCGATGATCCAGAATTATCCGTAAATTCATCGCAAGCGGGCTCTCTTAAAAAAGGTGTTCCAGATGCGACGTCACAGAGTAATCGCAGACAGCTTATCGCGATATGTCTCACGCTCACTCTTTTTTATGCATAGATTACTGCACGGAGAGCGCAACAAATCAGCCTTTAACAAACGGATACGCCAGCAGAATCGTTGTCGAGTGGTCGCAGCGTCGAGAGCAGCGGGTCTCCAGCCGTCCGTGACGGTCTCTCTCTCTCTCCCTCCCTCCCCCCTCCTCTCTCTCTCTCTCTCGCGATCGCATGCACCCATCCGCCCCTCTGCGCGGACTCGGGTTTTCCTTCCTCCTCCTCCACTTTTTATCTCCCTGGCCGACACCTCTGGAGTAATTGGATTCTCCAGCCGCCGCTGGCCTCCGTGCGTCCATCCCCGTCTCTCGCTGTCCTTTTCTGGCCCCGCTCGCCTCTATCTTCCTTCTCAATGCCTCTTGATCTCCCTTCCCGCCCTTTTCCTCCACTGGGTTTTTACTCCGACGGAACAATATCGCGACTGCCGGCGTGCCGCAAGAAAGCCAAGACTAACATTGTGCTGCGTTTTCTGGTGGTCCTGTTTTCATCGCGCCGTGGGAAGAGCCAGCGAAACGGCTTAATTTGGATCGGCAGCGCGTAAGGTGCCCGCTCGACACCCATAATAATGGCCCGTAATGGGATTTATTGACTTAACAGCGGGCGCTGGGGAGCAAGAAGTCCCGTGTCCGGTCTGCGCTGGAGCGCGCGCCACGCACGTCGCCTGTGCGTTTCGCACGGCTTCCGTCGTAGGCTGGGGCACCACTAGCGTTCCACTCTATCACAGTGTTTTCCAGCGCGACCTAACCAGGAGCGCTGTGAGAAAACTGTTGATGATAACAGTCGGCAGTATAACAGGTAATACAAAGGGAGCAACGAAGGACCAAGACCCTTTAGTCTATGATTACACAATTGCAAAACAATCACTGAAAGCGGTTACTTCCATCAAATATCTAAGAGGATGCGTACGGTGCGATTTAAGGTGGAACGACCACATAAAATGAGTCGCGAGTAAGGCAGATGACAGACTGAGTTTCATTGGAAGAATCGTCAGAAAACGTAGGCCATCAACAAAGGAAGTAGCTTACAAAGCATTAATTCGACCAATACTTGAATACTGCACGTTAGTATGACACAACTGCTAGATGGGACTGATAGAAGAGAAAAGGTCCACAGAAGAGCGGCGCATTTCGTTACACCTTCATTTAGTTAGCACGAAAGCGTCACAGAGATAATCAACCACCTACAGTGACAGACGCTGCACGAGATGCGTTATGCATCACGGTATGCTCTTCTGTTAAAGTTACGAGAGCGTAAGTTCCTAGAAGAATCAACAAATATATTGCTTTCTCCTCCGTATATCTCACTAAAAGACTATGAAGATAAAATCAGAGATTCGAGCGCACAAAGAGGCTTGCCGGAAATCGTTCTTATCGCGAACTATTCGCGACTGGGACAGGAAAAGGGGGGCAGGGCAAGTGGTACATAAACTACCCTCCACCACACACCGCAAGCTGGTTTGTGGAGTAGAGATGTAGATGTGGAAAATTGTAGCATAACGCCTCATCGACATCGATGTCGTTGGAGGCTGACCCAAAAGATTAGATTAGATTAGTACTTGTTCCATAGATCATGAATACGACACTTCGTAATGATGTGGAACGTGTCAGGTTAATAAAAGGTGTCTATACAAGATATTACATTACACAAAATATTACATGACACTCAATAATATTTTTTGTGGAGGTTGGGAAATTATCCACTTACTATATCCAAGGAGTAGAAGGAGTTGCCATTAAGAAATTCTTTTAATTTCCTTTTACATGCTATATGGCTATCTGTCAGGCTTTTGACGCTATAAGGTAAGTGACCAAAGACTTTCGTGGCAGCATAATTTACTCCCTTCTTAGCCAAAGTTAGATTTAACCTTGAGTAGTGAAGATCATCCTTTCTCCTAATGTTGTAGCCATGTACACTGCTATTACTTTTGAATTCATTCGGATTGTTAATAACAAATTTCAAAAGTGAATATATAAATTGTGAGTCTACAGTGAAGATTTCTAGCTCTTTAAATAAGTGTCTGCAGGATGATCTTGGATGAGCTCCAGCAATTATTCTGATTACGCGCTTTTGTGCAATGAACACTCGTTTACTCAATGATGAGTTACCCCAGAATATGATGCCATATGAAAGCGGAGAATGAAAATAGGCGTGGTAAGCTAATTTACTCAGATGAATATCGCAAAAATTTGCAGTGACCCTAATAGCATAAGTAGCTGAACTCAGTGTGTTTTTTCCAGTTCAAAAAAATGGTTCAAATGGCTCTAAGCACTATGGGACTTAACATCTTAGGTCATAAGTCCCCTAGAACTTACAACTACTTAAACCTAACTAACCTGAGGACATCACACACACCCATGCCCGAAGCAGGATTTGAACCTGCGACCGTAGCAGTCCCGCGGTTCCGGACTGCAGCGCCAGAACCGCTAGACCACCGCGGCTGGATTTTTTCCAGTTCATCCCCTCATCAATGCATAAACCTAGAAATTTTGAATATTCTACCTTAGCTACGGGTTTCTGATCGAAGTCTGTATTTAATAATGGTGTCATTCCATTTACTGTGTGGAACTGTATATACTGTGTTTTGTCAAAGTTTAATGAGAGCCCATTTGCAGAGAACCACTTAATGATTTTCTGAAAAACATCGCTTACAATTTCACAAGTTAATCCTTGTCTGTCGGTAGTGATAGCTGTACTTGTATCATCGCAAAAAGTACCAGCTTTGCATCTTCGTGAATATAGAATGGCAAGTCAATATATATTAAGAATCGCAGAGGACCCAAGACCGAACCTTGCGGCACCCCATTCTTGATTGTTCCCCAGTTGGAGAAATCACCAGTTTTTTGCATATTATGTGAACTGTTTATTTCAACTTTCTGTACTCTTCCAGTTAGGTATGATTTAAACCATTTGAGCACTGTCCCATTCATACCACAGTACTTGAGCTTATGTAGAAGTATTCCATGATTTACACAATCAAAAGCCTTTGATAGATCACAAAAAATACCAACGGGTGACTTCCGGTTACTCAGGGCATTTAATATTTCATTACTGAAAGTATATATAGCATTTTCCGTTGAAAACCCCTTCTGGAAACCAAACTGACATTTTGTTAAAACTTTATTTTTACAAAGGTGTGAAGCTACTCTAGAATACATTACTTGGAAGAGAGATTGGGCGGTAGTTGTTGACATCAGACGTATCTCCTTTTTTATGCAGTGGTATAACAATGGCATACTTCAGTCTATCTGGGAAAATACCCTGCTTCAGAGAGCTATTACATATGTGGCTAAGAATCCCATCTATTTCTTGGGAACAAGCTTTTATTATCCTTCTGTAAATGCCATCAATCCCATGTGAGCTCTTATTCTTGAGAGAGTTTATTGTCTTCCTAATTTCAGGCTGTTATATTAGATGCACACACTTAGCGGTTTATTTGATTGTTGCATCTGTAAGGGTACAGATATTGATGCTGTCCCGGGCAGACAGAATCTATGCTTACGCACCTTTGATCCAACCAATTAGCGTCGTTGAGGAGGGAAGTCCCATTGTACCAGAAGGGTGCTGCTTGTCGCCTGGCGTTTGCTTTGGTGCTTAAGTGAGTCAGTCCCGCCTGAGCCTTCTTAAAGATGGGATCACTAGCGTACGCGTGGTACGCGATATGGAATGAAAGACATTAATTTGCGGAACTGAAATTACTTAGATAACCAGGGGATGCTTTTAAATTATGGACGACCATAAAGAACTTACCAGCAATGGCAAAGGGTTCTGAAAGTGTTAAGTGCATGAATTCGGTTGCAGAGCGAGTGTTATTAGGCTCGTAGTGATTATCTTGCCTGTGATTTAAGTACAATAAACCGAGAGTTGTCAATTCAGTGTGAACCTCATTTAACGTGGTAATATTAATGACGGTATTTTTTGAGATATGTGATTAAGAAAATGGGAATTGTAGATAGACACGCGTCTGCAGACACGGTTAATAACTTTCTGAAACTGGTGCTTTTACGTTGGGAATAACTTTGTCCTCCATGATGTACCAACCATCAAGTCCAATTGCCTATTAAAATTCAGACAGCCAAAGTACGCTAGTTACATGAAAGCAGTAATTTACACATGTGTACAGGGTTTGTCGACCTAGATAGATTTCAACGACGTAAAGCGTTGTAAGGTGTTGTGCCACGCTTTACGTACTGGGATTCTGTTAGTAAAGAGACGGTAGAAGCTATGAGTATGAGAGAACTTCAGCCAGGGCGGGAGACAGACGCTTAGTGTTGCTTGGAAAGTATCTCTCGACGCTAAGCAGCAACAGAGAAATTCTCCGAATTGTTTGCATTCGTATGCCTACCTGACGTATGCCGGCCAATGACAAGCAGGCTACGTGCTATAAATGGCCACCAGCGGCAACGGCTTTAGAACCACCTTCCTCTTTGATTTCCTATGTAAAGTTCTGCAGCTTGCTATACTACAACCACTCCACAAATTCGTTACTGATCACTACATCCTCCACCCAGAACAGTTCGGGTTCTATGCGGAGCGCTCCACAATCTACCAGGCACTGCACCTGTACAGCACTGAATCGAGGAGATCAACGAAGGAGTATTCCTTGATTTGGAACAGACTTTTGACCGTCTCTGGCAAGATGGTTTGATATTTAAATCAGATTCTTTAAGTCGTCCAGGACATGTGTTAAAGATGATACATTCGTTCCTGTAGGAGATGTGATTATTTGTCAGGAAAGGCAGTCACTGCAGCAGTGTTAAACCAGTTACGTCTCAGGGCTCATGTTTGCGATTTGCGCTTTACTCTATCAGCCAAACAGCGTACACAAGCAGGCAGCAGCGGAAATTGTCCTGTAAGCCGATGGTGTTGCACAGTTCAGGTGCTATCACAACCTAAATCATGTTGTTAGGCACCTCCAGACAAAATCACTCAGTGGTGGCTTGGCTGGAGGGTAGAAATCAGTCCTGACAAGAACTAAGCAATTTTTTTCACTACTAAGTTCAATCTCCCGAACTGCCGTTTCACAACTGGTGACACTGACTTGACTTAGTGTCACTCTGTCAAATACCTTGGAATTACTATAGACGAGAGACTGAGTTTGAAATCACACATAAACTGTACGGTCAACAAAGTCGGTGGCCTATTTTACCAATTACACCCGCTCCTTAAGAGTGACTATCAGACGACGTAAAATTGGCATTCTAGAGCGGCATCGGCCTTCCGACCATCTTGTATAGTTTGGTAGTGTGGTCTCTTGGGATTTCTCGGAGTGATTGACTAATGGTGTGATTTCAGGTAAACCAATAAACCATTTTTCTGCCGGCACTCATCTGAAATAACTGCTAACCCTTCAGAATAAAGTATTTCGGGATACATCCAATGCTCACCGCTTTTCTCTCAGCCCTTACATTAGGCCGGCCGGAGTGGCCGAGCGGTTCTGGGCGCTACAGTCTGGAACCGCGCGACCCTACGGTCGCAGGCTCAAATCCTGCCTCGGGCATGGACGTGTGTGATGTCCTTATGTTAGTTAGGTTTAAGAAGTTCTAAGTTCTAGGGGACTGATGACCTCAGAAGTTGAGTCCCATAATGCTCAGAGCCATTTGAACCATATGAACCTTACATTAGACAACATTTAGGGCAACCATCCATCCGTCAAATCATTCTCAAAAAATCCATTAAATATTATATGAAACAAATGTTTCGCCCCATAATCTTATAAACTTACTATGTCAAGAACCCTCAAATTCACAAACACCGAAGCTGACTCTCACACGACGGTTCAGGGACTGACATACATTTAGACGCTACACTAACAGTAAAACTGTATACAGACTATATTTAATCATTTTTCTAATCATTTATAGCACAGACAGAATTCAGATGGGCACAATACCCTGTGGAGATTCTACAGTAAATAGGACAGTATCGCTTGTCCACGTATGGCTTGTCCACGACATTCAGACGCACCTCACTAAGACGATGCAGATGATCGTCTAAAACTAGAGGTTTTACCCCGATCTGACACGGCAAGAAAACCGACAACGTTGTATTCACCAAAGCCTCCTGGTTTGGAAGGAAGGGACCTTTCCGCCACCGAAAGAATGTGTGTGTTCTCAGTAGAGAAGCAGTAACAGCAGAGTGTGTGCTGAGTGACTTTGAACGGAGTCACTGGATGTCATCTGACATATAGACATGGCAATGCAGCCCGTCATAAAGCAGCGTCTATGAGGCAATAGTCTGTGGACAGTGACATTTCCGAAGTAGACTGGCCTGCCCAGAGTCCCGATTTGAACACAGTGGAACATCTTTGGACTGAAATTAGAATTATATTAATGCCTTCAGCTGCTAACGGGCGTTGACATATATCAACGGGGACAGGTGAAATTGTGTGCCCCGGCCGGGACTCGAACCCGGGATCTTCTGCTTACGTGGCAGACGCTCTTTCCATCTGAGCCACCGAGGGCACAGAGGATAGCGCGACTGCAGGGACTATCTCGCGCACGACTGCCGCGAGACCCACACTTCTCACCTTGTATGTCCACACACTACATTCGTAGTGTTCCACCCCAACACACTCATTACTCGTGGAAGACATTCTTACCAAGTCCCGAAGAGTTCGGGGAATATGTGTGCATCCGCACAGAAGAAAAAGGTCATGGCCGGCGTTGCCAGAACTATATACTTATATGGATATGGTGTCTGTTCTTTCGGACATGTCCGAAAGAACAGACACCATTCATGACCTGCAGCTGTCTAGAACGAAATTAGAACTATATTAATATCTTCAGCTGCAAACGGGCGCCGATATATATCAACGGGGACAGATGAAAATGTGTGCCCCGACCGGGACTCGAACCCGGGATCTCCTGCTTACATGGCAGACGCTCATGAGAGTGTTGGGGTGGGACACTAAGAATGTAGTGTGTGGACATACAAGGTGAGAATGTGGGTCTCGCGGGAGATAGTTGCTGCAGTCGCGCTATCCTCGGTGCCCTCGGTGTCTCAGATGGATAGAGCGTCTGTAGTATGTAGACTGTACGTGGAAACAGTTTAGTATTCTTTTACACTGATTTGTCTATAGCTGTAGTCTAGTCCCGAACCGACTGAGTGATGAGTACGATAGCTTCTAGAGCTCCCCTTTGGGCTTTTCTTGGCAGCAACTAGGGATGATCCCTGGTGCTCTCTTCAGGTACTGCTGAAAGTGTCTGAGTGGAGTGCTTTGTCAGTTTGTACACGCGTCTGGTGCATGGTTGTCTACTTGGGAACTGTTAGTGTGACGAAGTGCGGAAGCATAAAATAGGTCTTCACTTGTGCGGCCTCTGTTAGAAGTAAACCTTAATTCAATCGAATCTGACTGCTAAGGCATCTCGGCACATTTCTGAGTGTGGCTATGTTCCGTACCTTCTGGACGACACAGCACACACCGACATCTTTACCCAGGCGTCTACCTAGCTCTACGGCCTCCAGAGCGCGACGTGAGTTGGTTCAGCTGCGGCCAGCGTGTGAAGGTGCTGACGGCGGCGGGAGGCGGATCGCCTGCCAGCGGCCGTGTGTCGGATCGGTTCGCACTGCCCCCGCTACTGTGCTACCGCCGCGGTCACGCATGGGCGCAGCCGCGCCTCGCTCCAGCCTGGAATGCATTCGGAGCCGCAATAGGGCGACTCGCCGCCCAGCACAGCGCAGCAAACCGGAAGAGAGGCGTATTCACTGCTCGGGGCAGCCCAGCTCTCCACCTCTGGTCACTCCAGTCGCACAGTTTCATTCCGGCTCACAGTGCTGCCAGACTCTGGCTGCGTGTCGCAAACAACGGACGTCGTGACAGACGTGAGAAACTGTCGAAGTGGTTAGACCACTGACGTGCTCACACCTGAATTATACTTTAGTTTTCAGCGGCAATTAAAAGACTTATTTAAAACAAGTAATACGTGACATTGCAGAAAATGAAGGGCTATTTTAAATATTTTCAGAAAGTTTTTTTTTAAATTATACAAATTATTTTAATTGTCTAGATCGCAAACAATATTCAATATTAATTTCATAACTAGTGTCGGTTGTCCACACAGCCACACGTTTAAGACATGCAAAGTTGGTACTTTTTGCCGATGATACAAGTATAGCTATCACACCCAACAGACAAGAATTAACTGGTGAAATTGTAAACGATGTTTTTCAGGAAATCATTAAGTGGTTCTCTGCAAATTGGCTCTCATTAAACTTTAACAAAACACAGTACCTACAGTTCCACAAAGTAAATGGAATGACACCATTGATAAATATAGACTTCGATCAGAAATCGGTAGCTTAGGTAGAATATTCAAAATTTCTAGGTGTATGCATTGATGAAGGGTTGAACTGGAAAAACACACTGAGGATCTGCTGAAACGTTTGAGTTCAGCTAGTTATGCTATTAGGGTCATTGCAAATTTTGGCGATATACATCTGAGTAAATTAGCTAACCATGCCTATTTTCATTCTCTGCTTTCCTATGGCATCATATTCTGGGGTAACTCATCATTGAGCAAACGAGTGTTCATTGCACAAAAGCGTGTAATAATTGCTGGAGCTCATCCAAGATCATCCTGCAGACACTTATTTAAAGAGCTAGAGATCTTCACTGTAGCCTCACAATATATATATTCACTTATGAAATTTGTTATTAACAATCCGAACGCATTCAAAAGTAATAGCAGTGTACATGCCTATAACACTATGAGAAAGGATGATCTTCACTACTCAAGGTTAAATCTAACTTTGGCTCAGAAGGGAGTAAATTATACTGCCACGAAAGTCTTTGGTCACTTACCTTATAGCGTCAAAAGTCTGACAGATAGCCATATAGCATGTAAAAGGAAATTAAAAGAATTTCTTAATGGCAACTCCTTCTACTCATTAGATGAATTTTTGGATATAATAAGTGGGTAATTTCCCCAACCCCCACAAAAAATATTATTGAGTGTCATGTAATATTTTGTGCAATGTAATATCTTGTACAGACACCTTTTATTAACCTGACACGTTCCACATCATTACGAAGTGTCGTATTCATGATCTATGGAACAAGTACTAATCTAATCTAATCTAATCGTGTCGACGTATGCAGTAGGATTAGAACGCGTCGTCTGCATATCTTGATACATTCTCATTTACATCCCACAAAGGCACAAGTGTGTGCTTCTCCAGAATGAAAGTATGTAGTTCCAGAGACCTTTTCAAGCTTCAAACATCTATGATGTATACAGGGTGTCTTTGTGTAGAGTCGTTCAGGGGTTTTTGTCTAGTATTTGGCCTGATGTTACCAATTTAGTTTTTGCTGTGTGTAGCTGGAGTCAGTCCAAACAAACACCGCTCATCACGTGTCTCGTGTGACGCCCACTGCCGACGGAAAGTGTCGGTTAGTTTACCGTTACGAACAAAACTATTTTTAAGGTGTGGTTTTACGTGCCCATTGGATACAGCGGTACCAGATTAGTATAGTGCGATATTCGTGTTATCGATATGTATTAAAAAGGACAATAAAACAACAAGAATAACCAGTACTCAAGCAGTGACAGCACAGCCCCAGCCTGCGCCGACTACTACTGCCACATAGTACCAGCACTGCTAAGACGCGGCTGGAGTACTGGTTATCCTTCGTGTTATGCTGTCCCTGTTAAAACACACAGATAACACGGATATCGCATTAGACTAATTTGGGACCGCTCTTTGAAGTGGGAACGTAAAATTCCGCTTTAAAGATCATTTTGTCTGCACCGGGAAAGAAACCGAAGGACTTGATGAGCAGTATTTGGGTTTACTCCAGCTACAAATTGTAAAAATTAAATTGCAAATATCTGCTGCAACACCAAAGAAAATGCGACTGGCGATTATTAGTAGGGACACTTCCATATGCAGACTAGAGACGAATGAAAGTTTGTCGCGGCCTTGGTACAAATTTTCATTCGTCGCTTCAGTATGCATATACAGGGTGTTACAAAAAGGTACGGCCAAACTTTCAGGACACATTCCTCACACACAAAGAACGAAAATATGTTATGTGAGCATTTGTCCGGAAACGCTTACTTTCCATGTTAGAGCTCATTTTATTACTTCTCTTCAAATCGCATTAATCATGGAATGGAAACACACAACAACAGAACGTAGCAGCGTGACTTCAAACACTTTGTTACAGGAAATGTTCAAAATGTCCTCCGTTAGCGAGGATACATGCATCCACCCTCCGTCACATGGAATCCCTGATGCGCTGATGCAGCCCTGGAGAATGGCGTATTGTATCACAGCCGTCCACAATACGAGCACGAAGAGTCTCTATATTTGGTACCGGGGTTGCGTAGACATGAGCTTTCAAATGCCCCCATAAATGAAAGTCAAGAGGGTTGAGGTCAGGAGAACGTGGAGGCCATGGAATTGGTCCGCCTCTACCAATCCATCGGTCACCGAATCTGTAGTTGAGAAACGTACGAACACTTCGACTGAAATGTGCAGGAGTTCCATCGTGCATGAACCACATGTTTTGTCGTACTTGTAAAAGCACATGTTCTAGCAGCACAGGTGGAGTATCCCGTATGAAATCATGATAACGTGCTCCATTGAGCGTAGGTGGAAGAACATGGGGCCCAATCAAGACATCACCAACAATGCCTGCCCAAACGTTCACAGAAAATCTGTGTTGATCACGTGATCGCACAATTGCATGCGGATTCTCGTCAGCCCACACATGTGATTGTGAAAATTTACAATTTGATCACGTTGGAATGAAGCCTCATCCGTAAAGAGAACATTTACACTGAAATGAGGATTGACACATTGAACTGGTTCTCCCGTAGCACTCTCCATACAGTGACGTGGTCAACGTTACCTTGTACAGCAGCAACTTCTCTGACGCTGACATTAGGGTTATCGTCAACTGCACGAAGAATTGCCTCGTCCATTGCAGGTGTCCTCGTCGTTCTAGGTCTTCCCCAGTCGCGAGTCATAGGCTGGAATGTTCCGTGCTCCCTAAGACGCCGATCAATTGCTTCGAACGTCTTCCTGTCGGGACACCTTCGTTCTGGAAATCTGTCTCGATACAAACGTACCGCGCCACGGCTATTGGCCCGTGCTAATCCATACATCAAATGGGCATCTGCCATCTCCGCATTTGTAAACATTGCACTGACTGCAAAACCACGTTCGTGATGAACAATAACCTGTTGATGCTACGTACTGATGTGCTTGATGCTAGTACTGTAGAGCAATGAGTCGCATGTCAACACAAGCACCGAAGTCAACATTACCTTCCTTCAATTGGGCCAACTGGCGGTGAATCGAGGAAGTACAGTGCATACTGACGAAACTAAAATGAGCTCTAACATGGAAATTAAGCGTTTCCGGACACATGTCCACATAACATCTTTTCTTTGTGTGTGAGGAATGTTTCCTGAAAGTTTGGCCGTACCTTTTTGTAACACCCTGTATAAATCATGGGTGTCATGTGTATAAGACAGCCAACTAGTTGCAATAAATGGTGATATTCAATTAACTTTAACCATAGTTCCAACAGATTTAAACCCGTCTTCTTCACAAGAACAAGACCTTGATTTTAGGGACTTAAACTTTAGAAATGGATACCCAGATCGTTGCTGACGTGCTTCATATGGAGATCTTAGATCGCTTTACTAAGTGACTGTTTGCTAGTGTGGAGTTTGTTTCTTGTCCTTCCGAAGAAGAAGGGTTTAAATCCGTTGAAATCATGCTTAAAGTTGATTGAATACCAGCAATTATTGCAACTGGTTGGCTGTCTTATTCGCCTGATATTCTGTAACCGTTGCTGAAGTGCAGCCAAGTTCAAAATATTGAAAAACATCATGTGCGCTTATCATTTGAGAGACTGGGAAGCTAGTCGCAAATGATAAAAACTGTCGAACTGGATCACCACAAAATATCTGGTGGTCATATTTGATAGATCTCTTACTTTCAAGAAGCACTGCGTGAACTGCAAATCAAAAAGTTCTTCTGCAGAAACTTGCTTGACCACAGTGGGGTAGTCAACCTGAAACTCTAGGAATCTCTGCAATGGCAGCACGCTATTCTGCGGCAGAGTATGCATGCCCTGTCTGGTACAATTCAACACATGCCAAATAGGTGAACACAGCTCTCAATGACACTTGCAGAATCATAGTAGGTTGCTTGAAGTCCAGCGGAATCCCTTTACCACCTCGCAGGAATAGCACCACCCACTGCGCGAATGAGAAATGAAAGGAAGTGGAGCATGAGAGAACGCATCCGCCGTATGGACACGAACTACAGTCCCAACGAATGAAGTCAAGGAGGAGTTTCCTTACGACGGCACATATGTGTCAGAACCACTGCTGAAAAAGCTAGGCTCAAGCTATGGAGGGCTACGACCTACCTTCCCCCTGGCTGAAAAAGTTACAGGAACTCTACCTACTGGCTATGATGAGAAATGGGCGACATGGAAGTCTTTGAATACACTGAGATCTGTAGTTGGCAGGTCAAAGGCTAATTTGGCAAGACTGGGCTACACTGATCAAGATGACTGTGAATCATATGCTTCAATGCCGACTGTGTCTAGCCCAGTGCGCAGAAGATGAAATTCAAGGCGCAGAAAATGCACTGGAAGTGGCCAAGTTTCGGGCAAAAGTAATATAGTCGTAACTGTGTATAAAATGTATGTTTCTGATATGAGATTAACTATAAGAGATAACTTCAATAAAGTGCTGGGTATACCAATGGGACAAAAAAGTGGCATTCTGAACCACGCTTATTAAAATCGTACTTCAGTATCAAAGTTTACAATTCACCGTTACAAAACGTAACTTATCGAAACCAGAATCGGTCGCAGGTTCGAATCCTGCCTCGGGCATGGATGTGTGTGACGTGCTTAGGTTAGTTAGGTTTAAGTAGTTCTAAGTTCTAGGGGACTGATGACCTCAGAAGTTAAGTCCCATAGTGCTCAGAGCCATTTGAACCATTTGAAACCAGGACAATGAAATATACAAGCATGGAAAGTAGATCAAACTTATTTGTGACCTGTTCGAATTAGTGAGCAGTCTTATAGGTTCGAAAAGGACAGAAACAATCTATTCGAAACAGTAGGCAGTCTTATGGAATCGAATAGGACACAAACAAGTTTGATCTACTTTGCATACTTGTATATTTCGACAAGTTATGTTTTGCAATATGAATTGTAAACATTTTATACTCAAGGTCAATTTTAATAAGGACGACTTCTTTTTATCTTGTTGGTATAGCCAGCACTTTATTGAAGTTCTCTATTATTTAAGAATGTACGAAGGTGTGTAGACATTGCGGTCTAACTTTATTGTATACGTTGACATAATGTTTTTTACAATGATTGATCTAAGGATAGCTGTGTGAACAACAGAACAAGTTATCAAATCAATGCTATATTTTTTCAGAGATTTTGCACAAATTTTTTGAAAAATTTTAAAATGTTTCTGAAAACTGTTGAAAAATAGTTTATTATCCGGTACAATCATGTATAAATTCGGCGAGGAATTGACCGGCCATACTCAGATCATGTCAGGAACCAATAGTTCACTTACGAGTACACTGAGGTAACCACAATCTCAGTGACTGACTGATGGCGGAAACAGAGAAACCACTGAACCCTTTAAAACCTGTGCAGGTGAAATATACTTACTCACGGTTTTCAGTTTACTGTAGTACAAGAAATACCTCGTTGATCACAGTGAATCACTCCCTTTAAAACCTGTGCAGGTGAAATATACTTGCTCAAGGTTTTCAGTTTACTGTAGTATAAGAGATACCTCGTTGATCACAGTTAATCACTAAATCTCCGTACTCAGAAACCCCAACAGTACTTTCCAATCAACTCGAGAGAGCCCACAACACCTAAGGCGGTTGTCAGCCGACTTTCTCGATCTCGTGAGCTCCACTAAAATCGCTTCAACAGTAAGGCCTTTCAACCAAATAAACTCAGTAGCTAAATTTGGGAAATATCATGCGCCACTTCGCACCTGTGCTAATAACACTTTGTAGATCACACATAAAAGCAATTTAGGAGGATTAGGGGAACACTGGCGAATTATCTCCATAGTGGAGAAAACCTCCTTCCCGCGCATACCAGTAACTTTTTCTGCTGTGGACACTACTCATAGGAGGACGAGCATGCAGGCGCGGCCAGGGAATGATATATACCGAGGTGACAAAAGTCATTGGATACCTCATAATATCGTGTCAGATCCCCCTTTGCCCTGCATAGTGCAGCTATTCGACGTGACAGACTCAATAAGTCGCTGGAAATTCCTTGCAAAATATTGAGCCCTGCTGCCTCCATAGCCGTCTATAATTGCGAAAATGATGCAGGTGCAGGATTTTGCACACGAACGACCTCTCCATTATGTCCCATAGATGTTCTATAGGATTCACGTCGGACGACCTGGATGGCCAAATCATTCGCTAGAATTATAGAGAAAAATTGAGGCCCGTTGGCTTGGGGCATTTCCATCCATAAAAATTCCATCGTTGTTTGCTACCAATGGTCTCGAAGTAGCCGAACATAACCATTTACAGTCAATTATCAGTTCTGTTGGACCAAAAGAACCAGTACATTCCGTGCAAACATATCCTACATCATTATGGAGCTACCACCAGCTTGTACAGTCCTTTGTTGACAACTTGGGTCCACGGCATCGTGTGGTCTGCACTAAACTGGAACCCTGATTTCAGATCTGACCAAGTGAAATCGAGATTCATCTGAGCAGGCCGCGATTTTCCAGTCGTCTAGGGCCCAACCGATCTAGTCATGAGCCCAGGAGAGGCACTGCAGGTGGCGTCGTGCTGTTAGCAGAGGCACTCGCGTCGGTCGTCTGCTGCCTTAGCCCGTTAACGCCAAATTTCGCCGCACTGTCCCAACGGATACGTTAGTCGTACGTCCCACATTGATTCCTGCGGTTTTCATACAGTGTTGTTTGTCTGTTAGCACTGGAAACTCTACGTCTTGGTCGTTAAGTGAAGGACGACGGCCACTGCATTGTCCGTGGTGAAAGAAAATGCCTGAAATTTGGTATTCTCGGTACATTCTTGACACTGTGGGTTTCGGAATATTGAATTCCCTAACGATTTCGAAAATGGAATGTCCCATGCGTCTAGCTCAAATTGGTATTCCGCGTTCAATGTCTGTCCGCGGCATGTGGCCATAACCACGTGGGAAACCTGAATACAAATGACAGCTCCGCCAATGTACTGCCCTTTTATACGCGATACTACCACCAGCTGTATATGTGGGTATCACTGTCCCAGTATATTACATCATGTTTCAAATCATCCCGTTATAACAGATTAGCATGTCCGGCCACCGCAGCCGCTCTTCTACTACGTGCGTGAACGAAATCGGATGTTGCTCCTGATAATGAGTAGATAAAAACTGTAAACAGGTGAGTATTGGGTCTCTTTAATTCCCTAATAGTAACGAGTCACTAAATTTCAAATCATTTCGTGATCATTGATAGCTACTAAAAATGACTGAATTATCTACAATGTACATGGTGATTTGATAAATGGGGACAAACTGCAGGTACGATGCCCGAGAGCGTGAGAAGCAAAAGAGATCAGATGGACATGTGGCCAGAAATGCGTTCCAAGGCAGGTTCACCCGCTTGGGGGTGGAGCAATATCTTTGCGAGTATAAGTTTCAGTATTGAGCGTGCACATGAGAATGCACCTGGCATATAGTAATGTTCAGTCTGCACCAGTATTTAACTCCACACATCTCAGCTAGTGTTTTAACTCCACACACGGGAGGGCAGTGAGCTGAAGCGCCATCATATAGTAACCACATTACCCTCAACCACCAAAGACATGTCATCCAGCAGCGGAGAAAGGGTCAACCGAAGACTGTGCAGATATATATCGCCTATGGGGCGGTTCCACGAGGCGGTCGTCAATAATCGCCGCCCACACATCGAGGTTGAACCGACGGTGAAGGTTCGCTGCTGTCACACCACGGGGATTCTTTGTAGCCAACAGGTGTGTGTTGCGAAAGTTGACGAAGCCGCCCTTCGTACAGGTAACCTCATCTGTGAATATGACGAATGACAGTTTCTGATGATATTATATTGATAGCAAATAGTGAGTATAATTTACAAAGACTACTTTCATCAATTTAATGAAACAGCTAATCAATATAACGTGGAAATCTCCTCTAAAAAAGCTAAAACTTTGGTAATATCAAAAGCACCCGTACGTTGTAAATTAGAAGCTGATGGTGCGTCAATAGAACGAGTGAAGAGCTTTAATTATCTAGGGGCTGTTATAACAAGTTATAAAGACTTCACTACGGAAGTGAAAAATCAAGTGACGAAGGCAGTAAAGGTAGCCGGATGCCTGCAAAATATTGTGTGGAGAAACAAATTCATGACAGCTGACGTGAAAATAGAAATATATAAAACAGTAGAGTTCTGTTTTGACATATGCCGTAGAAACTAGAACAGAAACGAAAAAGATAAAATAAAAATTAATGGCAGTGGAAATGAAGGTACTAAGACAGACACAAGGTTCAAATGGCTCTACGCAGTATGGGACTTACCATACGAGGTCATCAGTCCCCTAGACTTGGAATTACTTAAACCTAACTAACCTAAGGACATCACACACATCCATGCCCGAGGCAGGATTCGAACCTGCGACCGTAGTAGCAGCGCGATTCCAGACTGAAGCGCCTAGAACCGCTCGGTCACAGCGGCCGGCTGACACAAGGAGTACCCACGTGGATCAAAAGAACAAATGTGTCGATAAGGGAACAATGTGGTACACAAAATATAAATAAAGAAAAAAGAAATTGTAAGGATCGTGTAGAAAGACCCTTCAAGACTAGCTAAAATTTGTAAGTATGGACAACCACGAGGGAAACGACTACCGAGACGATCACCCAAGAGATGGGACAGCAGTTACTGAAGTACATCCACGGAATGAGGGAGACAAATCAGCAACAGAACCGTGGCCGTGGCGCCAAGTTATAACACTCCTGTCTGCCACTGCTATACCATAACCTCAAAACTGGAGGCAATTTGCAAATCAGAATTAATTTGTTGGAGTAATAATGGTATAAAGCAACAGAGCAGTGTTACCCCCTGAGAGGAATTTTGTTATGTTGACCGTGTTGTACCTAACGGAGGTGGCTTATCGGAAGTGAAAGTCAGAATTACGTAAATACACTCCTGGAAATTGAAATAAGAACACCGTGAATTCATTGTCCCAGGAAGGGGAAACTTTATTGACACATTCCTGGGGTCAGATACATCACATGATCACACTGACAGAACCACAGGCACATAGACACAGGCAACAGAGCATGCACAATGTCGGCACTAGTACAGTGTATATCCACCTTTCGCAGCAATGCAGGCTGCTATTCTCCCATGGAGACGATCGTAGAGATGCTGGATGTAGTCCTGTGGAACGGCTTGCCATGCCATTTCCACCTGGCGCCTCAGTTGGACCAGCGTTCGTGCTGGAAGTGCAGACCGCGTGAGACGACGCTTCATCCAGTCCCAAACATGCTCAATGGGGGACAGATCCGGAGATCTTGCTGGCCAGGGTAGTTGACTTACACCTTCTAGAGCACGTTGGGTGGCACGGGATACATGCGGACGTGCATTGTCCTGTTGGAACAGCAAGTTCCCTTGCCGGTCTAGGAATGGTAGAACGATGGGTTCGATGACGGTTTGGATGTACCGTGCACTATTCAGTGTCCCCTCGACGATCACCAGTGGTGTACGGCCAGTGTAGGAGATCGCTCCCCACACCATGATGCCGGGTGTTGGCCCTGTGTGCCTCGGTCGTATGCAGTCCTGATTGTGGCGCTCACCTGCACGGCGCCAAACACGCATACGACCATCATTGGCACCAAGGCAGAAGCGACTCTCATCGCTGAAGACGACACGTCTCCATTCGTCCCTCCATTCACGCCTGTCGCGACACCACTGGAGGCGGGCTGCACGATGTTGGGGCGTGAGCGGAAGACGGCCTAACGGTGTGCGGGACCGTAGCCCAGCTTCATGGAGACGGTTGCGAATGGTCCTCGCCGATACCCCAGGAGTAACAGTGTCCCTAATTTGCTGGGAAGTGGTGGTGCGGTCCCCTACGGCACTGCGTAGGATCCTTCGGTCTTGGCGTGCATCCGTGCGTCGCTGCGGTCCGGTCCCAGGTCGACGGGCACGTGCACCTTCCGCCGACCACTGGCGACAACATCGATGTACTGTGGAGACCTCACGCCCCACGTGTTGAGCAATTCGGCGGTACGTCCACCCGGCCTCCCGCATGCCCACTATACGCCCTCGCTCAAAGTCCGTCAACTGCACATACGGTTCACGTCCACGCTGTCGCGGCATGCTACCAGTGTTAAAGACTGCGATGGAGCTCCGTATGCCACGGCAAACTGGCTGACACTGACGGCGGCGGTGCACAAATGCTGCGCAGCTAGCGCCATTCGACGGCCAACACCGCGGTTCCTGGTGTGTCCGCTGTGCCGTGCGTGTGATCATTGCTTGTACAGCCCTCTCGCAGTGTCCGGAGCAAGTATGGTGGGTCTGACACATCGGTGTCAATGTGTTCTTTTTTCCATTTCCAGGAGTGTATTTGAACAGTACGAACAAAATTTTTCCTATCTGCACTGTTCAACTGATAAAGAAAACGGTCGCCAGCCTAACTAGGCAAGAGAATGATTAACGTTCTCGTTTAAGAATGTAGGTATAAGTAACTAAAACGGACAAACACAACCTAGACTTGGCCACACGCGAGTGCAATGAACTCTCACACACACATGTTTTAATACTGAAGCTAACAACTGGAGCAGCACAAACTATTTGCAAAAATATAACAGATACCTAAACACACTATTACTTTCATAGCTTGTTCAAACTGAACGGTCTTTATAGCATTACTATTAACATTCACTGCAGGATCATAAATTGGACATACGTTAAGTCTCTCTCAGTTAAATACTTTACTATTTAAAACGGAAATTAATTGGAATCCTCTAACAGGTTGTTTCTCACTATCATTTGAATAAAGAAATTATGGTTTTCATAATTAGTGGTCTCTCCGTTACTTGTTACCGAGAATTAACACAATAGACAAACTGTGGATCCTTTTATATTGTTAATATGCACTTCCAATACACAAGAGAGACAAACACTTAGCAAACATGGCCATATAACTTTTCACAACTGCAGTTTTCCATTTTTACTACAGTGAGACACAAAATTAACATATGTGTAAGATACTGACTCACCTTCTGCGATTTACAACAGGCAGTAATGTGATTATTTACTAAGCAAAACTTTATAAGCCTCTGTCTTAAGAACTTTTAATTTGAAGTTGGCAACAACACATTAATAAGCAGTTTAACTAGGAAAATTATTTTCAGCAAGCATCATTAACTCACTCTCTTGCCACATTAACTTTAACTTTCTTTTTCCTATGTTCAAGAGGCATTAATTAGCAAAAACACTGACCTTTCTGTTCTTTCAGTAGGGACACTCGGTAATCACTTTAGTTTAAACGGAGAGGAACCTGAGAGGTGTTATGATAAGGAAAAAATCAAGGTAGGTACATAAATTCAGTTATAAATTACCTTATATTTGTGCACGTTAAAACATCCAATGAGCTGATCCTTCACTGTACATTATTATAGCATTCCGATACAGTGATTGCGCGATGTGGTGGCAACTGCATGTTGGTAGGCGGATTTGCAGACAGAATTACTGGACTTTGGCCCGTCTTGGTGACAAGGATGAATACCAATTCCAGAATCGTTCCAGCTATTTATCCATCCATCCGAGGCATTGGAAAGTAGCAGAAAAAAGCCTCTCTTGGAACCAGGACAACATGCAACATTTACATGGCATTGCACAGTTTGGTAGCTTGTCCCCGACTCATAGCTTGTCCCCGACTGACTCTTGTTCCACCTTTTCTACCTAGGCCAACCACAATTTGCGCGCTCTACACAGTTCCGTTCCCGAGGGGAACCACTGCACCTTTTACATACAAACTCACTAAGAACCCTAAGTGAGGATCAGCAGTTTACATAACAGCAACCAAATGCATTAAAAAAAAAACAGAACATTTTCACATATTGACATTTCTACCAAAAATTATTCACACAAAATTACAATTCTATACACTAAGTTTTGTTCCCTCCAATTGACACAAAGAATTTAAACGACAGATATACTACATTGCATAGAATCAAACCATGACTCAAAGTTTTTACAAAGAAAGGAGTATACAGTTTTATGTTATTGTTCAATCAAACAATATTTACAGAAGCTTAACGATGTAATATTAAATGAAACAAAAGCAAAATAAATCAGTACAGCATTAGAGCTATGGTGTTACAAAGTCCGTAGGCAATTACGCGTCGTACGTGATAATGATAGTGCCAGTTATGGATAATGTTCCACACAGTCGTCTGGCAGAGGTGGGAATTATCTACCTGTGCTGATACCGGAGCCACTGTCAAAGATCTTTTCTCTCCATCTTCAAGTGGTTACACCTCGCATGGTACGCATTTCCGACCATGTATCCATATCACTTTTTTCTAGTCCTTATCCTACTTTCCTTCAGTTTGTACCCGTTTAGCAAAATCCCACTGTATAACAACTGCGTGATGGGCCTCGGCAGAAGCGGCTGCCCTTCATTCTGTGACCAGACCGCCTGACCATGACTTGCCTCCGCTGGCCTTGCGCTCAAAAGAGCTAAGAGTTGACGGTGACGACAACGAAGCCCTCTTGTGGTTCTTGCGCCGTCGCACGGGCCGTCACAAGCCACCTGCGCTCTTTCGCAGCTGCAGGTGTGTGCTCTCGCACACGCGCCTACTGCGTAATCTGCGCTCCGCAGTGCTCTTTCGCGTTTTTTGCAGTAACCAGATTCCAAAGTAAACACACTTCTGACCGTCGTAAGTCTTATAAATCCTGTTTAGGACATCCGCGTTCTCTCTCACAACTTACTAAGTGTCCGACGACAATTATTATGTCACCGTTGTTTGACGATGATGTCTTGCACTGACAGTGATAACGTAATACTTTCCTCGCAAGTACAATTTTGTCCGTAGCTCGTGGTCTAGTGGTCACCGACACGGCAGCTCAGCGTGTTCGGTCAGACGGCTGGCTGACATCTGTAAAATAAAAAAATAAATTAAAATTAAAAAAAAAATCTGAATGAAATATTCAACAATCAACTTGAGCAGATGTCATGTGACGTCCATCCACACCAAATTCCGAGAGCAACAACGATCAAAATAAATAAAAAGTGGTTGGCGTGACTGCTTCTAGACTCCCAATAGGGGCGGAGATTTTCTTCGCTCGTTGGCTGAGTGTCTGAATTGTCCTAATAATTTCATCTCACCCTCATCACAAAGACACGTAAGTCGCCACAGTGACGTCAAACAGAAAGACTTACACAAGGCGACCGAATAACTCCTGGACAATAATGGTTCAAATGGCTCTAAGCACTATGGGACTTAACATCTGAGGTCATCAGTCCCCTAGAGTTAGAACTACTTAAACGTAACTAACCTATGGACATCACACACATCCATGCCCGAGGCAGGATTCGAACCTGCGACCGTAGCAGCTCCGCGGTTCCGGACTGAAGCGCCTAGAACCGCTCGGTCACAGCGGCCGGCTGCTGGCCAATAATGCCGTATAAGCATTTTCATTAGTAAAAATTTTTCTCTTCTTTTCCCCTTTTGGCAACTAATTGGTTCATGTGCGATGTTTCAAAACATAACAATAATGCACCATTACTGAGAGAACTCTGAAAACAATGCCGAGGAAAATACGTCGCCAGTAAACGCACTTTAGTTAGCTAGTTATACATTCCATGCAAAATTTACAGTTTTTGATCGAAATGATGTGGAACGAGTCAGTTTACAGGATATCTTCACATGAATAGTTTCGGTGAGTGATTATATGCTGGCCATTTTACATGTTCCTAAATCGTATACTGGCCTATATGCAACGTTTACAAACATATTATTTCCCCCCACTTACGCAACTACACTTAAAAGTACATGTTTTTTTTACAGACTACCGATTTTCATATGTCAATTCGTCTACGGAATTGAAGGATTTCTCTAGAAGAAATGACTTTAGGTCAGACTAAAAACTCACATTAGTACATGTCATTGGGTAAATCATCAAAAAAATTTGGTGTATATTGCACTCGTTTCTAAGGCACTGAAAGCTTTAATAATGAGTAATAAAGATATTTTTTCTTCTAGTGTTGTACAGACATCTCTATTCTTCACTAATTGTGATGGATTATTTATATAGAATTTCATTAGCGCATAATATATATGTAGAAGATGTTTAGCCCCTTGGAGAGGAACCTAAAAGAGGACTGCGGAGCCGGCCGGTGTGGCCGAGCCTTTCTAGGCGCTTCAGTCTGGAACCGCACGACCGCTACGGTCGCAGCTTCGAATCCTGACTCGGGCATTGATGTGTGTGATGTCCTTAGATTAGTTAGGTTAAAGTAGTTCTAAGTTCTAGGGGACTGATGACTTCAGATGTTAAGTCCCATAGTGCTCAGAGCCATTTGAACCATGACTGCGGATTAACACCAGAGATTATTATTAACGCTCTCATTTGTGGAGATCGAAACTTTGTTTCTAAGTGATGCATTTATCTCAGAAAATTATTCCATAATACATTATTGAGTGTACATATGTAAAATATGTTATGAGGTTGATTTGTTTCCAAGAATAGTCACTGCATGAACAGCAAAAGCAGCTGAAATTAACAGTTTCAGAAGATCAGTAATATGTTTCTGTCAGATCAAGTGTTCATCAAAATCAACACCCAACAATTTGACACATTCTTCCCTGGTTAGTGAATCTTGCTCATGTATCATATCAATTGATGGTAGGACTCTGTTTGTTGTACACCACTGAATATAGCCTGTTTTCTCAAAATTAAAAGTGGATTCATTTTCAGGAACCACTTAATAATGCTTTGAAAACATCATTAACACCATTCTGTTACTTTCAATGTAATGGGACATATTATAACAGTTGTATTATCTGCAAAATACCAATTCTTCGCGATGAATGTTAGGTGAAAGGTCAGCCACATATACAAGTTGGTCAGAAACAGTCTGGAAAGCTTATAAAGACCCAAGTAGTGGGATCTTAGAGAGATGATATGTCGTTTCCCGTCCTCTCATGCAGGTGACCTAACACATGACACCCATCATTACTACAGTTCAGTTTCGATTCTCTGCTGGTCTTTATACGGTGTGGTCGGAAACAGTCTAAAAAGATTGTAAGAGCGTTGCAGGGGAAATTGTGCTGAGAAATAAATGTTAAGAAAAAAATTCGATACGTTGCACCGATGCCGAGTTATTTAGTACTGAAGCTATCCATTCAGGTCGTTGCGCACACTGAAATGCGGTAATACACAGACATCTTTAGTTACATGAGTTACCACCTGTTGAAATGCTCATTACCAATTAAAATGTACTTTATTCGGAAGTGATAAACTGAAGCTAGGAGAGCAAAAGCTACGTTTGCTCGGTGTGAGACCAAACGAAGAGAGCGTTTGGCGACACCGCCTCTGACAGGCTGCTTGAATCTGCGCTCAACGACCTGATTGGCTAACTTCAACACTAAACAATTCCGAAACGGCGTTACGTATCGAATGTTTCTCTCAACAATCATTTCTCAGCAGAACCTACCCTGTAAAGCACTTACAAGGTTTTCATACTATTTCTGAGGACTCTGTGTAACTGACAGGAATGAGTCGAAACTGAATTGTAGTAATGATGGGTATCACGTATCAACAGCATGAGTGGACGGGAAACGACATGCCGGCTCTCCAAGATTCCACTACCTGGGTCCTATGGAGTGTCGAGCAGAATTACTTTTGTATTATCGTTATGGCATTCCTTATACTGTATCAAGAAGTAGAACGCAATTCTAAATGGAGGCGGGTTTGTCGTCTTGTCGACAAAGAGCTGATTACAGACAGTGCACAAACCAGGGAAGCAAATGAGCAGTGTGTTTCTCAGAACCTTGCACCGACAGGCCGTCGTGTGATAATTTACAGGTAATCTTCTAGTTTTAAATACTTGCGGCTGCTGTAGTTAGGAAGGACAATTTTATTTTATGTGTGTGTTATCTGTATTTGTATTTATATATATTTGGTGTGTTACGAGTAACTTATTTATTGTACTATAAAAGCATTGAAACTCTAAGCGGTTACATGGAGGCCATGGTGCACACCATAGCAAACAAAGGTGGTCTGTTGTGACCACATCGCCACTGGGTCTTTATCTTGCGCGTGAGAGCTTGCGCGACCGCAGGTTCTACAAGATACAATTGCAAACTAATTTTGTTTTTTTTTAAGAACATATTTTAAACACTGGAGTTTCATTCTTAGATGTTCATGCACTGTCATTTGCTGTATAATTTATTTCAATAACTTTAAGTTTTTAATAGTGATTTTAATAATTGCTTTTGTTTGCAGTTGTTTTAATTAAATTAATTCTAATCAAGATTATCATTTTGTACGTAGCAGACGTGTTTTATTATAAAAGAAAAATCTGTTTCCCCGCACTGGGTTTTTAAATATTTCAAATAAATTTGTTTAAAGTATTACGGTTTTTATTTAAATCCAGCACCTTACCACTCCACCATCTAGCTCTCTACCATTTAAAAAAGGCATACTGCTGTTCATATCTTTGTAAAAAACAAAGCTACAACGAAGGCAATCATGCTTTTTGATATGCCCTGACGGCTAAAGAACATTTGCTTGAAACATTTTGTAATTTGCATCTGGACAAATAGTTATTTAGGGTGGTCAAGATAAATGGGACACCCTGTATATTAAGGTACCAATCACACGGAAAAAAATATAAAACGATGCACAACGAGGGAACTGTCTGAATGGGTTGACTTGATGCGCACATAAGGGCAAACAAATGATTACACTTTCAGAAAAATTATCATTTATTCAAGAGAATGATCAATTCAGTAACGTGTTCGTCTAGCTCAGGCTATTATGCATGCTGTTATTCTGTTTGGCACTCATTGATAGAGTTGTTTGATGGCCTTCTAAGGATATCGTGCCAAATTCTCTTCAGTTTGCGCGTTACATCGTCAAAATCCCAACCTGGTTTGAGGGCACTGCCCATATGGCCACATAGTTTTCATAGGTGAGATATCCGGCGACTTTGTTGGCCAAGGTAGGGTTTGGCAATAAGGCAAACAGTAGAAACTCTCACCGTGCGCTGGCGGGCATTGTCTTGCTGAAATATAAGCCCTGGATGGCTTAATATGAAGAGCAAAAAACAAAGCATAGAATATCGTCGACGTACCGCTGTGCCGTAAGGGTGCCGCGGATAAGGACCATAGGGGTGCTATTATGGAATAACACGGCACTTCAGACCACCATTCCTGGTTGTCGGACTGTATGGTGGGCGACAATGAGGTTGGTATCCCACCATCGTCCAGGGCATCTCCAGACACGTCTTCGGCCTGAAATTTCACTGACTCGAGCAAAATTGTCTTGAGTGACGAATCCTGCTTCGAAATGTGCCCCGATAACCAACGCAGTCATGTCTTGAAGGTAAGGTGGAATGACGTCTATTAGATTTCAGTTACCAATAAATTGCCGCCTCACCACAATTACGTTATGTGCAAGCCGCGTCAGTTTCTGCAACATGATAAAACACGAGGATATTTCGTCATACTGATACGACGTGATATCACATAATAGTGAATATGTAATCAATTTTCATTCATTAGGGAAACACATGGCAAAAACATTTGACTTAAAACGTGAATCTTTCCCGATGAATCAGGTTTATTCACTAGCCTCCACAGCCATATTATCCTGCTAGTAATGCTATTATATGCGTATCCAGAATAACATTTATCATTATTCACCAGTGGAAGAAAATGTTATCCCATTATCTAGAGCCACAGCACTATGACTACATGATAAGAATTTGTTACATTTAGTTCCTTATTTCTAGGCACACATCTTCTATGACGTCTTTTTACCTGATTTTCTGAGCAGTTGTCTTATTTCAACAAGAAACCGTATAAATAAGAGACATATTAATGAAATCGATAACTGTTTACAACATCTTATTTGACATTTATAACAAATAACTGTTCTCTTTTGACTGGAGAAAATATGCGAACAGATTACCAATGCACAGTATCTGTATTAAACAGTTCTATTCAGTCTAAATGTCTGCAGCAATTGTAATATGTTTGTCTGTGTGACAGCCTACAAACAGAAAACGAGGAATTTGACTTGAATTTTAAGTGAACAGCTAATGTGTCCCCCGTGTTTTACATACGTTAATAATTACGTTACTTCTGATCGCAAAAGCACCCCTTACAAAACGCCAACCATAATATTAGAAAATGGTACTCCATGATAACCATTAAGTTCAGAACTGCTTCGTGTGCAGGTGTTGTACTGATTGTGCTGACTTTGTTGTTTCCCCTCCCCAAAACATCAACTTCTCCCACCGAGTGCTCTAAAACACCTGTACAGTCGTAAATGAAGAACGTGGGACACTGAACCAAAAAACCCCTCCGCCAGGGAGCCACTGCGCTAGTCCTTCGCGGAGGTCGAATCGGAAATCAGGTTCGCCGGTAAAAATCGTGAACTCCCAATGAAAAGCGAGTTATTCAATCGGGCCCGCGTTAGTCACGGCGGGGCGTTATGTGTTCAGCTCGATACGGAGACGATTTCAGTCGCGCCATAGTGGGAGCGGGGTGTCGCAGTTAAATTGGAAATCGAATTGCGGGCCTCGGAGCAGAGGCGTGCTCTGGTGACACCAATGGACGCAACAGCACCTTTGTTGATCATTGTTGATGGTGTCCCAAGGGGCGACACTTGCTTCCAGGAACGCGGTAATTGGTTTCTTCTGGGAACGTGTCGACGAGAGACTGATGGAGGGCGCCCAAACGCGGCTCTGCTAGCCCAAGGAACGCTCAGTGTCCTAAGGGAAGCCGTGGCTGACTGCATAAGGGTTCATGGCAGCTTCGTTCGCGGAATACTAATGCCTATAGTTTTTGGCTGGACATTAAGACATTTTGTGAGGTATGTGTGTGCAAGGTAATCTCACGCTCTGCAGCGTTTCTGCAAGCGAATGAAATCAGAGGATCCGTGCGAAACTTGCGCACTTTTTTAGTTTTCTATAATGACTATTTGGAATAACTGTAGTCGTTGGGATAAGGGTAGTTGTGGGAATGAAGAGGAAACATTTTTAAAAATTAGCCAAACGACGTGAAATAAATAATAATCATGAATTTATGAAACATGCTTGCATATATGTTTCCATGCTTATAATTTTGATCAAAACTCTGTACAGAGCTTTATTATAGCACGGTGTAAACGATATTTGGCGTAAGAATTTCTTCTTTACGTACTTTTTGTTTTTAATTTTCCTTAATGGATACAACAACGTTAGTTAGCTTATTTACCCTTGAAAAGTCTGCATACAATAGTCCGTGAATAAAGACGGGATTCGGTAAATACAGTTCTGCTCTTTGAAGCTTTTGTCACTGCGACTTGTTTTCAGATCACAAATACAATTTCAATAGGCAAGTGTCTTCCTGCCAACTGAAAAGCCATGCTTGGATCAGATGCCGTTAAGTTTTTCCGTGGTATTACAATAGTGTTTGTGGTGTCAATCAGCTAAGCATTAACTGTAAATTCATTGAATTTTGTTACAACCATGCGTGCTTCATATAAGTTTATATAGCGGCAATTGTGACGGGTCTAATGAACCTAGGGATTCTACCGGAGACAACTGGTTCTCAATCCACTCGTCGGATTGCACGGAGGCACAATTGTAGCAGATGCGAAATGTATAGATAAGAACTTAGTGTCCTCTTCTTACCTGGTATATCACTAAAGCCACAATAACGTCTACATGCATTTTGAGAGTTTCATTGCACTTCGTACTTTATGTAAGAACATTAGCCCGTTGTAGCGATAGGTAAATCACAATTTAATTCGATAATGACAAATGTGTTTGTCGTTTCGGAAAGTATATTCGTTTAGAAAAATCGGCTTGTAAGACTGGCAGAGATAATGGACTATAGCAGTTGAAATGGTTATTACTTACGACAATGCTGTATATAAATTATTCAGTTAATAAGTACATTAAAACAAAAAAATTATTTGTAATAAGATAATATGGAAAGGGAATTTCATTTTCGTGATTAATAAGGTAGCGTCGTAAAATATAGATAAGAAGCTGGGCATCCATGATGTCTTTTTGCCTACGATAGTTAAAAGTTCTTCTATGTTAAAATTTTCCACAAATAATAAATTTTAGGGGAAAATCGATACGCAGTGTCATAAACTGGTTTAAAAATCTTTCTAACGATACTTCATTTATCCCCGTACTGTTAGAACGTATTGAGAAAAATGTTTGTGGACTTGAGAAATGATATATATGATGACTAACAGCAACAATAATTTGTGATTGCATTGCGAGCCATCTTCATCTAATACACGATCGAGATAATCCTTATTGTTAATGTGATGGAGTAACAGTAGGAAATATCAGTCACACTTTTTTCGAATGTAAACTGTATCCATAGCAGCAAATTGATTTCATTCAACAGCCAGTCAGATGTCATCAACCATTAGCAATTATAATGGCAATTAAGATCAAAAGCAACATAAGCATGAGAAGTGATACGTACAGGCCGAATTCGACCTCCATCGACAATATTTCTGAAATTGTTCAGGACTCTTCCCTGAGTATTTTGGTATGAGGAACCCGTTGTCCTTGGCGGCTCACCTCAGAGTAATTACATACATTTTGAATGATTTCTTACCCCCTTTATCTTTGCATCTGCTTTGCGCTGAAAATGTCTGCTTAACAGTGCAACGATAAATTATATTCGCTTTCTTCTTTGGCACCGAACTGGTTGAATTCACCCTCTGTACTTACTTGTGATAACTGTAATGCCCACTTTACTTACCGCCCTCAATTATGCGTTCAATACTGCTCGGTTCTGCCCCTGGTTTTTTTCTCTGACAGTTCGAGTGGTTCGTAAAGAATGATTCACAGCAGTCTGCACAGGTTTAGTGATAAACAATTGGGTGATATGCAACTCGTGTATGTGTTCACCGCATGCTATGATGAGCTGTTCCCACTGCGACGACAACCACATTACTTATGCATTTATCTGAGGTCTGTTGCACGATTCTTGTGTTTTGTGCTACATTTTTTGGTGATTGCATATAACATTTTCCGTGTTGGGTAGGTATATTTACAGAAACAAATGTAATTGGGGTACCAACGTAACATAATCATAACTTTACATAATCTATAATCATGTTGCGCAACACTTTTTGAAATGTACACTCTCGACATGTCAGCAGTAAACCGGTCCGTGATGCGTAACGTCTCCGTTGTAGCGTCTCCTAGTGGAGTTTGTCGAGCAGCTCCGTAACGCTAACGACCACTTGACCGAAAGCCCCGCAGTCCGTTGGATGTTCTCTATCTCTTCTATTATTCCTACTTGGTAAGGCTTCCAGACTGACAAACAAAAATCAAGAATCGGTCGGACAAGTGTAATGCAAGCCTGTTCATTCGTGGGTGAATTATATTTTCTTGCCATTCTCCCAATGAATACTCTGGCATCTGGTTTTCCTGCTATTTGTTCTACGTGGTCATTCCACTTTGGGTCGCTCCGAATGGTAGCTCCTAAGTGTTTTACAGATGTTACTGTTTCCAGTGATTCTTTGGCAATAGTGACAATAGCTTAAGGGAACAGTTGTGGATCTCTTCACCTATTTTGCGCAATACGTAGCATTTACTTACGTTCACATTCAACTATCAGACATCAGATATGAGATTGCTACATGAAGAGACAGGTATACACTGAGTTGACAAAACTCGTGGGATAGCGATAGGAACATGTACAGTTAGCGGTAGTATCGCGTACACAAGATATAAAAGAGCAGTGAATTGGCGAAGCTGTCATTTATAGTCAGAGAATTCGTATGGAAATGTTTCCGACGCGATTATGGAGGCACGACGGGAACTAACAGACTTTGAACTCAGACTCGCAGTTGGAGCCAGACATCCCATTTCGAAAATCGTTAGGGAATTCAATATTCCGAGATCCACAGCATCAAGAATGTGCCGAGAGTACCAAATCTCAGGCATTACCTCTCACCACGGACAACGCAGTTGCCGACGGCCTTCACTTAACGGGAGCAGAGGCGTTTGCGTATATTTGTCAGTGCTAACGGACAAGAAACACTTCGTTAGTGCCTTTGCTGACAGCACAACATCGTCTGCAGCACCTCTCCTGGGCTCGTGATCATGTCGGTTGGACCCTAGACAACTGGGAAACCGTTGCCTGGTCAGATGAGTCCTGATTTCAGTTGGTAAGAGCTGCTGGTAGGCTTCGAGAGTGGCGCAGACCCCACGAAGCCATCGAACCACGTTGTCAACAAGGCATTTTGCTAGCTGGTGGTGGATCCATAATGGTGTGGGACGTGTTTACATGAAATGGAATGGATCCTCTGGTCCAATCTAACCGATCATTCACCGTAAATGGTTATCTTCAGCGACTTGGAGACAATCTACAGCCATTATTGGACTTCATGTTCCGAAACAACAATGTCATGCCACCGGGCAACAGTTATTCGTGATTGGTTTGAAGAACATCCTGGGCAATTCGAGTGAATGATTTGGCTACCCAGATCTCTTGACGTGAATCCCACGAACATTTATTGGACGTGATCGAGAGATCAGTTTGAGCACAAAATCCTATACCGGCAACAGTTACGCAATTTTGGACGCCTATAGAGGCAGCATGGGTCAGTATTTCTGTAGGGGACTTCCAGTGACTTGTTGAGTCCATGCCACATTGAGTTTCAGTACTACGCCAGTCAAAAGGAGGTCCGAAACGATATTAGGAGGTATCAAATGATCTTTGTCACTTCAGTGTAAGGTATGTACCTCTGACAAACATCCATTACACCCCTTACACAGTCACCACCCTCCTCCTTCACGATTGATGTCTGGGAAAGTTTCATGAGGACAACAGATAACACTCTCCAACAGACGTGTTCCCGATTATCTGCGATGTTTGCACATTGCGATCGCCGGGAAATCTAGCTGGTGGTTTCACTGAAGAGGAAAACTGTAAACAGGCACGGTACTGAGATCGCAAGGTCAAAAGACAATTTGCAGAAATGGGGTTATCCCACATCAGTAGTCCTTGTTTACTATGGAGTGCAACAAACTACAGAGCAGGTGCAACAACGTATAATATGTACTGCAAGACGTACCATTTATGACCTGATATCCCAAAAGCTGGACTAAAGTTGCTTGTATTGTCTTTTCTTTATTTTTCGTATATACCAATGTAGATTATGATCTTAAAGATGTACTTTGATGCCAATAAATAAGTAAAACTACCAATGCGTGCACCAATTGTCGGTTCTCTGGAGTTCTTTCTGCATTTCACTGCAGACTTCTTGCGTTACAAGCGTCCTATAAGACAACAACGCAAACAACCTTGTTGGACAACAACATCGTCCATGAACATCCCTAACGACTCGGCAACGTTATCTGCTAGATTGTGAACATGAATTGTAAATGTTAGCGGCCCTGTAACACTCCCCGAGAATACTCCAGAAATTACCTTTACATTTGTCGAGTTTGTTTCGTTAAGAACGACGTATTGAATTTTACTTAGGAGTTTCTCAGCTGTCTCCGTTCTTGTGTCACAAGCTCCAGCAATAATCTTCACTGATGGCGTCTCACAAGCGGACCGCGCCTGCTCGTCATCACCGATTTCGTCAAAATTTATGGTATACCATTTGTTGCCCAGAAATGAAACCAACAGAAGTGGGAGTTCCCGATGGATGAGCATTTAGAAAGATATAGCATTTCTGGCGCGGGTCGTGCCCGGCATGAACCTTTTACGTTGGTGTCCACTAAGGGCAGCGGTTGCAGCAGTGATAAGAATGCAGAACGCTAGTCCGACGGTCGAGAGTTCGAGTCCCGAGGCAGAAACATTTTTCCTTTCTTATTTTCAGTTTTACGTTACTTACACCGCAAATAAATCGAAATAACTCTCAATATATTGTATTTATCAAGATTTTTATAAAAAGCATGAAAAGGAAAGACAAGGGAAAACATGAGATTGAAAGACATACACGATAACTTCCTATATAAAATTAGATACTTTTATTACTTTACTCTTGATGATTTACATGTTTTTGTGTAATGTTCATCGTATAAAGAGAGGAAGCAATAATTTTCTCGACACCTTGATAACTTTATGAATGCAACAGTTTTTTTACAGTTACGTTAAAGTTTCTATACAAAAGCAAAATAGTTTACATTCGCAAAAAGTTCTCTCTCATCGAGCGGTTGGGCAGCAAACCAAGCGTAACGCATCATTTCACCAGACATTGGCGAGGATAGCTAGTGATGTTCAATGAAACGTATTTTGATCCAGTCTCCTCGGGATGCGATTTCTTTTTCTCTCTCGGTGAGATAAGAGCAGTTTTGAAGCTTTTTGATTAAATTCTTTACCTTAGGATAAAAACAAACATAGCAGGGCTGCATTAGCGCTGTGCATTTCAGGGAATCCTATTTTAAGAATTTATTTGCAACCCCTAATTTTTCTTTGCCTCTTCTTTTCATACCGCGTACGAAAATCTTAATAAATGAAATAGACTGCAGTTGTCCGCAGCTCGTGGTCGTGCGGTGGCGTTCTCGCTTCCCGCGCCCGGGTTCCCGGGTTCGATTCCCGGCGGGGTCAGGGATTTTCTCTGCCTCGTGATGACTGGGTGTTGTGTGATGTCCTTAGGTTAGTTAGGTTTAAGTAGTTCTAAGTTCTAGGGGACTGATGACCATAGATGTTAAGTCCCATAGTGCTCAGAGCCATTTGAACCAATCAAGATTGCAGTTATTCCGATGTATTTTCAGTGGAAGTAAAAACAGATAATAAAAGAGGTCCTGCGTAGAGATTCTAACCCACGGCCCTCGGTTTACCGTGCCGTACTCTTCGTGCTACGCTAAACGTTGTGTCGAAACTATGCTAATGTAAACGGCTGATGTCTTGCCCAACGTGCATCGAAAAATGCCATTCTTTTTTCTAAACTCTTGGCCATATGGAGCTCCCACTTGCGTCACTTTCATGCCTGCCTAAGCCCTGCACCTTCCACAACTTTGGACGAAAGCGGCGACGAGGGGTAGGCGCGGTCCACTTGTTGCGTCCGTGTTCTGTGAATGCGGGGCTGAGCAGACCTCAGCTCAGTAGCTCTTCTAACTTCCAGTGCTTGCTAAAAAAATTTGGAGAGAAATTCCGTTTATTTATTTTCACTTTACTCAAATATGTTTCAGCACTTTCTGTGCTTTCTTCGTTGCGATTTTGTTTGTTATTCTATCTCGCATGGTGCCGGTAGTTTTATATTTAATACGCATTCTACAACTTCTCACGGTTTTTGATGCTGTTGTATTGCGTTTTCAAATATTAATTTCCTCTAATATCTCTCTTTTTGACTGTTACACACTCATTTTATTTATTTTACCACATCAGTACAACGTTTCTGCTGTCAGCTCAGGGCCATGTTGTAGCTACAATCAGTATTTGCAGTACCGCCTGTGTCCAGTTTTGCGCACGATACAGGGCTTAGCTGCCCAAAATACAATCAGCGCGCTGATTCTGGTCTGCAGTTGTTCAATATTTGTTGTATTTGTTTCTTGAACTTAGTTAGTCTGTGTATCCGAACCACGTTGTTTGCTGTTCACGCTATAAATAAATCGCATGTAAGGAAGTAGAACGATATTCACAAGCATTTGACATATTTAAATATGTTGCACATTTCACCGTTTGCGAATATACTCCACCTCGCACAGTTGATGCATTACCAACGTAACGCAGTGCTACCAAAGTCTGACCACTTATGGACGGTACGGTTCTTCGAAATGAACACTGCACTTGGTGAAAACTGTAACACTGAAACAGACATGCGCAACCTATAAGAACTTTATACCACAGATTAAGAACGTGACAACACATAAATAGTAATATTACACGTTAATACATCATCTTTGATTATGAGAATTCAGTACGACGTTCGACCTCCTCTACAGAGCCGCTGAATGCCATGATTTGAAATGAAAGAGGGCCTGGGTATATTTCTGCTTGATATGCGTCTGGCTGCATTTAAAGACTGAAGACCACAACAACTACAATCTGATTGTGATACAGTTTCGTTCCTGAAGCATGTTCTTGAACAACCACACTATGATTATGCTGACGTACATTAACAGCATCTAACTGCAGTGGTACGTCACGTCAATCACGGGTCTAAAGTAGGATAAGGACAAAAAATGGTTCAAATGGCTCTGAGCACTATGGGACTTAACTGCTGTGGTCATCAGTCCCCTAGAACTTAGAACTACTTAAACCTAACTTACCTAAGGACATCAGACACATCCATGCCCAAGACAGGATTCCAACCTGCGACCGTAGCGGTCACGCGGTTCCAGACTGTAGCGCCTAGAAGTGCATGGCCACCCCGGCCGGCAGGATAAGGACATAAACGATCTGGCGCATAACGCCAGAAGCTCCACGAGGCTGTTCGCGGATGATGCAGTCTTATACAGGGAAGTCGCAATATTAGAAAACTGTGACGAAATGCAGGAAGCCATGCAGAGGAATGGCACTTGGTGGAGAGACTGGCAGCTTAGTGGAGATACTGGTAGGTGACCCTTAACGTAAACCAGTGCAAAGTATTGTGCATAAATACGCAGGAAGACCGGTCACTGTATTATTATGCAATTGACGAACAATCGCTGGAAGCATTCAACCCATTAAATTTCTGAGAGTATGCGTACGGAGTGATCTAAAGTAAAGCTGTCAGTGAAAATTAATCTTAGGAAAAGCAGATGCGCAACTGACAATCATTCAGAGGATCCTCAGGAAGTTTAGTCCAGCAGGAGAGATGTAGTTTACAATATCCCCGTTCGATTGATACGTGAGTATTGCTCGTCAGTCTGGAACACCTATCAGATAGTGCTGATAAGCGAAATACAGAAGTAAAGAGTAAAGGAGAGTAACGCAATAGGTTGATTTAGTAAGAGCGACAGAGCAGCGTATATGCCCATCCAGCTCCAGTGGCTGGAATAACGGTGTAAAAGTACGAGTAATTTTTTATCGTACCCATTTTGTACTGTCGAACACATACCCATTACGGAGTATGCGTTACTCGTTACTTTCGTCACACAACGTCGTTACTGATGTAGCCGTAACACACAAGCAGTTTTTTGCTAACCTAAAAAGTTGTGGGAATTACTGTGCTCGTGAATGCACCATTCGCGTAGGTTCACTTTCCTGAACACCTTTTCCTCTTCTTCAGCAAGGCGTCAACGAAATTAACGGTTGAATTTGTTGTCATATCAAAATAATTGCAAACTGAATCGTCACAGGACACACGATCGCCGACCAGTAGTTGTATTACGGACACTTTCCTTAGCCCTGTTAAAAATCCCGTTTGACGTTGTGGGTTAACGAGAAGCCGGCGATTTGCCGTACGGCGGAAACTGTAGCGTGTCGAACGAAGGAATTGGAGGCTTAAGAAGGCTACAGACTCCACCCGAGTCGGACACGAGTTGCATGTGGGTAGGAAACATGGCAAGTCGCAAAATGTATTCGGTTCTCTGTGTCACTAACGACTTGCACGTTTCAGAATAAATATTTGGAGGAATACGAAAGCTACCGAGTTAGGAAGAACTTGCGAGAAAGGAGCCAGCCGTGTAACGGAACATTTCAAGCAGTAATGAAACGATTGTTTGAGTCTCTTTGGAATATCCGTTTCTCAGTAACGATTACATACAATATTCAACAGCCATAACTCAACAGGAAAAGGAGGCCGGGGGGGGGGGGGGGGGGAGGGGTAAGTGACAAAATACCCTCCGCCACACACCTTAAGGTGGCTTACGGGGCATAGTAGTAGATCAGTGGTTCCAAAACTGGATGTAATTGCCTTCTGAGAGGTAAAATGAAACTTTCTGAGAGATAAAAACAAAGTTTCGTTTGTGTCTCGGTCACGAAAGTAAATTATTTTTGAAAGATCGTTACTGTTATCACAATTTCGTAAGACTTTAATACTGGTTTCAAAAATTACCAAATATTACGTACTTTTTCAATACTAGCGTTAAAGTATAACACTATATGGTAGAGGTTACTGCTCGTGAAGCGAGTATATTATATTACATACTTTTTCAAATAATAGCCTTAACGAGTAACACCAAATGGTAAAGGTTACTGCTCGTGAAGCGAATATATGAACATCTTTCATACATAGCGCACCCACTACACACATACTTTGTACCCTGCACCTATGACAGTAAAACTGAGACGTATACGTCACTTAACCTTAAATATCTCATGGAAAATGGAAATGAGCGTTTGGCGTCATTGGCCGGGAGGCCCCTCGCGGGGCAGGTCCGGCCGCCTTGGCGCAGGTCTTATTACATTCGGCGCCACATTGGGCGACCTGCACGCCGGATGGGGATGAAATGATGATGAACACAACACAACACCCAGTCCCTGAGCGGAGAAAATCTCCGACCCAGCCGGGAATCGAACCCGGGCCCGGAGGACGGCAATCCGTCACGCTGACCACTCAGCTACTGGGGCGGACTAAATATCTCATGAAATGCCTTCACTGAGTTGTAGGAACTTCCTGGAATGGGCCAGAAATTGCTTCGTTATTCACTTCGCAACGACAGATGAACAAACTGACAGCACAACGTAACACTGACTATGTAACGGCTACTACATTGCTGTAGAATGTACATATTGCATTAGTATTGTTGTTATTATTATTATTTGTCTGTTGGCTTCTGTATCGGGTTCTTCGGTCTACGTTTGTTTGATAATTTTTCTGACGTTTCTCCAGCACGAGTGGCTAGCATTGTCAAAGCTTCACCCTCCACTACCATTGTTGGACTGCGATGGAGGGTGAAGCTATGACAATGTCAGCCACTTGTGCTGGCGAAACGTCAGAAAAATTGAAACTTCCTGGCAGATTAAAACTGTGTGCTGGACCGAGACACGAACTCGGGACCTTTGCCTTTCGCAGGCAAGTGCTCTACCAACTTTTTTATCTCATTTTGTTCTACATTGTTCGTTGAATTTGTTCGTGGCGGACGTCCGATGACACTCGTTCAGGTTGTTCGTTGATCAGTTTACTCAGTCTTTTATTACAGAGGGTAGCTAAACCCTCTGACCGAACACGCTGAGCTATCGTGCCGGCCTTTTCGCGGGGCAAGTACTCTACCAACTGAGCTACCCAAGCACGACTCACGACCCGTCCGCACAGCTTCAGTTCTGCCAGTACCTCGTCCCCTACCTTCCAAACTTCACAGAAGCTCTTCTGCGAACCTTGCACAACTAGCACACCTGGAAGGAAGGATATTGCGGAGGCATGGCTTAGCCACAACCTGGGGGATGTTTGCAGAATGAGATTTTCACTCTGCAGCGGAGTGAAAATCTCATTCTGGTCATAAAAATTATCAAATAAACGTCGGCCAAGAACCGGAGACAGATGGAAACCGGTAGTTTGTCAACTAGTGCCCACGACAGCGTAGATAATATTGTGTTATTATTATTATTGACTTTTTTTTTTCTCAGACTTAAGTCTGGTTAAAAATGGAACGTGACGCGGACCTCGGTCAAGCGTGACTTCCTTGTAACTGTATGGTGTATGTTATATTGCATTTAGGAACTTTCGGGTAATTGAACATGTATCAATAATTACAGATTTTTGTAGTTGTATATATATGTTTGGATGTAGCTGTATTGCATTGATGTACTGGTGAATATTGTGAGGTATGACTCCTGTAGTTGATAGTATAATTGGGATAATGTCGACTTTATCCTGATGCCACATGTCCTTGACTTCCTCAGCCAGTTGGATGTATTTTTCAATTTTTTCTCCTGTTTTCTTCTGTATATTTGTTGTGTTGGGTATGGATATTTCAATTAGTTGTGTTAATTTCTTCTTTTTATTGGTGAGTATGATGTCAGGTTTGTTATGTGGTGTTGTTTTATCTGTTATAATCGTTCTGTTCCAGTATAATTTGTATTCATCATTCTCCAGTACATTTTGTGGTGTGTACTTGTATGTGGGAACGTGTTGTTTTATTAGTTTATGTTTTATGGCAAGTTGTTGATGTATTATTTTTGCTACATTGTCATGTCTTCTGAGGTATTCTGTATTTGCTAGTATTGTACATCCGCTTGTGATGTGATCTACTGTTTCTATTTGTTGTTTGCAAAGTCTGCATTTATCTGTTGTGGTATTGGGATCTTTAATAATATGCTTGCTGTAATATCTGGTGTTTATTGTTTGATCCTGTATTGCGATCATGAATCCTTCCGTCTCACTGTATATATTGCCGTTTCTTAGCCATGTGTTGGATGCGTCTTGATCTATGTGTGGCTGTGTTAGATGATACGGGTGCTTGCCGTGTAGTGTTTTCTTTTTCCAATTTACTTTCTTTGTATCTGTTGATGTTATGTGATCTAAAGGGTTGTAGAAGTGGTTATGAAATTGCAATGGTGTAGCTGATGTATTTATATGAGTGATTGCTTTGTGTATTTTGCTAGTTTCTGCTCGTTCTAGAAAGAATTTTCTTAAATTGTCTACCTGTCCATAATGTAGGTTTTTTATATCTATAAATCCCCTTCCACCTTCCTTTCTGCTTAATGTGAATCTTTCTGTTGCTGAATGTATGTGATGTATTCTATATTTGTGGCATTGTGATCGTGTAAGTGTATTGAGTGCTTCTAGGTCTGTGTCACTCCATTTCACTACTCCAAATGAGTAGGTCAATACTGGTATAGCATAAGTATTTATAGCTTTTGTCTTGTTTCTTGCTGTCAATTCTGTTTTCAGTATTTTTGTTAGTCTTTGTTTATATTTTTCTTTTAGTTCTTCTTTAATATTTGTATTATCTATTCCTATTTTTTGTCTGTATCCTAGGTATTTATAGGCATCTGTTTTTTCCATCGCTTCTATGCAGTCGCTGTGGTTATCCAATATGTAGTCTTCTTGTTTAGTGTGTTTGCCCTTGACTATGCTATTTTTCTTACATTTGTCTGTTCCAAAAGCCATATTTATATCATTGCTGAATACTTCTGTTATCTTTAGTAATTGGTTGAGTTGTTGATTTGTTGCTGCCAGTAGTTTTAGATCATCCATGTATAGCAAATGTGTGATTTTGTGTGGGTATGTTCCAGTAATATTGTATCCATAATTTGTATTATTTAGCATGTTGGATAGTGGGTTCAGAGCAAGACAGAACCAGAAAGGACTTAATGAGTCTCCTTGGTATATTCCATGCTTAATCTGTATTGGCTGTGATGTGATGTTATCTGAATTTGTTTGGATATTAAGTGTGGTTTTCCAATTTTTCATTACTGTGTTTAGAAACTGTATCAATTTAGGATCTACTTTGTATATTTCCAAAATCTGTAGTAACCATGAGTGGGGTACACTATCAAAGGCTTTTTGGTAATCAATGTATGCGTAGTGTAGGGACCTTTGTTTAGTTTTAGCTTGATATGTCAGCTCTGTATCTATTATCAGTTGCTCTTTACATCCTCGTGCTCCTTTGCAGCAGCCTTTTTGTTCTTCATTTATAATTTTGTTCTGTGTTGTATGTGTCATTAATTTCTGTGTGATGACTGAAGTTAATATTTTGTATATTGTTGGTAGGCATGTTATGGGGCGATATTTAGCTGGGTTTGCTGTGTCTGCTTGATCTTTAGGTTTCAGATAGGTTATTCCATGTGCAAGTGTATCAGGGAATGTGTATGAGTCTGCAATGTAGCTGTTAAATAATTTAGTTAGATGTGAATGTGTTGAGGTGAACTTCTTCAGCCAGTAATTTGCTATTTTATCATTTCCAGGGGCTTTCCAATTGTGTGTAGAATTAATTGCTCGGGTGACTTCATGTTGCAAAATTATCACTTCAGGCATTTGTGGTATCATCTTGTATGTGTCTGTTTCTGCTTGTATCCACCGTGCATGCCTGTTATGTTGTACCGGGTTTGACCATATGCTGCTCCAGAAGTGTTCCATGTCTGTTATGTTTGGTGGATTGTCTATTTTAATGTGTGTGTTATCCATTGTTTGGTAAAATCTCTTTTGGTTTGTGTTGAATGTTTGGTTTTGTTTCCTTCTATTTTCACTTTTTTTGTATCTTCTAAGTCGTTTGGCCAATGCTTGCAATTTCTGCTTTTTTTCATCTAATTGCTCTATTGCTTCTTGTTGTGAGATTTTACCTAACCTTTTTCGTTTTTTGTCTGATATTTCATTTCTTATAAATTGTGTTAACTGTCCGATGTCTCTTCTCAGTTTTTCTATTCTGATCTGTAACCTGTGTTGCCATGCTGGTTTTGTGGGTTTCTTCTGTGTGTTGGTTTGTTCTGATCTCTGCCTAGTGTGTATATTTAGTGTAGTGAGTGCTCCTATATAAACCAGTAGTTGTAACTCTTCCATAGTTGTGTTTTCATTTATTTTGTTGTGTATGATTGTGTTGATAGTTTTTATTGTTGTTTCGACTTGTGGGTTATTTGGCGGTCTATGCAAGAATGGTCTAATGTCTGTATTTGTGTCTTTGTATTCTATATATGTCAGCTGAAATTTCTCTTCTATATCTAACACGTGTCTCTCTTCGTGTTCTATTTGTGCTTGTTCTGGTGGCTGTCTTAAGATTTCGTTTTCCTCTGATTGTTTAATTGATGCGTGTTGGTCTTTGTTTGTTTGCTCTGGGATGTTTGAGTACATTACTGTGTTTTCTTCCTCTTCTGATTGCACATTATTTTGTTCCAGTATTTGTTGTACTTGTTGTTTGATGTTTTCTAATTCTGACTGCGGTATCCTGTTATTTTTGATTATTACACGGATCGGATCAGCTAGTCGTTGTTCTGTTAAAAATTTTAATTCCGGGTATCTGGTAATAAATGTTGTGTATACTTGTGATCTGTATCCAGTTGTGTTGGTTCCTAGGTTTGTTGCTTGGTAATAACAGAACATGAGGTGTTGATTAACTTCATCTGACCATCTCATCCTCTGTCTTTGTTTTCCTTCTAGGGTGGTTGCAGGAAGCATATCCTGCAAAACACCTCTATTCGGATTTAAATCCTTTTCCAGTTGGCTAGCAGTGTCGTTACCATTGTGGGCGGGCATAGGGTTCAAGCGTCGTCCCCGACCATGACGGCACTTGTCCGAGGCTTCTTTAGTTCTGTCCTGAACCAAGTAATCACAATAAAAGGGGGGTTAGCCCTATTAGTGGTTTGTTCTTTTCGTCGCCTTTTACGACTGGCAGAACATACCGGAGGCCTATTCTTCTCCCGGGCCTCCACGGGGATTATTATTATTATTATTATTATTATTATTATGAGTATTAGGGCAATGGTGGGACTCAAAGCACTGACAGCCTGAAGTCTTCTAATCCGTGTGATTTCAGATATAAGAAGTTTAGCAATAAAGTCGCTTGCAAAAAGTAAGAACAGTGCCCACATTTTGTTGAGGTAAAATGGGGTTGCAGGTTAGGTTCAAAATGGTTCAAATGGCTCTGAGCACTATCAGTCCCCTATAACTTAGAACTACTTAAACCTAACTAACCTAAGGACATCACACACATCCATGTCAGAGGCAGGATTCGAACCTGCGACGTAGCGGTCGCGCGGTTCCAGACTGTAGCGCCTAGAACCGCTCGGCCACCCCGGCCGGCTGCAGGTTAGAGACAAAGCAAGTATCACTATGAAGAGGAGTGGGGTAGAGGAAGGTTATTTTTTAACAAGTGTCTACACTCAATGTGGATAATTAGCTTTCTTTTCTGAGAAGGAGTAGCAGGCAGCACTGGCGATGCACTGACAAGGGAACATCCCCATCGCACCCCCCTCAGATTTAGTTATAAGTTGGCATAGTGGATAGGCCTTGAAAAACTGAACACAGATCGATCGAGAAAACAGGAAGAAGTTGTGTGGAACTATGAAAAAATAAGCAAAATATACAAACTGGGTCGTCCATGCGTATGATAGGCAATATTAAGGGCATTGTGAGGTGAGGAGCTCCGTGGTCCCGTGGTTAGCTCGAACAGCTGCGGAACGAGAGGTCCTTGGTTCAAATCTTCCCTCGACCGAAAATTTTAACTTTTTATTTTCAGTTTATGTGAAAACTCTTATGTTTTCATCACTTTTTTTGGAGTGATTATTACATCCACAAGAAAACCTAAATCGGGCAAGGTAGAAGAAACTTTTCACCCATTCGCCAAGTGTACTAGTTAGGTGGGTCGACAACATATTCCTGTCATGTGACGCACATGCTGTCACCAGTGTCGTATACAAAATATCAGACGTGTTTTCCTGTGGAGGAATCGGTTGACCTATGACCTTGCGATCAAATGTTTTCGGTTCCCATTGGAGAGGCACGTCCTTTCGTCAACTAATCACACGGTTTTGCGGTGCGGTTGCAAAACACAGACACTAAACTTATTACAGTGAACAGAGACGTCAATGAACGAACGGACAGATCATAACTTTGCGAAAATAAAGAAAGCAAAATTTTCAGTGGAGGGCAGATTTGAACCAAGGACCTCTCGTTCCGCAGCTGTTCACGCTAACCACGGGACCACGGCGCTCCTCGTCTTACATTGCCCTTAATATTGCCTATCTTACGCATGGACGACCCAGTTTGTATATTTTGTTTATTTTTTTCATAGTTCCACACAACTTCTTCCTGTTTTCTCGATTGATCTGTGTTCAGTTTTTCAAGGCCTATCCATTGTGCCAACTTATAACTAAATCTGAGGGGGGTGCGATGGGGATGTTCCCTTGTGAGAATTGCATCGTCATTCTATAAAACGTTGTTGTAAATAAGCAGTGCTAGTTGTCTCATCGACTCAATAGTTCGCGCTTTAATAAAATGCCCACAAAAACTAAATAACATTTCGCAGTTTAATAATAAAAGTGTTCAAAGAAAATTATTTTTCATTCTGATGTTTAGTAAGGCGCTAATGTTGATGATAGTGCTTAGCAGAAGGGGGGAAATGGGGTACTAGCTAATGTGTGGTCTCACAAAGGTTGGACAGCACTGTTGTAGATGAAGATGTAATTCAGAATAGCAGAGCGTGCCACGCCTGTGTTGACAGAGTCAACTCTCGGCCGCTGTCGGAGGCTGTACACAGGTTGGCAGTTATCCAGGCGTCCAGCGCCTTAGCCGGAGTTTGCTGTGCAGGCCGGGGACGGGTTCGCGCGGTTAAGAATGCAGGGCGCCTTCCAGGTGGGTGCATTGTGGCGGCCACAAAGCGCCGCCTCGCGCTGTTCCAAAATCAGCGCCCATTGAGCGGCCTGAAAGGCCGGCCGGCTCGTGTTGACGGCGCCCGCCCCCGCCTTTGTGAGCGGGCAGCTGCACGCGCCGCGCCGCGCCGCGCCCCTGTCACCGCCGCGCCCACACTGACCGCCCTTAATGGACACCGCCACGTGCCCATTATCGCTCAATATTTCAGAGTGAGCTGGGAGGCTGGCGAAGCTCGTCTGCACACGCCGTAAGGATCCAGTAGCTCACACATCAGTTTACATATAAATAATGCACATTGTTCACAGTAATTGTCGACCTTGAAAGAGCTTCCGATGATGTAAAATGATGCAAGACGTTTGAAATTCTGAGAAACATAGGTCTAACAAGGGGACCCTTCATATTGTAAATCACGGATTTTGATGCGTTTCAAATACACTCCTGGAAATTGAAATAAGAACACCGTGAATTCATTGTCCCAGGAAGGGGAAACTTTATTGACACATTCCTGTGGTCAGATACATCACATGATCACACTGACAGAACCACAGGCACATAGACACAGGCAACAGAGCATGCACAATGTCAGCACTAGTACAGTGTATATCCACCTTTCGCAGCAATGCAGGCTGCTATTCTCCCATGGAGACGATCGTAGAGATGCTGGATGTAGTCCTGTGGAACGGCTTGCCATGCCATTTCCACCTGGCGCCTCAGTTGGACCAGCGTTCGTGCTGGACGTGCAGACCGCGTGAGACGACGCTTCATCCAGTCCCAAACATGCTCAATGGGGGACAGATCCGGAGATCTTGCTGGCCAGGGTAGTTGACTTACACCTTCTAGAGCACGTTGGGTGGCACGGGATACATGCGGACGTGCATTGTCCTGTTGGAACAGCAAGTTCCCTTGCCGGTCTAGGAATGGTAGAACGATGGGTTCGATGACGGTTTGGATGTACCGTGCACTATTCAGTGTCCCCTCGACGATCACCAGTGGTGTACGGCCAGTGTAGGAGATCGCTCCCCACACCATGATGCCGGGTGTTGGCCCTGTGTGCCTCGGTCGTATGCAGTCCTGATTGTGGCGCTCACCTGTACGGCGCCAAACACGCATACGACCATCATTGGCACCAAGGCAGAAGCGACTCTCATCGCTGAAGACGACACGTCTCCATTCGTCCCTCCATTCACGCCTGTCGCGACACCACTGGAGGCGGGCTGCACGATGTTGGGGCGTGAGCGGAAGACGGCCTAACGGTGTGCGGGACCGTAGCCCAGCTTCATGGAGACGGTTGCGAATGGTCCTCGCCGATACCCCAGGAGCAACAGTGTCCCTAATTTGCTGGGAAGTGGCGGTGCGGTCCCCTACGGCAATGCGTAGGATCCTACGGTCTTGGCGTGCATCCGTGCGTCGCTGCGGTCCGGTCCCAGGTCGACGGGCACGTGCACCTTCCGCCGACCACTGGCGACAACATCGATGTACTGTGGAGACCTCACGCCCCACGTGTTGAGCAATTCGGCGGTACGTCCACCCGGCCTCCCGCATGCCCACTATACGCCCTCGCTCAAAGTCCGTCAACTGCACATACGGTTCACGTCCACGCTGTCGCGGCATGCTACCAGTGTTAAAGACTGCGATGGAGCTCCGTATGCCACGGCAAACTGGCTGACACTGACGGCGGCGGTGCACAAATGCTGCGCAGCTAGCGCCATTCGACGGCCAACACCGCGGTTCCTGGTGTGTCCGCTGTGCCGTGCGTGTGATCATTGCTTGTACAGCCCTCTCGCAGTGTCCGGAGCAAGTATGGTGGGTCTGACACACCGGTGTCAATGTGTTCTTTTTTTCCATTTCCAGGAGTGTATGTTGTAGAGGCACCTACCCTGAGTACCTGGCTATCGAGTTGTTTAGCGACGGGCCTTCATTGTTGAGAAAATCGATTTTGAAGTTATTTGCGCGATTCGTATATGCGTAACATTAGGTGTATTCCGAGCAAGTTAGCTACCGCGCTGCAGGTACCGTCTTCTAATCCTGCTCGTGATTTTTCTTTTTTTTTTTAAAAAAAAAAGACCGAATTTATCTATTTTATTTCAAAGAATATCAACACAATGTAAGGTGTGCGAAATTATAAAGATACATTTAGTTTTTAATTTTCTATCTCATACAATATTACAAAATCTTACTTTTCATCGTCCACATTGCTTGATGTGCCAGAACAATATTGTGGATGATTAGAAACAACCGAAGCACAAATTTTAGCAGCACCACGCGCATCTTATGAAAGCAACCGTCTTGCAAGCGCACTGTTTCTTCATGAGCGATACCGGGAAACACAATTATTTTGCATTCAACAAGATTTCTCTTTTATCGGCTAATTTCGATGCGAACCATGCGTATTTAATCATGCTTTCAAAATTAGGTGCGCTGAACTGATGTAGGATTAGCGAATATAATTTTATCGAATCTTCCCTAGAAGCGATCTCTCTATTGTCTTTCATCAAGTCGGGGGCATTCAGAATAATTTTCGTGAAGATTTTCACCTGTCGGTAAAAATTAACATCGCAGGGCTGGCAATAAGAAGTGCACTTCGGTGGGACCACTTTTAGGGTGCAGGTGCTCGCTTTCCTTTCATCAGTGAATAAATGATCGTATAAAGTTGAATCGGTTTGCCCTCCCCACGAATCGATAGTGCACAATTTTTTTTTCTTTTCTATCCCACGTACGGAAGAATTACAGAACGCAAAAATTCTTCATACACCAGTTTCGTGAACTTCCCGTATTTCGTGCAGCACACGACTACATTTCTGTATTTCCGAGTTAATTCGTCTACTCGTTTTTGAACGTTAGGACCAAATTTTCTTGCATAAATAAAAAAAAACATACAGGAGCAGAATTCGAGCACAGTACCTCCGCAGTAGCCGTGAACCTTTACCACTACGCTACGCTGACTTGCTCGCAATATATGTAATGTTACGGGTATACAAAGCGCGCAATGAACTTCAAAATCGATTTTCTCAAAAACCAAGACCTGTCGCTAAAAAACCGGATAGCCAGGTAATTAGGGTAAGTATCTCTACAACATATGTGATTTACAGTATGGAGGGTCCCCTTGTTAGCTAAATGGTAAGAAGGGTCGAATACGATATGTACAAGAACCGAGAGGGACCAATAAGACTGGAAGACTAAATACGAAGTTCTCCCATTAGAAAGGGTGTAAGACAGGGCCGGCCAAACGCTGCACAGTGTGCAGACGTGCAGAAGTGCTGCACATGTGTGCACGTGTGCGACAGCGAGCGACAACGGCATCTGTTATTAGACATGTGTCCTAAATGAACGGCGGCGGCTCCCCTTCCCTGTGGTACAAGCAAGAGCGCAACATGTCCAGTCTCGTTTACCCCTGGTGACCGTAACCTTAACAGAGAAGTACTGAGAAATGGCAAGTACTGTGAAAAAGCAGAGGACGAGAGATCTATGTTCTCAGTCGTTTAAAAATGACTGGGAACTGCAATTCTTTTTTGTAGCCGTTGGTGAAAACTCCCAGTGTTTGCTGTGCCGCCGAATAATAGGCGTCCAGAGTAAGTTTTCAATTGAAAGACATTACAATACTTACCACAAAGATGAGTGAAGTGTACTCTACAGTGAAGAACGGCAAGCAAAATTAAATGTCCTTCAGAAAATGGATGAGACAAATCAACTCGATTTTACTGTACGTCAAAGTAATTGATACTTCTTGAACTCTTAGTGTCTTGTGTTACATTTATGTCTGTTTTACTGTACACTGTGCAATATACTGTTTTCAATTTTCCAGAACGACAACCACACTAAATCTTCACTGCGAGCAAGTTCTAAAATCGCACTAAGAATTGCACAATCTGGGAAACCCTTTTCCGAAGGGGAAAAAATGGCTCTGAGCACTATGGGACTTAACTGCTGTGGTCATAAGTCCCCTAGAACTTAGAACTACTTAAACCTAACTAACCTAAGGACATCACACACATCCATGCCCGAGGCAGGATTCGAACCTGCGACCGTAGCAGTCACGCGGTTCCAGACTGTAGCGCCTAGAAACGCACGGCCACTCCGGCCGTTTCCGAAGGGAAGTTTGTGAAAGGGTGTCTGATTGATGCTGCAGAACGTGTGTGTCCCACGAACGTTAGCAGGTTTCAAGAATTCAGTCTATCCAAACAAACAGTGACAAGACGTATCAGTGCTATGGCCGGCGATCTGCACAGGCAGCTAATAAATAAGGCTAAATACTTTGTTGCTTTCTCTGTTACGCTCGATGAAGCAACAGATCTTACAGATACAGCCCAGGTTGTGATATACATACGAGGTGTCGATCACGCACTTTGTGTAACAGAGGAGCAACATCTGTGCGTAGAAACATGCACTACATGAACGCTGACGGCTGCGGCGTGCACGCTGTGACCCAGAAGTTGCACATGTGCAAGAGCACCGCACGCGTGCAGAATTTCTGGCCGGCCCTGGTGTAAGACAAGGAACAGAAGACAGACTAAGTATTTGAGATGTGGTGCTACAGAAGAATGTTGAAAATTAGGTGGACTGGTAAGGTAAGGAGTGTGGAGAGGGAATGAACAATTGGAAAACACTGACAAGAAGAAGGGACAGAATGATAGGACATGTTTAGGACATTAGGGAATAGCGTCCATGGTACTAGAGGAAGGTTCAAAAATGGTTCAAATGGCTCTGAGCACTATGGGACTCAACTGCTGTGGTCATAAGTCCCCTAGAACTTAGAACTACTTAAACCTAACTAACCTAAGAACAGCACACAACACCCAGCCATCACGAGGCAGAGAAAATCCCTGACCCCGCCGGGAATCGAACCCGGGAACCCGGGCGTGGGAAGCGAGAACGCTACCGCACGACCACGAGATGCGGGCTACTAGAGGAAGGTGTAGAAGGTAAAAACTGTAAAGGAAAGACAGAGCTTCGAATACATCCATCAATTAATGGAGAACGTAGGCTGCAAGTGCTTACCTGCGATGAAAAGATTGGCACAAGAGAGAAATTTGCGACAGGCTCATTAAACAGTCAGGCTCATTAAACAGTCAGAAGACTGATGACTCAAAAAAAAAAAAAAAAAAAAAAAAAAAAAAAAAAAAAAGAGAAAAAATAGGTATTGCAACAGAAGCACACCAGGCATACGTTAAACACTTTGTTAACATTCTCTCCAGCGCCGTGTAGGATCATGTTTTCGATGCAAACTCGCCGCGCCCCCTTCATCCTTCCGACGCCCGGTCTCAAGCTGTGTTTAGCTGCTACTGTCACTTTTTCTTTCTATCGCTTTTTTTATGATGCTATCCCAGAAACTATTATTCCGTGTAATAACAGCTGTCTCGTCGATTGCAGTCCGATGTGCTTTTTCTAGTGCATGCCCTGCCAACGCTGATTTCTCAGAGTACCGAAGGCGAGAACGTCTCTCGTGTTCCACAAAGTCCTGTTCAGTAGTATAGACAGTATGTCCGACACAATAGTATCCACCCTCATACTGTATTTTATAGACTCCTGGCATTTTAAGGCCTACGTAGCGTTTCACAGACCTCATGAGTTCTGGATTTTTTTTTCTTTTTCTTTTTAAAGCCCTGAGGATCAAATCGATTTTATGCCTCTTTAGGAGCCGGCTAATATTTCCCGTCGCTGAGCCATAGAATGACAAAAACGCAAGCTTCTTCGTGTTGTCCTTGGGAGCCTTCTGCTTACATGTCTCCGAAAGATGACTTGCGGAATCTAGCGGTTGTGATGGCCGTTTTACTGAAACATTTCGGCAGGGTTTCAGCGTCAGAGACGGCTTGTACCACGTTTTCGAGGACTAGCAAAGACGCTGTTTAAAATACGTTCAGGTAGGAGGAGATTACTTTGAAAGAGATCATGCAAACACTGAAATGTGACAATAAACATCGGTGGGGAAAAAAAAAACAGTCTTAGTATCAGCCGTCGTATGTGACTAATGTAAACATTGTGACAGAATGAAGTGAGCAACAACCACTTCAGCACGGTTAATACTCGTGGCGGGGCAGTCAGAGGGTAGCGTTGCGTTGGCGGGAGGTTACTTTGTGGCCAGACTACGGGACGAGTGATTTAGAGGGCGAGGTGGGTGGGGGAGGGGGAGAGGGCGAGTGCGCGCTGCCCCCCACGGGGCACAGTGACCAGCGGCCGGCGGCCAGCACGCCCAGGTCCGGCCGGCCGGCTGCGCTGCGCCCCGAGGCAGATGCGGCCGGACGCGCCTTTGTCGCCGCGTCGGCGCCCTTCATTAAGATGTCAGAGGCGCGCTGACTTATTGCGCTGCATCTGGCGGCTCCCTGGCGCGCCCACGCCTCCGCCTCCGCCACTGGTCCCGCCTCGCGCCCTATCGCGCTACGCGCCAACTGTTTGCGGAGAGCACACACGGTTAAAACGTGCACCACTGGTTCACAGTTGCAATGATTTAATGATCTGATGGAATTACATTTTCCGGGAGACTATGAGTCTCAACTTAATGTTCGATAGAAGATTAAGGAGAGCCAAACCTATGTTTCTAAAAATGGTTCAAATGGCTCTGAGCACTATGGGACTCAACTGCTGTGGTCATAAGTCCCCTAGAACTTAGAACTACTTAAACCTAACTAACCTAAGGACAGCACATAACACCCAGCCATCACGAGGCAGAGAAAATCCCTGACCCCGCCGGGAATCGAACCCGGGAACCCGGGCGTGGGAAGCGAGAACGCTACCGCACGACCACGAGATGCGGGCCTATGTTTCTAGCATTTGTACACTTAGAGAAAGCTTTTGACAATGTTGACTGGAATACTCTCTTTCAAATTCTGAAGGTCTCAGTGGTAAAATACAGGGAGCGAAAGGCTATTTATAATTTGTACAGAAACCAGGTGGCAGTTATAAGAGTCGAGGGGCATGAAAGGGTAGCAGTGGTTGGGAAGGGAGTGAGACAGGGTTGTAGCCTCTCCCCAATGTTATTCAATCTGTGTATTGAGCAAGCAGTAAAGGAAACAAAAGAAAAATTTGGAGTAGGTATTAAAATCCATGGAGAAAAAATAAAAACTTTGAGGTTCGCCGATGACATTGTAATTCTGTCAAGAGACAGCAAAGGGCTTCGAAGAGCAGTTGAACGGAATGGACGGTGTCTCGGAAGGAAGATATAAGATGAACATCAACAAAAGCAAAACGAGGATAATGGAATGTAGTCGAATTAAATCTGGTAATGCTGAGGGAATTAGATTAGGAAATGAGACACTTAACGTAGTAAAGGAGTTTTGCTATTTGGGGAGCAAAATAACTGATGATGGTCGAAGTAGAGAAGATATAAAATGTAGACTGGCAATGGCAAGGAAAGCGTTTCTGAAGAACAGAAATTTGTTAACATTGATTGAAGTGTCAGGAAGTCGTTTCTGAAAGCATTCGTGTGGAGTGTAGCCATGTATGGAAGTATGGAAGTGAAACCTGGACGATAAATAGTTTGGACAAGAAGAGCATAGAAACATTCGAAATGTGGCGCTACAGAATAATGCTGATGGGTAGATCACATAACTAATGAGGAGGTATTGAACAGAAGTGGGGAGAAGAGGAGTTTGTGGCACAACTTGACAAGAAGAAGGGACTGGTTGGTACGGTTGGTAGGGCATGTTCTGAGGCATCAAGGGATTATCAATTTAGTATTGGAGGGCAGCGTGGAGGGTAAAAATCGTAGAGGGAGACCAACAGATGAATACACTAAGCAGATTCAGAAGGATGTAGGTTGCAGTAGGTACTGGGAACTGAAGAAGCTTGCACAGGATAAAGTAGCATGGAGAGCTGCATCAAACAAGTCTCAGTACTGAACGCCACAACAACTACAACCAATAGAAGGTGAAGTAATAAATTAAAATTTGTGCTATAGCTTTGCCTGGAACACGGGTCTCCTCGTACCTAGACAGATATGCGAATCACTACACCATCGTAGCATTGTGAGTGGTGCTTCAATAATCCTCCTAAACGGGTTGGCCCACGGCCTACATGGTGGGCTTACAGGGAGAGTATTTCCCCATGACAGCAAGGTGTCTAAAACACCTGTTATAGAAAATGTCCGCCCGTATATTCTTCCAATTCACGGAGCTGCATGACGCGTAACCTTCTCGCGCCACACTTTGCGAAGAGTGGGTTGCGACGTGCAGTGTGAGACAAGTTTCGTGTAGTGCAGCCAACCGATTTAATTGGAAGCATTTAGTGGTGGACGTTTTCTGCAATATCTGCAACACTGGAAATATCTGTTGTCATGGGAAAATTACTCTGCCTGTAAGCCCGCCATGTGGGCTGCGGCCGCCCAACCCGCTTAGGAGGATTAGGGAAGCACCAACTCATGAGCTCAAGGCCAATGAAAAAGCCTCTTCCCTCCGTGCGCCGGCTACTGTCCCAGGCGACTGCAGCTCTTAACTGACACTTAAACGTTTTCATTGTGTTAATTTCATAGCCGAATTACAGAAGCTTTATTTTATTACTAGCGATCCCGGTAAAGCATCGTATCACTAAATATGTAATGGAATTGGATATATCCTCCTCCTCTCTCGCTATCTCTCTCTCTCTCTTTCCATCTCCTCCTTCCCCTCGCTCTTTCCATTTCCTCCCCCCCCCCCCCCCTCTCTGTCAATTTCCTCTTCTCTCTCTCTCTCTCTGACCTTCAGTCTTGGTTATCGGTATTGCAAACGACACCTTCATTGGGAACTAAGTTACTTAAAATAAAAGGTTAAATCGGTTGGGATCATTGGTATACGGAATATGACAGAGACCTCTCCAGATGTTGTATCTGTGAGGATAACAGTTTCAGTGATAGTATTTCGCGTAGTTTTAATCCGGGAATAGCTAGGATTATCAAAGTTTCGGATGATTCAGATCCCGTAGTAGTATTCTAATCATAAGCCGATAATACATAAATAGAACAACTTTCGTTTACTCTTGAAACTGACCGTGAGGAAGGAAAAGATACCACATTCTTATGTATACAATTTTTCTTTAAAATTATGTGTAAGGAGAAAGAATATACGGTACACGGGAGAAAGAATTTGTCTAATGGTTTAAATGCTCTGCTGTCGCAATTAAAACTAACTGCGAGAAAGAAAGAAAAATAGCATATTTTCACAGCACAGCATTTTCTTTTCGTAGTCGTTTTTAACAGAGAACCTGTGCAATGTTGCTCAAAAAGTACACTCCCGGAAATGGAAAAAAGAACACATTGACACCGGTGTGTCAGACCCACCATACTTGCTCCGGACACTGCGAGAGGGCTGTACAAGCAATGATCACACGCACGGCACAGCGGACACACCAGGAACCGCGGTGTTGGCCGTCGAATGGCGCTAGCTGCGCAGCATTTGTGCACCGCCGCCGTCAGTGTCAGCCAGTTTGCCGTGGCATACGGAGCTCCATCGCAGTCTTTAACACTGGTAGCATGCCGCGACAGCGTGGACGTGAACCGTATGTGCAGTTGACGGACTTTGAGCGAGGGCATATAGTGGGCATGCGGGAGGCCGGGTGGACGTACCGCCGAATTGCTCAACACGTGGGGCGTGAGGTCTCCACAGTACATCGATGTTGTCGCCAGAGGTCGGCGGAAGGTGCACGTGCCCGTCGTCCTGGGACCGGACCGCAGCGACGCACGGATGCACGACAAGACCGGAGGATCCTACGCAGTGCCGTAGGGGACCGCGCCGCCACTTCCCAGCAAATTAGGGACACTGTTGCTCCCGGGGTATCGGCGAGGACCATTCGCAACCGTCTCCATGAAGCTGGGCTACGGTCCCGCACACCGTTAGGCCGTCTTCCGCTCACGCCCCAACATCGTGCAGCCCGCCTCCAGTGGTGTCGCGACAGGCGTGAATGGAGGGACGAATGGAGACGTGTCGTCTTCAGCGATGAGAGTCGCTTCTGCCTTGGTGCCAATGATGGTCGTATGCGTGTTTGGCGCCGTGCAGGTGAGCGCCACAATCAGGACTGCATACGACCGAGGCACACAGGGCCAACACCCGGCATCATGGTGTGGGGAGCGATCTCCTACACTGGCCTTACACCACTGGTGATCGTCGAGGGGACACTGAATAGTGCACGGTACATCCAAACCGTCATCGAACCCATCGTTCTACCATTCCTAGACCGGCAAGGGAACTTGCTGTTCCAACAGGACAATGCACGTCCGCATGTATCCCGTGCCACCCAACGTGCTCTAGAAGGTGTAAGTCAACTACCCTGGCCAGCAAGATCTCCGGATCTGTCCCCCATTGAGCATGTTTGGGATGGATGAAGCGTCGTCTCACGCGGTCTGCACGTCCAGCACGAACGCTGGCCCAACTGAGGCGCCAGGTGGAAATGGCATGGCAAGCCGTTCCACAGGACTACATCCAGCATCTCTACGATTGTCTCCATGGGAGAATAGCAGCCTGCATTGCTGCGAAAGGTGGATATACACTGTACTAGTGCCGACATTGTGCATGCTCTGTTGCCTGTGTCTATGTGCCGGTGGTTCTGTCAGTGTGATCATGTGATGTATCTGACCCCAGGAATGTGTCAATAAAGTTTCCCCTTCCTGGGACAATGAATTCACGGTGTTCTTATTTCAATTTCCAGGAGTGTATATAACCCTTATCCGTCTAAAGGGCAAGGCGTTAGATCATCGTGTAGGAATGGAAGAAATGTGTAGCTTATGTCCGTCCGAAGGTTTATTAGAGCATTCTGTAAAAATTTGAAATAAACCGATCAATAGCTTTTCGAGATTTTTACTGACAACTTTAGTGGATACCGTTTCAAATTACTTTAGTGTTTTTATAAGCAGCGCTTTTATCAGCAGTGTTTTCCAACACTGCACAAGAACATTTGCATATTTAGCGTCACTTTGTGCGTTGTTTCGTTACTAAAAACATGCCATTGTTTCGAAATTCATTCGCAGACTGCGAATTCCTTATCATCGGATACACTCAATAGTGATATGAAAATTTGTGTAGGACCGTGACTACAAACCGTACTTCCCGTTGGTCACGAGCGGTCGCCTTAACAACTTTATCTATCCGTGCACCTTTCCCAGACCGATCCAAACTTCCATTTGTCCCACTGTCTTCTTTCTTATATCGTCGCCCACTAAAGTCATCACCTAACGCATGCAACATTACTTGGATTCCTGAAAAAGGGAGAATTTTCGAAATATTTCGTACAGTCGTGGATCGTCAACAGTGTCTGTTATTTTAGGCCGGCCATTTTTTGTTATTTTAGGCATGCATGTAAGCATTTGAAACCTAAGGGTCAAATGGCTCTGAGCACTATGCGACTCAACTTCTGAAGTCATTAGTCGCCTAGAACTTAGAACTAATTAAACCTAACTAACCTAAGGACAACACACACATCCATGCCCGAGGCAGGATTCGAACCTGCGACCGTAGCAGTCGCGCGGTTCCGGACTGCGCGCCTAGAACCGCGAGACCACCGCGGCCGGCTGAAACCTAAGCGGACACACGAAAATGACAACATTGTTCATAATTCCAGGTCTCATTCTCCCTACTGGGGGAATCCAAGTAAAGTTCCGAGCGTTAGGTGCTGAATTTAGTGGAATACGATCAAATGATGTAGACAGTGTTAACATATGGAAGTTTGAGACGGTTCAGGGATCGCGCACGGATAGCCGCAGTAGGGGGGGGGGGGGGGGGCGTTTACGATCAAATGATGTAGACAGTGTTAACATATGGAAGTTTGAGACAGTTCGGGGATCGCGCACAGATAGCCGAACTGGGGGGGGGACAATGTGGAGCGTGGCTCAGCAAGTCTTCCTAATTTCTTTCACTTCTCTTTTCTCTTCAGCTTCTAAATTTTTTTTTTTCTTTACACATGTTTATTCACGGCTAGCTCAGTATTGGCAGCTTATCTGTTACCTTCCTCATGCCCTCTGTTAAAAAAAAATGATATTGAGAAAGAAGTCTTATTTATGTTTTCAATAAATACTGTTTATTTTATGAAGAACGTCGTCTTTTCATTTTCAAACAACAGACATTTTTATTTGTTTTCTCGTTACCTAAAACTTACGCTCATGTTGTAAGTGTTTATTTTTTTTCTTTATTTCAAGAAGAAATCATTTACTTAATGTCGGTTGAGCACTTGCCCACGAAAACAAAAGATCCTGAGTTCGAGTCTCTGTCCGGCATACAGTTTTAACCTGCCAGGCCATTTCATGATTTCTGTACTCTCTAATAAAACTGCGGAAAGATCTTTCCCAGTAATTGTTCGCCAAATATGAAAACCTTCCAACGTCTCGTAGTCAGCACTGCAGTGAAATAAACGTGAACATTAAAAACAACGAGTCTGTTCGAAAACGGTATGTCCTTTAAAAATAAATTGAGTAATTAATAATGACAGGTTTCGTTATTTACTTTCAGTAAGAATGAACCTGTATTGTTGCACAGCAAAGTTCTTATCATGTGAATTTTAAGTTAATAGCACCCCATAATTTTCCCTGTCATCGGGAAAAGATTTGCGATTCGACTTGTCAACCCCAGTCTGTGGATGTCACCAGGAGACAGCCCTTACCCGAATTAATTAGACAGATCCAATCTCCAGCAGAAAAGACCTAGACGTTGCAGAGAAACTGGAACTAATATTTTTAATAAAATAAATAATTTAAAAGAGGTGGTTAAGGCAATGGCACGCGATAAGCGGGAAATCCGGGTTCGAACTCTGGTGCGTCACAAATTATCATATGTCACTACTGGGTAATAGATCTGTACCTAATACAGCTGGTTACAAGGAATTCGCGGTCAGAGAATTAATTTTGAAGTATTTCCTACAACTGTGGATCGTCAACAGTGTCTGTTCTTTGAGACATACATGGGTAATTTCCAAGAATGATTGCCTATCGAAGTCGCAGGGTCCAAACGATACATGTCGACGTGCGATCGTAAATCGATCATGCGACTCTGGTGGCGGGCGTTGTGATCAATTATTTGTGCTCGTCATTTTCATCTGCATTCCGTCGTTCCCTTAACTGCTCTAAATTGCATACCTCCGTGAATTATTTGTGGGTTGCTAGGGGATCCCAGACGATTTATGTCGTTAGTGAGTGGGATGTCCGGTGTTCTTGACGTTTCTTCGGCGGATTCTCTCACATGGAAAAATCTAATTCCCTGTTCATTCACCGTAGAAAATTATTCTGCTTTTTGTCGCAAATATGGAGTACTACCGGACGAGTTAAGAATAAGTGGTTCAAATCGCTCTGAGCACTATGGGACTTAACTTCTAAGTTCATCAGTCCCCTAGAACTTAGAACTACTTAAACCTAATTAACCTAAGGACATCACACACATCCATGACCGAGGCAGGATTCGAACCTGCGACCGTAGCAGTCGCGCGGTTCCAGACTGTAGCGCCTTTAACCGCTTGGCCACTCCGGCCGGCACGAGTTAAGAAGGGAATGTGTACTCTGTGGTGGTGCGAAGTGTGTAAAACTTCGTAAGAACAGTTTCGATGCTGAAGCACCGTTTACAATTTCATTGCGGACAGTGCGGGAAACGAACGAGTATCAGGTTCAAATGGTTCTGAGCACCATGGAACTTAACATCTGAGGTCATCAGTCCCCTAGAACTTAGAACTACTCAAACCTAACTAACCTAAGGACATCACACACATCCATGCCCGAGGCAGGATTCGAACCTGCGACCGTAGCGGTCGCGCTGTTCCAGACTGAAGCGCCTAGAGCCTCTCGGCCACTCCGGCCGGCTAACGAGTATCAGGAAGAATACATGGTTCGACTCTTCCAAATTATCCATCCAGACCAGCGTAATGGACTTTCACATGATAACAACACGGACGACAAGTAAGGTAAGTCGTCTCTTTTGCAGCGACCACCGTAAACATACTCATAACGCCCACTACCAGAGTCGCATGATCAATTTACGATCGCGCGTTCGATATGTATCGTTTGGACCCTGCGACTTCGATAGGCAATCATTCTTGCAAATTACCCATGCATGTAAGTACAGGCCAATGTAGTGTAATTATTTACATATAAGATGAAACAGTTGTATACACTTACATATGTTACAGTGGACGGCTGTATCTTGTTGTGGTACTTACGCTTTACCAATACAATGTAAAAGCTGTTTAGGTGTAAACACTACACCTATTCCAAATAAATCACTGTGGCACGTAAAGCACTCTTCATAATATTCAACATGTCAGCCTGAGCTTCACACATATGTTTTACATTCGATGTTTTGGTTCACAAAGCAAAGAGAATCCACTAAGCGAAGATATCATTGATCTCTTATTGAGCAAAGATCTAAACTAAGCAAAGAAAATATGTGGAAGGTCCAACGTGTTAATGACAGAAAAAATGCTTTTCCTCGAACAATGAAGTTACTGTTCAAAGACTATAGGATAAGTTGTTTTAAGATTTTAGTTTAGTAAGAACTGGGAGCAGAAATTTTAAAAACAGATAATAAAGCCATATGTTTGCATCGCGTCCACCAACATTTGCATCTCCGGCTCCGATAGTTTCGAAACGGAAGTTTTACGGAAGATAATAGCACAAAATTTGAACCTTTCAAGCGTCAAATAGCAGCAACAACGTTGTCTGCTGTATATCCGGGGTGGATGAGGGACATAGCTATCTCTCGGGCTTCCTCAGAGCTGCACAGAGGAATGCCGCTGTATTTACAAAGCGCCTCCGTACGACTGTTGTTGAAGTTCTGTGGTACGCCACTAGATTTTTCAGTTAAACCATTAAAAAAAAAAACCAGGTGCGAACTAACGTGTGTGACTGATACATTGTGCGAGTCTGGTAACTAGAGTGAATATTCTGACACCCGCGTCCAGGAAGTAGCAAGGGCAGCATCTTTGACAGTTAATACAGCATAACGTACTGCACACACCACTAACACTGTAACTGTGGCAAAATATTGAAAATCAAGTAATTTTGGCAATTACAGGGTGTTTCAGAAATATTCAGCCAGTTTCCCAAAATTATGTCTGTACAAGTCATTGTTTTATTTTGTCATCAAAAATCTTGAAAAGTTCCTGACCGATTTACTTTAAACTTTTACACAACATTCTAATAAGAGTTCGGACTGCCATAGGCTACATATTTTATAATATATGTGGTATATAAGTATATATTTTCGCGCTATATAAAGAGGAAACGATGTTAGGAAAAATATCGGAAAGTTCTTGATCTATTTACTTCAAATTTTTACACAATACCCTAATAAACGTTCCAACAGACATAAACTGTACATGATTTTAATATATATACTGCATATAAATGTTTATCTAATATACAGGGTGTTACAAAAAGGTACGGCCAAACTTTCAGGAAACATTCCTCACACACAAATAAAGAAAAGATGTTATGTGGACATGTGTCCGGAAACGCTCAATTTCCAAATCTCGAAAAATTTCTGACTAAATTTACTTCAAATTTTTACACGATAATGTAACAAATATTCGGACCAACACGGACTACATATTCTTTTGATGAAGGAAACGTTGACAATCTTCTCAAAAAATTTTCTATAGATTTACTTCACTTTCTTACCCTGTACTCTAATAAACATATGGACGGACATAGGCGACATATTTTTTAATATATGTAATATATGAATATACATAAAGGGAGAAAGATGTTAGCAATGATCTCAAAAAGTTCTTGACCGATTAATTGCAATTTTTCACGATAGTCTTATAAATGTTTGGACGAATGTAGGCTACATATTTTTAACATATATGTAGTTTATTAACGGGAAATGTTGTTAGGAAGTATCTACAGGAGTTCTCGGCCGATTTGATATTTTTACACGAGGTGGATTATTTCTAGTAAATGAGGTAATAAAGAGCAATTAAGACCACTGAAACATATATTTACCAGTGTCACTTGAAGGATTAATCCAAAGACTGGTGATCAGGTACTTTACGCCGTCACCTCTCCTCCTCTTGCGGTCAAATACTGGCAGTGAAAGTTTCCACCACCAGAATTCGAAACGACTTACCCACAAGTCGAGCGCCGCCACAGAGGTGCGATAGCGACCGCGGCTACGGTGGCGGTTAAAGATGTAAACACCTGTAGTAAATTTTCTTATTATGTTGGGTGGGTCGTGACCTTGCCCCCCTCCCCAAGCGCCTCGCCTTTTTTGGCCCCGCGCCCGCTCCACGGCTCTGTTAACTTCCCGACAGTTGAGCGGCCGGGTCGTGTCGCTGCCTGCGTGTGCAGAGGAAGCGCTATCGCACTGTGCCCCAGTCCCGGGCAGCCTTGACCCTTGCTCTGCCAACAGAGGCGCCACCGCCTTTGTCCAGCCAGCCAGTCGTCCCTATCTCAGGGGCGGCGGCAGGCTGATGAGAGGGAGCCGGGGCGCCGGATCCCGTCACACGTCTCCCGTTAGCCGGGCCTCAAATATTTGAGACGTCTAGCGACGCAACAGTGGCTACCGTTAGCTTTAAGACGATGAAAACTTAAGAGACAGAACTTTGCCGAGACGCACTTTTTCTCCGGATACATCTCTACTCTGGAAACAGAGCTATCTGGTGTAGTGGAAGGACAACGGACGCCGGTTCACATTCTCTTCCAGGTTTAGGTTTACCGCTGTTCCTCTAACTCGCTTAAAGCAAATTCTGGGATACTTCCCGTGTGAAGGTCACGGCCCATTCTTCCCCCAAACGAGTTTGCGCTCCACAATTTCGATGTCGACAGGACACTAGCGCTAATCGTCTTTTCCTTTTTCCAGCCTGCAAATCAGTATAACGTTTATAGCAAACGTTTATTTTCTCTACAAAAAAAATGGCTCTGAGCACTATGGGACTTAACATCTGTGGTCATCAGTCCCCTAGAACTTAGAACTACTTAAACCTAACTAACCTAAGGACATCACACACATCCATGCCCGAGGCAGGATTCGAACCTGCGACCGTAGCGGTCGTGCGGTTCCGGACTGAAGTGCCTAGAACCGCACGGTCATTTATCTAGAAGGTAGGGGATGGACATACATGGCCCAGTCACATTAATGTGACCACCGCCTATTTTAGACGTGCATTAATGACTCACAGATGGCAATTGGAAACACTAGGAGAGGAGGGTATATAAAGCGTGCCGTGCGGACGCGGAAAACAGTGCAATTTTGTCGTAAAGCGGTAACGGAACCATCAATCTGACCTCGAAAAGGGCGTGATCATTGGCTTTTGGGCCAAGGCTGGAAGCATTTGCGAAATGCTTAAGTTTGCAAACTGTTCGCGTGCCGCTGAGGTTAAAAAGCATACCTTGCTTGGCAAAATGGCGCTATCCAAAACGGCGCCGAGGCAACTGTGGTCCACGACGAGCCATAGGTCACAGAAGGGAAAGACGGCTGCGGAGATGTGTAAGGACGAATACACATGTAACAGTGGAGCAACTGGCCGCCGAGACGAAACAAGGGGCGACCAACAGTGCCTCCTCAATTATCATTCTGTGAACGTTGCCGCGTATGGGCCTCTGCAGCACGAGCCTGGTTCACGCACCCATGGTAACAGATATTCATCGGCGACGAAGGCTTCAATTCGTAAGACAGTACCGTTACTGGGTTCAAATGGCTCTGAGCACTATGGGACTTAACATCTGAGGTCATCGGTCCCCTAGAACTACTTAAACCTAATAAACCTAAGGACATCACACACATCCATGCCCGAGGCAGGATTCGAACCTGCGACTGTAGCCTGTTACTGGGCTTCCAACGAGTGGCGGCAAGTGGTCTTTTCGAATAAACCCCGTTTCATGCCTGTGCGGCGTGACACTTCTGAAAGCAAACGCCCAGCAACGATCTCCGGAGGAGGGAACATTATAGTCTGGGGAATGTTTTCTTGACTTTCCCTGGGTGATCTCGTCGTTCTGGAGGGCACAATGGGTCAACACAAGTATGCACGTGTTCTTGGAGTCCATGTCCATTCCTATGTGCAGTTTGTTTATCCTCCGGAGGATGACATCTACCAGCAGGACAATGCAACGTGTCACACAGCTCGCCGTGTACGTGCGTTGTTCGAAGCGCACCAGGATGAGTTTACCGTGCTCCCATGGCTACCAAACTCCCCGGATTTAAAGCCAATGGAGAATCTATGGGGTCACCTCAATCGGACTGTTCGCGCCAGGGATCCTCAATCGACAATCCTATCGCAGCTGGTACGGTACTGGAGTCGGTATGGCTCCCCATCCCAGTCGGTACCATTCAGACCTTCAATGACTCTCTTCCTGCACGTCTCGCAGCGGTCCACACTGCAAAAGATTGTTATTTACGCTTTTGACAGTTGGTAATATTAATGCGATTGCACAGTGTAAAAGTAAAACAATGATATCGAAGTGTAATCGACATAGGTAATGATGCGGGAATTAGATTAGAACGCTCATAGCAGTAGACAAATTATGCCCAAGGAAGTGTAATAGCGCCTCCAGTGTTTCCAAAGGGTATAAATGATTTATTAGCTAGTATCAGCAGCACTGTAGCAATGTTCGTTGTTGTTGCTGTTGTGTACAAGAAAACGTGTTCCATGGACCATAGTACGAAATTGCAGAAAGACTTGGACAAAAGTTCCAGTTGATCTAAAAAATGACAGCTGTCCTTAGATACGAATAAAGGTAAAATAATACGTGTAACAGAGAGAAAGGACCATTCAGTGTCGGAGACAAGGTTTAAGGGTAACAGTAAGAAGCTGTAAGAAATGAGACGATCACGTAAAATCAGTTTGAGCGAAGGCGAAGAGAACATTTACATATGTTGCAGGATTCCCGATAATGCAATTTATCTGTAAAGAAAATTGCATACAATCTGCTAGCGCGAAAAGTTCTACAGTACTGTTGAAGCGCGTGGAGTCTTCATCGACTGGGGAACCCTTAAAAGAAAGACGACGTATTTCTCGCAGTACTTTGTTGTGTACGTGAAGAGAAGTAGCCTGAGTGACCGATGATGATGATGTTTGGTCTGTGGGGCGATCAACTGCGTGGTTATCAGCGCTCGTACAATTATCCAATCTTTGCTCAGTCCAATTTCGCCACTTTCCTGGATGATGATGAAATGATGAGGACAACACAAACACCCAGTCATCTCGAGGCAGGTGAAAATCCCTGACCCCGCCGGGAATCGAACCCGGGACCCCGTGCTCGGGAAGCGAGAACGCTACCGCGAGACCACGAGCGGCGGACCCTGAGTGACCACTGGGTTGTCACTAACGGGCAGGGGTGGACTAAAATATGGAAAAACATCACAGACACAGAACTTTACCACGCCTAAAACGGTCTAGCAAAACAGCTGCCATTTCTAAACATCTTCCAGTCGTCTCGGAATGGATAAATACCTGTCCTGTAAGGTTTTCAAGGGAACCTTATATCACTTCATGCAAAGGACTGGCAAGTTCAGGTAACGATGAGGCAGAGCGACAGCGCTCAGGCACGAACGGTGATATTTCGCTGGAACTGTGCTGGCCGTGCAACTGCACTTGCATGCTAATAGGTAAATGGAAAAGAGTCTGTAGTTCCTATTTTTAATGGCAACTCAAAACATATAAACAGAAAGACAGCAAGTGTAATGAAGTTTTAATAGCATAGCGATGCTATCGAACTGGCTGAAACCGGGAACAAATATCTTCAGTGTTAAAAACCAATGCTGCGCGTGGCGCAACGGCTGAAAGAACTCATTGCCAAAATGGCAGCATTTTTTTTTTTACTAATGAAGTTTTAGGTATTTTTACAATAGTGGTTTTAACAGTCAGCTAAGTTGTAGTTCTTGTTACCATGAAATTTTTATTTTGCTTTATTTAATTTTTGTGACGAGGGTGTTGCGTGTTAGCTACAGCATATTCGAAACACATCCAATGACTTGCGTTAGACTTTCATAGGAAAATTTGTGCTCCATTCGCATTTTCTGACGTTCTCAAACCACATTACAAATTGCCATGGTAGCGTTAAACAAGAATAAGTATTTTAGTTTAAATTTTGTTGGAAAATGAGGCAACAATAAAATTATTTGCTGCTCAAGAAAGAGCTCAAGATACAGAGAAATGGTTTAACGCCCCAACAGCGATGTCATCATTTGTTGACAAAACCTCGGATTCGGATTAGGGTTTAAGCGCGCCCTTTCAAAGAAACCATCTCGGTATCTGCTTTATGCGGAGTATGCAAACCATCAAGAACCGAAATCCGGATGACAGACGGGGATTCAAACAGCCGTTCGTCCGAATCCGAGTCCAGTCTCTTACTATCCTCGATTGTAGACTCATATGCTACGTGAGGCAACTTTGATCAACGTGTTAATGACGCAAATGCGTTGGAAGTAATTTCAGCTTGATAACAGTAATTGTTTGTCTTTACTTACACTCCGCTGTTCTCTAAGAAACACAAAGTTTTTAGAGATGAATATTACGTATTCAGAAATAATTTTTACTCTACAGTGGAGTGTGCGCTGATCTCAAACCTCGTGCAAGATTTAAAACTGTGTACTGTACCGGAATTCGAACCTGAGGCATTTTCCTTTCGCGGGAAAGTGGTAGAGCACTTTCCCGCAAAAGAGAAAGATTCCAGGCTGGAGTCCCGGTTGGGCACAAAGTTTTTATCTGCCATTATGTTTCAGTATTACATTTTACACAGAAAGATACCAGCAGTATAAGCTTTTACAGTCCTGTTTTCAGTTTCTGCAGTAAGTAACACGTAATTACACATTTCTTCTAGTAGATAAGCTGTGGAAATTTTCTAGGGAGTAAGATGTACAAAATAGGGTCACTATTTGCAGTCTACTGAATATGGCCATGATAATAACTGTTATAAGAAACGACTGCGCTCATTATGACAATTGAGTTCATTGCAAAAGATGAAGATTTGAATTGCTGCATCTGACTACATCTAGGATTCATAAAAAAATATAAAAAGTTACTTCACTAAAAGTTTTATCCATAATTGTGGGCCGGCCGATGTGGCCGAGCGGTTCTAGGCGCTACAGTCTGGAACCGCGCGTCCGCTACGGTCGCAGGTTCGAATCCTGCCTCGGGCATGGATGTGTGTGATGTCCTTAGGTTAGTTAGGTTTAAGTAGTTCTAAGTTCTAGGGGACTGATGACCTCAGCTGTTAAGTCCCATAGTGCTCAGAACCATTTGAACAATCGTGGAACAAGAGTCAGAGTTAACTTATATACTTATATTTTCCGAGGAATGAGAAACTCAAAACACCTGAATTAAACTGTAAAATAAAATACCCAAGCAGATCAAAGAGAGAATTAAAAACCAACAAGTTTAAAGAGGCAGTTAAAGCAATATACACCTGCTAAATAACACTTTATTTAGGAGGAAGTCAACAGTCTTGTAATTGTTTTGATGGGGACCGCCACGAATTGCTCCCTTGTGTCAACCTCGTCATCTCAGACTGCCACTTGCACTTTACATCCTCGATTATTTCTTGGATGCATTCAGAGCTCTGTCTTCCTCTACAGTTTTTACCCTACAGCTCCAGTACTATGGAAGATATTCCCTAATGTCTCAAGAGATGTCCTATTATCCTGTCCCTTCTTCTTGTCAGTGTATTCCATATGTTCTTTTCCAGGACGATTCTGCGTAGAAGCTCCTCATTCCTCGTCTTATCAGTCCACCTAATTTTTAACATCCCTGGCCAAGAAACATGCATATCATATCGCAAGCCTTTACTCTTCATAACACAAAGTAGATATTAGAAAAAAAATCACTCTACAACATATTTTCATAGTAAAATGCATGTTACTGGCAAAATGTACGCCAGTGATCTGCGCTGGATAATAATATTTACTTTGTTCATCTTCCAACGTTTGATATCTTCTTCATCTCGGAGGGATGATGACTCAGTTTAGAGGAAGTATAAATGAGAAATCATACAGAATGCAGTAGAACGGTAGAGGCTTCTTCCCCGTCCTGATGTCAGCTGTAACATAGCGCGTGCAATGTGTGAAGTATCTGATGATGAGATGTGAGTGAACAGCGTACCATTGGTTTAGTACTATCAGCTAACTTGTTTGCGAATATGTCTACGTAGAAGAGCATTGTACGCTTTGTATAAATCGTTGTGAAATAACACTTGTAAGTAATTGCACGTCCACATGTACGAATTTATTAATTTTTAATGATTTTTTTATTAAACTGAAATGTCTACTGTAATTGTAGAACGATATGAGGGGGAATCGGCAAGTAACTAACAAAGCAACATCATATGAAGTGAGGGGTCTAATCAGCAGTACTACGAAATAGATTTCTGCGAAATCAAAAACAGTTAACAAGTGCAAATCGTAAAAATGATGATGTAGCGAGTAATAATGGGGCAACACTCCTCTATAAAAAGCCTACGACGTTTGTTTTTGTGAAGCAATCTGACACTAAGAGGCGACACGATGACCGAGTCTTGGTTCCAGACACCCACTCCTTGTGTTTACACGCTACTCGGCCGGAAGCCGACTTGCTTGCCTGACAAACACAGCCCTCATCCAACAACAAATGAGACTTGCCGGCACTTGCTGTGTAACTCCCGCTCGCTAGTAAGCAGTCAAGCCAACTGCCACCATACTCCTGTAGCTGATTTTGTGTTCTTCGTATGTAATTCAGTACCATAGAGAAAAGTTAAAGATAGGCACTCAAGATAATTTCTACGTTATATCAGTTTCAGTTTCCCTGCCTATATAGCTGAGGTGACGGAAGAAATTTTCATTTAACGACTTTGGTATTTGACGGAGTACAGTGCCTGAGCAATAGGTTGGGCGCAGTAGTCTTAAAAGCTGAACCCTTCCAACAGTTTTCCATGATCTTCTCCATTATTTTCGAAGGAGAATTCTCTTTGTGAGCCCGTAGCAGAAGAAGTATTTGTTTTAGGAACAGGAGTTTCATGATTAAACTATTTGTTTTAGAAACGGGACTTTGAGGGTTAAACTATGTTCTTATTTTGTTTGTTTATATTTTTTGCAGTACTAACCCTACAAGATATCGTTGAAGACAGGATAAAGAAAGGTAAATGTCTTTCAATTGTAAGCGTCGAAATTCGTGAAAGGGAAGCAGTAGTTGAGAAGGAAGTGAGAGAGGACTGTAGCTTATCACCTGTGTTATTCAGTCTGTACATTCAACAGGCAGTAAAGTACACTAAAGAAAAATTTGGAGAATGAATGAAAGGTCAGGGAGAAGGAATAAAAACTTTGAGTTTTGAAGTGGCACTGTAATGCTGTCAGAGTCATTAAAGGACTTGAAAGAACAGTTGAACGAAGTGGACAGCGCCTTGAAAGAGGGATGTGTGAGGAAGATCAACAAAAGCTGCGTAAGGAATTGGAATTTAGTGGTATTAACATTGGTGAAGCTGAGGCAATAAGATGAGGAAATGTGACGCTAAAAGCAGGAGACACCAATCCTATTTGTGCAGCAAACTATCTGTCTATGGCCGGAGTAGAGAGGATATGAAATACAGACTGGCCGTAGCAAGGAATGCCTTCATGAAAGAGAGGAATGTGGTAGTATGTAATACTAACTTCATTTAGGAAGTCTATTCTGAAAGTATTTGTCTGAAGTGTAGCGCCGTATGCAAGTGAAACGTGGACGATAAGCTGTTCAGATAAGAAGAGAATAGAAGCCTTTGAAATGTGGTGCTATAGAAGAATGCTGAAAATTAGATGTGTTGATCGCGTAATGAGCAGCTACCGAACAGAACTGGAAATAAAAGAAATTTATGGCACAACATCACTAAAAGGAGTGATCGACTTATAGGACACACCTGAAACATCAAGGAATCGTCAATTTCGTGCTGGTCGTTGTAGAGGGAGACCAAGAGATGAAACAATAAGCAGGTTCAAATGGACGTAGATTGCAATAGCTATTCGGAGGTGAAAAGACTTGCACAGGATTGGGTACCATGGAGAGCTGAATCATATATACATGGCATTTTAATTCGGCAAAAGACGGCACAGAGCGTGGTAGAGCAGTTGGATGCAGTGGTTTAGTAGTCTTGAAAAGAAGTTATAAGAAGAAAACCAAAATCAAGGACAATGGATTACAGTCAAATTAAATTAGGCGATGCACAGGGAACTAGATGCAGAAATGATACAATAAAAGTTTTTTCTGTAGTTCCATCTTGTGTAAATACACTCCTGGAAATGGAAAAAGGAACACATTGACACCGGTGTGTCAGACCCACCATACTTGCTCCGGACACTGCGAGTGGGCTGTACAAGCAATGATCACACGCACGGCACAGCGGACACACCAGGACCCGCGGTGTTGGCCGTCGAATGGCGCTAGCTGCGCAGCATTTGTGCACCGCCGCCGTCAGTGTCAGCCAGTTTGCCGTGGCATACGGAGCACCATCGCAGCATGCCGCGACAGCGTGGACGTGAACCGTATGTGCAGTTGACGGACTTTGAGCGAGGGCGTATAGTGGGCATGCGGGAGGCCGGGTGGACGTACCGCCGAATTGCTCAACACGTGGGGCATGAGGTCTCCACAGTACATCGATGTTGTCGCCAGTGGTCGGCGGAAGGTGCACGTGCCCGTCGACCTGGGACCGGACCGCAGCGACGCACGGATGCACGCCAAGACCGTAGGATCCTACGCAGTGCCGTAGGGGACCGCACCGCCACTTCCCAGCAAATTAGGGACACTGTTGCTCCTGGGGTATCGGCGAGGACCATTCGCAACCGTCTCCATGAAGCTGGGCTACGGTCCCGCACACCGTTAGGCCGTCTTCCGCTCACGCCCCAACATCGTGCAGCCCGCCTCCAGTGGTGTCGCGACAGGCGTGAATGGAGGGACGAATGGAGACGTGTCGTCTTCAGCGATGAGAGTCGCTTCTGTCTTGGTGCCAATGATGGTCGTATGCGTGTTTGGCGCCGTGCAGGTGAGCGCCACAATCAGGACTGCATACGACCGAGGCACACAGGGCCAACACCCGGCATCATGGTGTGGGGAGCGATCTCCTACACTGGCCGTACACCACTGGTGATCGTCGAGGGGACACTGAATAGTGCACGGTACATCCAAACCGTCATCGAACCCATCGTTCTACCATTCCTAGACCGGCAAGGGAACTTGCTGTTCCAACAGGACAATTCACGTCCGCATGTATCCCGTGCCACCCAACGTGCTCTAGAAGGTGTAAGTCAACTACCCTGGCCAGCAAGATCTCCGGATCTGTCCCCCATTGAGCATGTTTGGGACTGGATGAAGCGTCGTCTCACGCGGTCTGCACGTCCAGCACGAACGCTGGTCCAACTGAGGCGCCAGGTGGAAATGGCATGGCAAGCCGTTCCACAGGACTACATCCAGCATCTCTACGATCGTCTCCATGGGAGAATAGCAGCCTGCATTGCTGCGAAAGGTGGATATACACTGTACTAGTGCCGACATTGTGCATGCTCTGTTGCCTGTGTCTATGTGCCTGTGGTTCTGTCAGTGTGATCATGTGATGTATCTGACCCCAGGAATGTGTCAATAAAGCTTCCCCTTCCTGGGACAATGAATTCACGGTGTTCTTATTTCAATTTCCAGGAGTGTAGAATGGGACTGTGGTTGGTCAAAGATATGAAGAGAGTCCAAGTCTACAGCGAAGTTTTAGAAATCTACGGAAGCCAGTTGCAATTAATGATCCCTGTTATAGCAAAGATGTTTAGCCGACTTATCTAGCTACAAGTATAGGGGCCTGAAGGCGGTGCCAATGAGGCGCCGAAATTGGTAGCCAAATAAAATAATAAAATTACGGCTATCGGTATTTACTTTCTTCAAGACTAAAAGTAGTAGTTGAGTTTTGAAATCTTGCCAGCAAGACCAAAGTAAAGAGGATGCATAATGGCAATTCCATGAAAAGCGTTTCGGAAAAATCGAAATTTATTAACATCGAATATAAATTTAAGGGTTAGGAAAACCTGTCTGAAGATATTTGTCTGGGGTGTAGCTTTATAGAAGTGGAATGTGGACAATAAGCGGAATGAGACGAAAAGGGAACAGAAACTTTTGAAATGTGGCGCTACAGAAGAATGTTGAAGATTAGATCGAGTAACTAATGAGGAAATACTGAATAGTATTAGGGAGGAAATAAAATTTGTTGCACAACATAACTAAAAGAAGGAATCGGTTGAGAGGACACATCGTGAAGCAAAAAGGAATCATCAGTTTGGGAAGTGTGTGAGGAGCGGCTGAGGGGGGTACCCAAACCTGTGCAAGTCTTTTCACCTCCGAATAGTTACTGCAATCTACTTCCATTTGAACCTGATATATATAAAACAGACACTACATATTTCCTTCTCTTTGTACTACTTGGTTGCCAACTTTGATGTTAAATTATCGCTAATCCCACTTCTGTCTTTCTTCGTTTTACTGTCAGTCCACACTCTGTGCTCTTTCAGTGTTCATCCCATTCAACAGATCCTGTAATTTCTCCTTAGCTTGTCAGAGCACGTCTGTTCATTTATGAATCTTATCGTTGATATCCCTTTACCCTCAAATCTTTATCCCATTTCCCAATATTTCTTTTATTTTATGCATTGATACTACGTGGTATTGCTCGAATAGTAGAGTGCATCCCTGTCTTGTGCTCTTTTTAATTCGAGTGTTCTCGTGACGTTTCATTCGCAGTAGTTATCTAGATGGTGTGTGTACGTTGCGTCTCCCAAGTTCGATTCTGGTACCTTGACCCCCATTATATGATGGACAATCATAAAGTTTTGTGATGGTTATTTCTTCGCTACGTATTCATCCTTCAATGCGGCACATTTTTCTCAACGGTGGATGACTTGACGGAGCTATTTGTTGTCTGCATTTTGACTGTTCCGGAAACGTACCAACGCGAAACTCACCTGACATCGTTCTGGAAATGCCCTCCACGCAATTGTTTCTTCATGTGAGGTAAGGAAGAACTCCCTGGGCGCCATGTCAGGAGAACGTAGGCGGTTAGGCACAATTTGTCAGCCCAGAGAAGCAGCACGTGTGGCTCTGTCCCGTGCAGAATGACTTGGAGCGTCGTCGAGGACTAAATACAGCCATTTGGACGGCTTCCCAAGACGCTTCGTCTGGACAGACTACTGTAAGTTCGTCATGAGGTTTCGGAAGTAGGCTCCGTGTCGGTTTGTCCCTTACTAGCACAGTCTGGTAGCATGATACATAGCAGTGCCAGAAAAATAGCAAAGCAAAGCCCGATGAGCTGGTTTTCGCTTTATTCGGCGGTGGTGGCTCCACCTTCTCAACGGCCGTGCCGAGATGGATACACCCGTTCCCGTCAAACCGCAGAAGTTAAGCACTGTCGGCCGTGGCCAGGACTTGGGTGGATGACCATCCGGATACGTCGCGTGCTCTTGACACCTTTGCCTTTGAGGCAGAGGAGGCAGGAGGGGTGCTGACGTAAAGCCCCTGATCACCAGTTTTTGCTCCAATGCCCTGGATTAAATTCCAGGTCTATCCGCAGCGTCTCGTAAACCACGCCATGTGACGGTGTTGATGGTGATGTCCGTCGGATGGGGACGTTGAGCTCTGTGGGTCCCTTGGTGCTCTTAGAGAGGAGTAGGCTATGTGCCGATCCGGGTTTCTTTCCCTCTCTTCTCTCATCATCTCTTACAAAAACATGATACAGAGAGGCACCCACATGCCTTGCTCATACTTTGGCATCAAGCAGTCAGGCCTGCAAGATGAGTGGTCTGCCAAGCGAGTGGATTCATTCTTATCTGTCGAGTAACATGAACTCTAGTATTCACAATAAAGTTACAAATTATCCTCCTGTATGAATAATGCGCAACGGAAACGCTCATCTGACAATCAGAAATTTACAGAACTCTGACTGTTCACTACGCACTGGCAATACCACATTTTCTTTTTTTTTTTTATTTAACGGCTTTTATCAACACGTGGCCATCGCACTGAATATGAATGGCGCACACATTATAAATTCGGGACATCATGACAACATACAATTCGAAGGAAAAGTCCACCAATCTTTTTTCTTTTCACTATCTTATTTATTCCGATAAATTCTATAACCTAAACACACAAATTCTATAACCTACGACAATAACACATGAGAAATACCGCCCAGTGCGCATGGCTTTACATTGGTGATTCTCTACCTTATGGTCTCGTAATTATTTAACGCTACAGTGCACTTTCTGGATAGGATGGTGGATCTTTTTTTTTTATTTTTTTTTATTTTATATTTCACACTTCGACTCTCACAACCATCATCACGAAACTTTCCTCCAGACCGAGCGGTACAAAAGGAACACGCATAACCCACTACCTCTGCAACTACCTAGCTACTCTCCCATGCAAACCACACATACCCAAATTACATGACATACACCACACTACAACATGGAATACAACACAATAAATAGTCACAACACTATATTTATCCCAGCTTCACACGACACTGCCCCATTTCGTAATTCTACTTTCCTACTATGAACTCTGGAGATATATGCACGTCTTCCTGTGCAATGCAAGCCAAGTGGCGTTGCTGGATAGACGGCTGACTCACCTTGTTTCTCTCTCAGAGTGTTATAGTTTGAATCAAGCGTCACACGGAAACGTATCTCGCAAAGTAATATTAAGAACATATTCATCACACACACGAGTCCTCAACTGATACCATGGACGAGTACTTCTCTTAATCCTTTGCCTCATACACAGATTGAGACTCACACAGTACTCACCACGTGGAAGTACTCGCCTCTAATTTCAAGTCCTGCACACGCTATTTCTTAAATATTTCAACTTATAGTACACACGTTAGTAATTCAGCTCAACTTGAGCACACGGAAGTATTTCAACTTATTGCTACACGTGGTTTCATTGTGACCGTTGGTCACTTCCGAAGATTACTAGCCGGCCGCGATGGTCTCGCGGTTCTAGGCGCTCAGTCCGGAACCGTGCGACTGCTACGGTCGCAGGTTCGAATCCTGCCTCGGGCATGGATGTGTGTGATGTCCTTAGGTTAGTTAGGTTTAAGTAGTTCTAATTTCTAGGGGACTGATGACCTCAGATGTTAAGTCCCATAGTGCTCAGAGCCATTTGAACCATTTGAAGATTACTACGATCCCATTAACATTACCTGCCTGACATTTAATTCTCCCCACAAAAGTTCCTGAAATAGAGAAATTATTATTTCAAACTACTCTTAAATATTCCACATGCATACCATGTCTCCACTCTTTTGTCTCTACGGAGCACAACTAAGACAGGTCTTAACAGCACAAGATCCAGCGGCAGAGTGCTGAAACATGGCCGTTCTTCAGGTCCTCTCGCACCTCTGCCGAAGTGGGGGAGCACCTTGCTAATGTATTGGTCAGCCACATTTCAGGCGCTCAAAGCTCAGGTAAATTTCATCTCTTTGGTCCCACCAAAGGTGGCCAAAGGATCGTCTCAAAGATGATCATATATTCACATTCACTATCTGCGGTTAGCAGACGACCATACATTCATTCATTTCACAGATCTCACCAAACTGGATGTAGGGATTTATTTTGTGGGAGTGCACATGTGATCAATTAAATAAATAAGTTGTCATTCTTTCCCACACTGGTATCCGGCTTCGCTGTATTAATTGAAATTGGGTTATTTTACAAAAAAATGTGTTGTTCTGACAAAAATAATGAAGTATGTTGTACCTATTTTCAATGTCGGGCGGTGCTGTACCCTTTCAATACTACTTTTTTTTTTCATCAGTCTTCCGACTGGTTTGAAGGGGCCCATCACGAATTTCTCTCCTGCGCTAACATCCTAAATTCAGAATAGCACTTGCAACCTAAGTCCTCAATTCGTTGCTGGATGTATTCCAATCTCTGTTTAGCTCTACAGCTTTTACCCTCTACACCTCCTTCTACTACCATGGATGTTATTCCGTGATGTCTTAACAGATATCCTGTTAACCTGTCCCTTCACCTTGTCACTGTTTTCCATATATTCCTTTCCTCGCTGATTTCTCGGAGAATCTCCTCATTCCTTGCATCAGTCCACTTAATTTTCGACGTTATTCCGTAGCACCACATCTCAAATACTTCGATTCCCTTCCGTTCCGGTGTTCCTATAATCCATGTCCGACTACAACACAATGTTGTGCTCCAAACGTACATTCTCACAAATTTCTTCATCAACTTAAGGTCCTTGTTTGATACTAGCAGTATTCTCTTGGCCAGGAGTGCCCTTTTTCCAGTGCTGGACTACTTTCTAAGTCATACTTGCTCAGTCCGTCATAAGTTATTTTGCTGCCTAGGTAGCAGAATTACTTAAGTTCATCTACTTCGCGATGAGCTGTCCTGATGTTAAGCTTCTTTTTGCTGTTTCTCATTACTTTCGTCTTCCTTCGATTTATTGTCAGTCCACATTCTGTACTCATTAGACTGTTCGGACGATTCAGGAAATCCTGTAATTCACTTTCACTGAGGACAGCAATTTCATCAGCGAATCTTATCGTTGATATCCTTTCAACTTAAATCTTACACCCACTCTTCAACCTTTCTTTTATTTCTGTCATTGTTTTTTCAACGTATATATTGAACAGCAGGGGCGATAGACTACGTCCCTGACTACACCCTTTTTAATCCGACTGCTTCGTTCATGGTCTTCCACTCTTGTTATTCCCTTTTGGTTCTTGTACATATATATCACCCATCCTTCCCTGTGGATTACCACTATTTTTCTCAGGATGTCGAACGTCTCTCACCATTTGACATTGTCGAACGCTTTTCCTAGGTAGACAGGTCCTATGACATGTCTTGATTCTTAGTTAGTCTTCGACGGCCGGTGTGGCCGTGCGGTTCTAGGCGCTTCAGTCTGGAACCGCGTGACCGCTACGGTCGCAGGTTCGAATCCTGCCTCGGGCATGGATGTGTGTGATGTCCTTAGGTTAGTTCGGTTTAAGTAGTTCTAAGTTCTAGGGGACTGATGACCACAGATGTTAAGTCCCATAGTGCTCAGAGCTATTTGAACCAAGTCAGTCTTCTTCCATTATCAACCGAAACGTAAGAATTGCCTCTCTGCTGATTATTTCTTTCCTAAAGCCAAAGTGATCTTCATATAACAGTACATTACACACGCACTATACAGTCATCTACGCTCAGCATATACACTTACACACACAGCTCTCGTACTTCGCAAAGGATAAGAGCTCGCGGGCCGGGAGGATAGGAAAGACCTTTCCAATTAGGCAGCTGAACACGCCCTTCGGGGTCTGCCAGCCATTCATGCCATACGACTTTAGTTTTACCCACGCTTGCACCATTTGGTTTGCTTCTTTGCCTCACGATCACAGTTATACCCCCAATAATTGTGAAAAATCAGGCAAAGAAGCCACATGGACTGATCTAACACAGCTGCAAGTTTTGCGCTGCTGCCTCGGTTCGATGAGCTTTATAAATCGGTGTGAGTAGTCGCTAAATACGGTGGCCGGCCAATTTTCACATTAAAAATTTCGCGCACGGCGGTGAGACCAGATCCGTAACTGACTTTCAGTCTTTTTCTGTCACCTCGATTGTGGTGCGCTCGTCTCGAGCACCAACGCCTGTACATCTGTTGTGACTCCCAGTCCTCCACAGAGAGGTGTTTCGCAACTTTGTTCTTCGTCAGTCAGACTTGTCTGGTCATGCTGAAGTGTCCACACCACCTAACCATTATGTCGTAAGGTGGAGCATTGCTGCTGTACACTTCCGCCACCCCAGCAGAGATTATTACAGCCTTGTTTCCTTCAAATGCGGAAAACGCAATCTGACCACACTCCACTTAATCAATGTGCTGTACCATTTGGTTTTGGCTTTTCTCGCTGTGTGCTGCGGTACTGAGTTGCGGTGATGTCAGTACTTGCCTGGACTGCAGACATGTGCCTGCGATCAACACAAGTAAATTACTGAACTTTATTTTCGAGGCGATAATTACGGCTCTATAGCTACGACTCGTAGATACAAGTATATAACTACATGAGCGACACAATTAAAGGACCAGTTATGGCAAACCCGTGATTGTCTCCCATTACGACGCATAAACTTGAAATTTGGCTCGGAGTTGCGTACGACCTTCCTCTGTAATCGCACAAAACTGCGGTTCCCACTGACGCCACCCTCGGGCTCGGTGACGCTTTGAACAGCGACCGGGAGACACGTGAGAGAAAAAAGGAGAACAGCTCAGAAGTTCATGCGATGTGTCAGGTGGGTTAAGTCACATCAGTACCAGATATCACTGCAGTGGATACATCACATGATGGGAAGTTCGTTACCCCCCCCCCCCTCCCTTTTAGCCAAAGCTCACTCCTTTTGACGTCTTTGCGATGGAGGTCAGAACCGCGACGCCCAGCGTTGAAAACACGAGTTTTTCTTATGGGTGGCCGAGGAAAACATTTCAGACACAGTGCCGCTCAGATTCGACACGAAAACTCCTTGTGGGGTGACACAAAGGACGTCAATAAAATCACCCCTTCTTTGGCGCGTTGATTCTCACATATTTCGCTGCCGAAAACGTCAGTTTGCAGTGCGATGAGCAATTGGGCGACTTTCTTGACGTTCCTAATTACTGCTAACGTCTCCTGAACGCTTCAACCCATCTCTAAGGATATTTTGGGATAGCAACTCCATTGAACGTTTAGAGTGCAGTGCAACCATAATTTTTGCTCTGGTGTACAGGTTGGAACCACTATGGACCGTTCAGAACCACTGGACAAAATCTGAACATAATGCGAACCAGCAAAGGGTGCATAAGCTTCTTCAACACTCCTTTTATACGCCCTCCTGTGACGTGATCACAGGTTGAGGTGTCAGGTCAGAGGGGTGTTCTGAACAGAATTTCGACACAAAGCAGCTCAATAGGCTGTGGAGTGGAAGGGGTAGGCTAGCAATAGAACAGTGCATCACCATTGACTAGACACTCATTTATTGAACAATTCAGTCAGGTATTACCCAAACGGAACAATCAGTACAAAATTACAAAATAATATTCTTTTCCTTTAAGTCACTCAAACATTTAAACAGGCAAATAGCAGCCATTTAACTGAAAGCCTTTTAAGAAAGCAAGACTAGAAATTTTGAATGATAAGTTAAAATCGTATTTAAATAGGCTCTGACCGAGCACATATTTTAAAACGAAATACTTCCTTTAAGGAACCAGCGATCAAAATTAATTACATAATCTGTTGTGTCTAGACAAGACAGCCTAGACACAATGAGGGAAGCCGAAAGGCACGCGCTTAAACTCACGCAAGCTGGCGTGAGGTCTGAAACAGGATACGTAATGAATGCTATAAAGAAACGTACGTAGCTTCTGGAATACTTAACTTTAATCCACATTTGTAGAACATCGCTCTTGATGATACATTAATAGAATCTCAATATCTATACTGGTAATGGCGCCTTGCTAGGTCGTAGCAAATGTAGCTGAAGGCTATGCTAACTATCGTCTCGGCAAATGAGAGCGTAATTCTCAGTGAACCATGGCTAGCAACGTCGGCTGTACAACTGGGACGAGTGCTAGTACGTCTCTCTAGACCTGCCGTGTGGCGGTGCTCGGTCTGCCATCACTGACAGTGGCGACACACGGGTGTCTGGCGATGACACCACATAATCCTCAACAACCATATTACATCCAAGACATTTAAGAATAAACAGTAATATATAACATCAGAGATCTGCAGTCCCAAGTTTTAAGCAGCACGTTTCAGATGGACTGCACTGCAACAGTACAATACAAGTCCCTCAGAGAATCTTCCCACACAGGAGGTTACTGCCGCAATCGACAAAATATGAACATCATTCCATGTACAGACCTAAAACACCCCAAAAGCTCTTTTAAGTTTGGTACAGTTAATTCCGTTTCAACATAACATACATCACAAGTCTTGCCCTGCTTGCTACGGCGCCTTCCGTTCAGAGTCAACTTGTATATCTCCATGCGATAGGTCTGGTCCCATATTCGCTGCGTCAACCAGACAACCGTCTTCCATCACCTCCCGGAGCACCCCCTCCCCCCCCCCCCCAGGACCACGCCTCGTTACTCCTCGCGTAGGCCCCAGAGGGCGCTGCTTACCGCCCTGATCGTGGCAGGAAAGATAAACCACCAGAGTGGCACTATCGATATGAGCCGCCACGGCTCACAGGTGTGCGACATTGACAGATGCGTGAATATAACAGTGAGGGTCCCTCTAAGACTCACCACATCGGTAACACCCGTGATCGCACCCGGCCACATTTATTGACAATTTTGAAAATGTGCCTTTATAGAGAAAACCTGCGATGTAGTCCTGGGAGCCTGCGGAAAGGCAACTAGCATCAGAGTGGTTTCAAACTTATGCCTCGCCACGGGAGACAATGACGGGGTTTCGAAAAAGGGGTACTTCAATTGTTTTGCGCAGTGTAGTTCCCTGAAGCACTCGACGATGCTGGATGAGAGAAGCGGCTTCCTGCCACAACGAAACAGCGTTGCGTGGGTGCCAGGCTCCTCCTCCAGCACGGCCGTGAATCACGGCGGGCAGCGTATTTACGACGGCCACTTAGGGGCCAGAAGACGCAGCGCTTCCTGGCGGACCGGAAGCGGACCGAGTGCCGGAAGGAAGAGCGTGGCTGCAGCTCCTGGACAAGCCGCGCCGCGCCGCGACGCCCCCCCCCCCCCCAGCCCGCCGCCCGCCGCCGCCGGCGCGAGACGCGCAGGCGTCGCCCCGCCCACCGGCACCGCCCACCGCGGCCGCCGCCCCGCTCACCTGTGGGCCGCGCAGAACGCCCACGCATCTACCTGCTGCTGCTGCCCAGCGTACTGTTAGCAGTGCGCTTTTTCGTGACCAGTGGTTATACTCCAATGTGACAAAAGTGATAGGATACCTCTTAATATCGTGTCGGACCTCCTTTTGACCGCCGAATGCAGCAGCTCGACGTCACTGGAAGTCCCCTGCAGAAATATGGAGCCGAGCTGCCTCTAAAGCCGCCCGTAACCGTGAAAGTGTGCCGGTGCAGGATTCCGTGCACGAACTGACCCCTCATGTCCCGTAGATGTTCGATGGATGGCCAAACAATTCTCTAGAATAGTCCATAATGAACTTCAAACCAACTGCTAACAATTATGGGCTGCTGACATTGTCATCTATAAAAATTCCATCGTTGTTTTGGAACGTGAATGGCTGCAAATTGTCTCCAAGTAGCCGAACGTAACCACTTCCCTCAATGATCGGTTCGTATGGACAAGAGCACCAATCCAGTCCACGTCATTATGGAGCCATCCCCAGCTTGCACAGTGCACTATTGACAACCTGGGTCGCTGGTCTCGTGGGGTCTGCGCCAAACTCAGACCTTATCATCAGCTTTTACCAACTGCATTCGGAACTCATCTGAGCAGGCCACGGTTTTCCAGTTGGCTAGGGTTGGGCAGGGAGTGAGACAGGGTTGTAGCCTCTCCCCGATGTTATTCAATCTGTATATTGAGCAAGCAGTAAAGGAAACAAAAGAAAAATTCGGAGTAGGTATTAAAATCCATGGAGAAGAAATAAAAACTTTGAGGTTCGCCAATGACATTGTAATTCTGTCAGACAGCAAAGGACTTGGAAGAGCAGTTGAACGGAATGGATAGTGTCTTGAAAGGAGGATATAAGATGAACATCAACAAAAGCAAAACGAGGATAATGGAATGTAGTCGAATTAAGTTGGATGATACTGAGGGTATTAGATTAGGAAATGAGACACTTAAAGTAGTAAAGGAGTTTTGCTATTTGGGGAGCAAAATAACTGATGATGGTCAAGTAGAGAGGATATAAAATGTAGTCTGGCAATGGCAAGGAAAGCGTTTCTGAAGAAGAGGAATTTGTTAACATCGAGTATAGATTTAAGTGTCAGTAAGTCGTTTCTGAAAGTATTTGTATGGAGTGTAGCCATGTATGGAGTTGAAACATGGACGATAAATAGTTTGGACAGGAAAAGAATAGAAGCTTTCGAAATGTGGTGCTACAGAAGAATGCTGAAGATTAGATGGGTAGATCACGTAACTAATGAGGAGGTATTGAATAGAATTGGGGAGAAGAGGAGCTTGTGGCACAACTTGACTAGAAGAAGGGATCGGTTGGTGGGACATGTTCTGAGGCATCAAGGGATCATCAATTTAATGTTGGAGGGCAGCGTGGAGAGTAAAAATCGTAGAGGGAGACAAAGAGATGAATACACTAAGCAGATTCAGAAGGATGTAGGCTGCTGTAGGTACTGGGAGATGAAGAAGCTTGCACAGGATAGAGTAGCATGGAGAGCTGCATCAAACCAGTCTCAGGACTGAAAACCACAACAACAACAACAAGGGTTGAATTGATATGGTCATGAGCCCCTAAGAGGAGCCGCAGCGATTTCGTGCTCTTAGCAATAACACTCGCGTCGATGGTCTGCAGCCATAGCTCATTAACGCCAAATTTCGCCGCATTGTCCTAATGGATACGTTCTTCGTACGTCCCACATTGATTTCTGCGGTTATTTCTCGCAGTGTTCCTTGTCCCTTAACGGCGACAACTCTACTCAAATGCCACTGCTCTCGGTCGTTTAGTGAAGGCCGTCGGCGACAACGTCGTCCTTGTTGAGAAGTAATGTCTGAAATTTGGTAGTTTCGGCACGCTGTTGACACTGTGGATTTCGGAATATTGAATTCCCTAACGATTTTCGAAACTGAATGTCCCATGCGCCTAGTTTCAACTAACATTCTGCGTTCAAAATCTGTTAACTCCTGTCGTGCGGCCATAATTACGTCGGAAACCTTTTCACGTCAATCACCTGAGTACAAATGACAGCTGGCCACGGTGGCCGAGCGGTTCTAGGCGCTTCAGTCCGGAGCCGCGCGACTGCTACGGTCGCAGGTTCGAATCCTGCCTCGGGCATGGATGTGTGTGGTGTCCTTAGGTTAGTTAGGTTTAAGTAGTTCTAAGTTCTAGGGGACTGATGACCTCAGATGTTAAGTGCCATAGTGCTCAGAGCCATTTGAACCAGACAAATGACAGCTGCGCTAATGCACTGTTCTGTTATACATTGTGTACTACCGCCATATCGCTACTCCATGACTTCTGTCACAATTTCGCGATCTACAATAGTGTGTAAAACTTAAGGACGAAAGTAACTTCCGCATGATGTCTCATTGCCAGCTAACCTAGCTCAATGGAACTTGGACTGTACAGAGAAAGAACTGTTACAGTATACTACAGAATATAACTGAAAGAAGTATACAACAAGATGAACAGAAATGGCATTTTAATTCAAAAATAATAACTGCACTGATGTCATTGCGATTCATGCCGTCCCCTTGGCATTATAAAAGGTGCGATGTTGTTCTTAATAGAGTACGTGATCACCACGGAGAGCAATGCATGCTCTTCAAAGTGCTCCCATGTTGGCCATCAGCTTGGTAAGGAGTTCTTGTGGTAGGGAGTTAGATTCTTCCACGAGCTGTTCACAACGGCTACATTGTTGCTGGCACACGTGGATTTTCTTGATTTCTAATTCCACTGGGAAACGTGTACACCACGACTGTATTATTGCCAATATATTTTGGACTAATGCCAGCATCGCTCGTAAATATTTAAATACTTTATTTTACAGATCGATTTCGGTCATTGTAGGCCATCTTCAGTGCTAAAAATACATAATAACCACCACACACGAGGATCTTAACACAAATGTGGCCCTATTTATAAGCACCAACATAAAATACAGAGCAGAAAAATATATACAAAGTTACAGTTTCTCGTACACATCAAATTATTCGAACCTTGTACGCCCATATTATAATAGCATAAGATTTTCTATCAGGCGAAACATGTACTGCGATGATTATTTCCAACAGGTATCTTACCTTTTAATGCGTACAATAATTTTTAAATTTGCAGAAGAGACTATCTTGTAACCTTAGCAGTTGCCGATCCAACATACAGTGAGCCTGTAGCTTATACAGTGAACTAGCTAAGCCCAGTATTGCAGAAACAAGCATCGTACTGCCCTCTATATTCCAAAGCATACAATACGCAGACCTCACGTAGAACACACCTATCAATAGAAAATCCAAAGATTGCATAAAAAATATCTTTTAAAATCGCATGACGATATTTTACTCTCAGAAGTCATAGCGAAGCTTTAAAAACGCAGTACAAGCGTAATAAAAAGATACAATAAAATCACCATCTCTGACGTAAAGTACGAGATAAAATTTTACAGGAATATACCCTACGTAAAAACACATAGTAATTTCTTAAAAATCAAATACAGAAAAATTAACATCAAAAACATCTTTTTTACATATCGAAAAGCATCGAGTAAATGTAAAAACATTACATTTACAGTGGAACGTTACGCCCTCTCTTGTCATACTCGAAAACTTGAACAACCTAATGATTGACATTATCATCGTAAATTCTTAACGGCCATTTACAAAAGTAATAAAAAGACATTAACAAAAATAAATAATCATGTTACCTTCCATTCAGAAAGCTGTTGCACTCAGCACTGTTACATTGACTTGTAAATTATAGATTGCAGCGATCAGTCGTCCTTTTTAAATTTTGTTATGCAGATCTAGATTTCGTCTAGAAGCTAGCCATTCTCAATACACTATTATTTTCGCTCAGTGCATGTAATTGGTATTCAATGAACTGTGGATGAAGCCCGACCAACAGGGAATTACATGCATTGAGCGAAAATAATAGTGCGTTGAGAATGGCTAGCTTCTAGCCGATATCTAGATCCGCACAATAAAATTTTAAAAGGACGACTGATGATTGCAATCTATAATTTACAAGACAAAAATAAATAAACTTCCATATGATGTAGCAGATCTGTAATACTGCTATTTTTCATGTGAGCAACTGACGTTAAATTTCAGTAACAACAAATTGGACGACTGTGGTAACTTCAATGAATAAACAGGCTTGTGTCAAATATACATTGCAAATAGAGCTCAAAAATAAAACTAATATCCACCATTTTCTGTTAGGAAACCTGTTAAATACCTCACAGCAAAAGATTGCTGAAGAAGAAGCTTGCATAAATGCGCACCAAGTTTACGCCCATACCGTGAATCAGCGTGTTGCACTGTAAAACCGGCTGATCTTCTGTTTATATTAAAATTTATATTAAAAATGAAGAAATTCCTCCACCTGTATTTAAGGTGTCGATTTTATTTTGGCAACTAGTTTAAACGTTGTAACAACGTCGTCATCAGGCCTATCACTTGTGGACGTCAACTGCGTGCGGCTGATACTAGAAGTCAGTGGTGAGATATGGACGTGCTCCGTGTGGAAGGTGGGTAGTAAACTTCCACACGGAGTGGAAGGTGGGTAGTAAACTTCCACACGGAGCACGTCCATATCTCACCACTGACTTCTAGTATCAGCCGCACGCAGTTGTCGTCCACAAGTGATAGGCCTGATGACGACGTTGTTACAACGTTTAAACTAGTTGCCAAAATAAAATCGACACCTTAAATACAGGTGGAGGAATTTCTTCATTTTTAATATAAATTTATACCAGCTGACGTACCACTGTCCTCCATTTCAACTATGGATGTATGAAGAATCTTCTGTTTCGTTTCTGGCCTTGTGGACGGCTTTCTCATATGTAGTTTTCTGATCTGAATTTTTTGATTGTGGTTATAAACAGAGCCACATTTCTGTTAAGATTCTTATGTCTGGTTCTTACGTATTTTTAGCACTGAAGATGGTCACACAGTGACCGAAATATATCAGTAAAATAAAAGATTTCAATATTTACGACCGATGTTGCCATCTATAAAAAATATGCTGCCAAGTGGATGTATCTCAGTTCGTCTCCCCAACGCATCCCATACGTGCTCAATGGGATTTAAGTTGGCGGAACGGGCAAACCAGTTCATTCGCCAAATATGCTCTCACTCAAAGAGTTATTCCACTTGCGCTGTTTAAGGCGACCGCGCAACGTTATCCTGCCCTTGAAATACGCACAAAGGGGAATTATTTCAGTGTCACATAACGTTGACCGAAAAGATGCCTCCCCACACCTTAACACCTGGACTACGAAAACTATCATGTTCGATAGTGTTCGTGGACGCCTTAAGTGTCCCCACCCCTCGCCTTATGATGGTACGCCCAGAATTACCAAACATGTCTTATTTGGTGGTCTGTGTGTTATGGTGTGGGGAAGCATAACGTTACTTGGGTGTACTGACTTCCAAATCTTTGAACACGACATTCATATGAAAATGTCGTTTCTGTGTCATTGAGAATTTGTTTCAGTCACCTTCTGTACTATACTTTAGCAGTTCTTTCTACGTATGGCCCAAGTTTCATCGAACTATGTTATTTGGCCTTGACACATTTGGCAGTGACACCTTTTTCTTCCTTAAGTTTTGCACACCAGTGTACAAAATGCGCATGGTGCAAGCGTGCAAGATAAAATCATCCCATACATTTCTCTTCCGATGAATCATTGGGTACAACTGTTACTATACTCGTATATCTTTGTAATAGAGCTCACACATTCAACTGTATTTACAGATCTTATGTTTATTAAAAGCGATTCCGGTGTTCTATTACACCATCTTCACGCCTCTCTGTGACAGAAGGTGGTTATCGATACCTAGTAACGATTATTATACATCTCACAAATGTTGTAAGAAATCGATGTCTGATGAGGTTCGCCATGGCAAAGTTCGGTTTCTCATACCCACTGTGACATGTATTATGATGAATACCCGGTCTCCATATACATCTACATGGATACTCTGCAAATCACGCTGAAGTACCTGGCAGACTCTTCATTGAACCAACGAACATCTATTATCTTCCCGTGCGAGCTCTGATTTCCCTTATTTTATTATAATGTTCGTTTCTCCCTATGTAGGTCGGCGTCAATAAGATATTTTCGCATTCGGAGGAGACAGTTAGTGATTGAAATTTCGTGAGAAGATTCCACCGCAACGAAAAACGCCTTTGTTTTAGTGATGTCCATCCTAAATCCTGTATGATGTCCGTGACACTCTCCCCCTATTTGGCGATAGTACAAAACGTGTTGCTCTCCTTTGAACTTTCTCGATGCACTTCGTTAATCCTATCTGGAAAGGATCCCAGACCGTGTAGCAGTACTCCAAAAGAGGACGGACAAGTGTAGTGTAGGCTGTCTCTTTAGTAAATCTGTTGCATCTTCTAAACGTTCTACCAATAAAATGCAGTGTGTGGTTCGTCTTCCCCACAACATTTTCTAAGTGTTCTTTAAAATATAACCCCCTCCTATCATCGAGGAGTCTGAATATGATGTTAAAACATCGATATCGACTAAAATAAAAAGACGTATAAATAACAGCTTAAGGTGCCATACCTACTTCTTAAAGACTTGAAATTATATTTTTTGCAAGCGGTCGTTGACAGCTGTTAGATGGGTGACGAATTTCATGGCGTATACAACAGTTGCGCTTTTCTTTTATTTATTATTCAAGCTACTGATTCTATTCTCTATTGGACCGTCGTCAAACCAAATTTAAAATGATCAGCTGGGCACCATACCGAACTTAACTTTACAATTTCCCCATTTCATGGTTTACAAAAATTACTGAAAGTCACATGTAAAATGTGGCGCATAATTTCAATTATTGTCTAGCAGATTGACCACGTCATCGTTACTCTCCATCAACAGAAATAATAAGATTATGTAGCGGTGGTTGCTGCTGTGCCTGTACTATACGATTCTCAGCTGATCAAGTTCTTTGTAGCCTGAAGTTAGCCAATGGAGACCGTAATCTGTTTCGAAATAAGGAATTTGAAGAATAAAAAAGTGCAGCTGAAGTTGCTCAAATTCTTGAAATCCTTCAGAGAAAAATAGTTACAAGAGAGTGTTGTATCTTGGTTCAATCTTCAAGACTTCCGCCTCTGTAACATATGTTAATATATTTTATTATTTCATTTTTAAATGAAGGCATTCCTTTTTTATGTGGTGCAGTCTTTTCCTGAAAGTACAGAAGCTACTCGGGAACATTAAGATTTTTTCCAAATGATAAAAACATGTTCCAAGCTACTGCATGACCATGTACCTAGGAACAAATATTCGGTTGAATGTTAAAAGGGTTGTAATGAAGAAAATCTTGTCAGTATTGTATCTAACAATCTGTCTGTTACATTATTACTCTACAATACAACTGTAATCTGTAGGTGAAGTAAAATTAAGCAGAAGTGTTACCAAAAATAGTTACAAGTAAAAAACATTTTGAAAAAGATATTATTGGCAACTAACACAGATTCTCATTTTCAAAACAGATATAATTATTAAGCCGTTAAAGAAATTCAGTTCATTTGCAAGTATCTCATGTTCAATTGTAAAACACCTTCTGCCGTTTCAAGGTACAAGGTGGTTACACGATCCACGAAGTATGGCTTTACCGTTATAGAACTAGTTTTAAAAATATATAGAATTTTATTTGCCATAAAATTGTGTAACTGATGAATTAACAATATATTCCAAATAGCTTTAATATACACATATCACACAGCACTTAAATGTGTAGAACTTGAGACATTTACAAATGCTGCACAAAACACAACATCGTGTGTAGCAACAACAAAAACTACAGAAAGTGGCAGAAACTGCTTATGGCAGTCTCTAGTGATCTCTGCTGCGCATTCCTTCATGTTTTTACAAAATCAGTCGCTAGGCCATTGTTTAGTGGAAATCTGTCGCCCGTTTGGATTCCTTGCTACTCCAGGTCGAACGTCGTATACAGAGTCCGGATATCCCATCATCAGGACAAGGGCGGCTCGAAACGTGCACCGTGCCCCGGACGCAGGCCCGTGGAGGCAATATTATGCATTATGCTATGGGAGACATTCACCTGGAATTCCATATGACCTATCGTACTAATTGGAGGCACCCTAATACCTATGGACTAAGTGAACGGTACTGTTCGCCATTTGTACCTCTTCATGTCTCGTTACGGGCGCTAAAGACCTTAGTGTCGTGCACCCTCGACACATTATCATCATCTTTATGTCTTCCCGCGGAGCGATGACATCGTGCAGCAGGAAATCTGTCCACGTCATTGAACCAGAATACTGAAATTCTGGTCTCGGAGCAGCGTCTTTGACTACTAATCAAAACGTCATCGATTCTGGTTTAAAACCCCGCCATTACTTAAATTTTGATTAAAAATCATCAGCAGTGGGAAGTCACCCTCATCCTGCCAACGGTCTTGCCAAAGAGGATGGAAGAGCGGAGTCAGATTCAGGGCACTCTCTTGTCCTTAGAATGGGAAACTGCTCCTAAAAAGCGGAAGAATCAGCAGTCATCAACGGCATTAGGAAGCAGTAGGCATTAAAGACACGCAATATGTATCCACAGGACATGTGGGTAGGCATTAAAGACACGCAATATGTATCCACAGGACATGTGGCCTGTAGATGAAGAAAATATCCGCCGACAAAAGATTTCAGACTGGTCCCACACTGGGCTCTCCGGAGGGGACTGCCAAGAAATTTTAACGTGGTAGGGAAGACAGAAAATCTGAAAAGGGAAATGCTAAGGCTCAGTCTACGTATAGTGAGGGTCAGTGAAATGGACAGATGAGTATAGCGTAATGTCAGCAGCAACAGAAAATGGCTTAACGGGAGTAGGATTCGATATGAATATGAAGGTGAGGCAGAGAATTAGTGAAGTTAACTGAAGTTAAAATTTCTGGGTTATTAGGCTGCGTCATGTTTCTTCTAAAATGTTCGACGTTTCGACCCCTCTGCTGGGATCTTCCTCAGGATCTTTTGGTGACCACTACTGCTAGAACACTGGATGTGTGTGATGTCCTTAGGTTAGTTAGGTTTAAGTAGTCTTAAGTTCTAGAGGACTGATGACCTCAGATGTTTAGTCCCATAGTGCTCAGAGCCTTTTGAACGGCCCGACGATTACACAAACAACCTTTTTCTCGGAACTGTTCATGTCATCGTCTAATGCTCTGTGCTGTAAGACGACCCGCACCATACCTAGAACGAAAGTCACGCTGAACATTTATTACTGACACGCAATGCGCAAAACGTAGAACACAAAACAACACTCTTTCTGTTATCCCGACACCATTCATACTAGAACTGAAGTGGGCGCACACTGCTGCTACCTAGCGAGAACCATGTAAAACTAGAGAGTTTACTGTTTCCAGTAGTACGTTGTTCACGCACATCTCTCAAATTACGTAATAATTACGATTTTTTTAAATCGTATGGTTCTTTTTGATACACTCTGTATTGCTATTGTCTTGGTCGCCAAAATGGTTCTTTTATTTTTCGTGCCTTATGACCCGATGTGGTAAAAAAATATAAGACAAGGTGGAAAACATCTATCTGCACTATGACACAATAGGTTGAATTACTGCTACGTGACAGCTTTTCCGAAAACTGTCCTGTGATATGTATCAAATCGCAATATTACGTCAGAATAATTAAATGACATCCAGAACTGTAATGCATAACAGTAGTGTCAATAGTCAATTATTGTAATTTACACTTTATTCAGTTTGCAAGCTTCACATATATCAGAGGACATTGAAAGCAGATTGCAATCAGATGACAGTGATCAGGTGGGCAGCGGAGTCATGTAGGCAAACAAAGGAACCACTTTCAGAGCAGTTTTTTGAAGGACACTCCTGGACGGGTACAGTGCAACGCCGTGCATTCCATGAGGCCCCCAGCAGCGGCCGTTTTATTGCTCGGAAGTGGATAGAGAAGCAAGATCCAGGAAGGCACTATTGTGCACAAAGCTTACAGATCTGCGTTTATTTGGAATTTACTAGACGCAATTGGTAACTTGTAGGAAATGGAGTACGAGCCCACAGTTTGTGATGCATCTGAAAGTGTGAGACACTGGAGAATGATGAAATGAAATGAAATGTGAATGTGGTAGAGCAGTCGCCAGGTGCAGGTCGTTTTAGTTGACGCCACAAAGACACTTTGGGTGACAGGATGATGAAGACAACACGAGAAACAGTCCCCAAAGGAAGAAAATATCTGACTCCAACTTGGGCCCTCGCAAGGCGTTCTGCTGCGCTGAACACTTAGCTGAGGAGGAGGACGTCGAACGTTGACTTCACAAAAACTAAATGCTTACGCAACATAAAAACTGCCAGGATTGGTGAACGAAAATAAACTGGAGGTTAGGGAGAGAAACTCGTCTGTGCCGATGAGGACCCACCTCATTGGCCACAGCGACAGGTACAAGGAGAGTGAGATTGTATTTTTTTTCATCACTAAATGGTAGAACATTTGCTACTGTTTAACGGCCAAAAGAAAAACTCAGTCAGCACTCGGAAGGTTCATACACCGAACACAGCAAAAAGCGCAAAACGCGGGAACACAAGTTTTCCTTTTAGCAAGCATTTGGTTCTTCTCTGGGAGCATTTAAGTCTTAATTCGTGAGAACCTACATCGCTTGACCCCCAGGAGCCTCTATTCCCGAGCAACTGAACAGAGACACGGAGAAAGATTTCAGTCTGATTTGACGTAACCGCTGGCGAGAGTCGTCAGGGAGCCGCCAATTACTGATTCTGCAGCTGCTTCAGCCTTAATCCACAGTTTGCTATGGTGAGATCAAGTCACAGCCGCGAAATTAATAGAAAGCCTGCTATAGATTGAACAGGTATATGCTGTGGAATATAGTGGAAAGACGAGGTTATACTAAACATTTAATAGAAGTGACAAAAAGTTTGTATTTAAGTAACGAAATTTTAATTAATACGGGCAAAGAGTGAACAGAACCAGTAGCAATTAACAGAGGAGTACAACAAGACTGCAGTTCTCACCCACTTTATTTAACATTTAATAGAAGTGACAAAAAGTTTGTATTTAAGTAACGAAATTTTAATTAATACGGGCAAAGAGTGAACAGAACCAGTAGCAATTAACAGAGGAGTACAACAAGACTGCAGTTCTCACCCACTTTATTTAACATATAAATTTACGACGTTGATAGACAATTGAAACAAGAAGTTAACCCAGGAATAAAATAAATTCCTAGAAATACACATTTAAATACTGTGCGCTTTGTTGATGCTCAAATAATTTTGCAGAAGACAGAGGATGATTTACAATTCGTTCTATGTCGCTTGGGCTCAAAAGAAAACCCTATAACTTGAAAATAGTAGAAAATAAAATCAAAGTTATGGCTTCTGAAGGTTTAAAATAAAATACCCAGTACCCTCTAAAATAATATTAAATGGAAAATCAGTTGAACGAGTACGTCACTTTCAGTTCTTAGAATGTGATGTAAGTTGTGGATATGATAATGATATCTCTAATAAGTTAAATAAGTTTCAAATGATATGTGGCACTAGCCATAGAATATTACCCAATAAAACCAGGAAAGACACAGAGATAAAATGGTGCAAAGCAATCGTAGCACCTATGCTCACAAACGGAAGTGAGACCTACACAGTAACTAAGAAAGAATTAAGAAGGACATGTTGTTGTTGTGGTCTTCAGTCCCGAGAATAGTTTGATGCAGCTCTCCATGCTACCCTATCCTGTGCAAGCTTCTTCATCTCCCAGTACTTGCTGCATCCTACATCCTTCCGAATCTGCTTAGTGTATTCATCTCTTAGTCTCCCTCTATGATTTTTACCCTCCACACTGCCCTCCAATGCCAAATTTGTGATCCCTTGATGCCTCAGAACATGTCCTACCAACCGGTCCCTTCTTCTTGTCAAGCTGTGCCACAAACTCCTCTTCTCCCCAATTCTATTCATGTAATCTACCTATCTAATCTTTAGCAGGATATAATCAGCTGAAAAAGAGAAGTTTTTGTGGAAAGTAGAAGAATGTACTCTGAGAGATCAAATAAAGGCTTCTGAAATAAGAAAAGAATTAAATATATTTTGCATGAATGATGGAATAGAATACAGGATAACAAAACAGAAAAAGCATATTGAAAGAATGGGAGCAAAAAGAATAGCCAGACATGTAACAGACTATTGACCTGTAGGGAGTACAGCAGCTACAGGAAGAACAAGGAAAAGGTGGCTATTGTGAAGACGGAATAGGCGTAAGCCTGCTCCTTGAAGGGAAAAGAAGACGAAGAAGAACAAGAAGACAAGAGTAATTTATTAGCGTCAAACATGGTCACACATCCCCTAAAGGATTGTCCAAAGTAGTAAAAACTCATTTCCTATCTGTGCCTATATGCTGTTCCTGTAGCTATTAGCTAAGCTTTGGTCAGTTTCTGGAAGAAGGAGGCTTTCATCAGTCTGGAGCTGATGGACCGGACCTTCCCCAATCCTGCTAAATGGTCTGAGCTTAAGAGGCCATTTCAAGATTAAGTGATTTCCCCGGGCGGCCAGTGGCAGTAGGAAATGGCCAACGAAAATGCCTAAGTTCTGGTCCTGTTTCTGATTGGCTGAAAGACCTAATGCTAAATAATTTTGAGCAGGGTTTCGGAGCTCAGGAAGAGGAGGAGTTGGCCGGCAGCTATCGTGTTGTGTAGAAGTCGAGTCTGCGCTCCGGGGCAGAGACGTTGTTTCCGCAGTGTAATTCTCAACTCAGCAGTAGGTGATCCGCCAGTGGTCAACTGAGTTATTTGCTGCAGTTCAGCAGACTGAGAGAACCAGAAGTGCGTTCAAGGGCCCGGCCGTGGATTTCTGCATAGCCACTTTCCTTTCTCCGCGAGGTTTGCAGGTTTATTGAGTGTGGTCTTATTCTGTACACAGACTGATCTCAGAGCAGAGCGTGGAGCCGTGAGCTAGCTAGAGGTGGTGCTGGATAACAATAACGGGCTTCTCTTGAGTTAATTTACACCAATAAATGTACTTTGTTTCCGTGAAAATTTGGGAGGGATGTCTTAGTATAACTATTTTCATGCTGACGTTGAACAGTATTCCTGTTTTGTTGGTGTGGTAATTACATTACGCTGTATTTTAAAAATTTTAGAACGGTGTTTTATATCTGTAAGGCGATATTTAAAGTATTTTTCATTCTGATTTCAAATCTGATTTTGGTTTCTCTGTACAACGTCAAGTTTTTGTACAACTCACGTCTGAAGTCACATTTTTTTCTAACACGGAATTTTTTTAATTGCATTGTAACTTTGTATAGAATCAGTACACACTGCATTAGTCTATAAGATGGTATATGTTCACTTAAAATGATAATAATTAAATATAACACGTGTATGAGAAATAGTTTTAAGTTGTAGGCAACTACAGCTGAAGTAGGCCATATCTGAGAAACAAACCGCTTCCAATTGTATATGAACCTTTATTTACATGAACACAACCGGTTTCGTGATATCAAATTACATCTTCAGGTGTACATAAGTCGCTAAAATGTTAAACCCGGGCCGGCCGCGGTGGCCAAGCGGTTCTAGGCGCTTCAGTCCGGAACCGCGCGACCGCTACGGTCGCAGGTTCGAATCCTGCCTCGGGCATGGATGTGTGTGATGTCCTTAGGTTAGTTAGGTTTAAGTAGTTCTAAGTTCTAGGGGACTGATGACCTCAGATGTTAAGTCCCATAGTGCTCAGAGCCATTTGAACCATTTTTGTTAAACCCGTAAGTTGATAAGGAGGGAGACTCAACCTTCGTGACGCACTGCTTGTTGCTGGTAACAAGACTTTATTCAAAAGGTTCAAATGGTTCTGAGCACTATGGGACTTAACAGCCGAGGTCATCAGATCCCTATAGCTTAGGACTACTTAAACGTAACTAACCTAAGGACATCTCACACGTCCAGGCCCGAGGCAGGATTCGAACCTGCGACCGTAGCAGTCGCGCCGCTTTATTCAGAGAAGGTTGAGTCGCCCCTCCTTCCCAACAACTGAGTGTAATATTTTAACGGCGTATACACAAACGAGGATGTGATCTGATATCACGAAACGTGTCTTATTCCTATAAATAGAGGTTCATATATAGCTGGAAGTGGTTTATTTTTCTAATATACAGGTATGAAAATTTAATTTTCCTCCACTGATTTCACTGCATCAAGTTCTTTTTGTCATGAGCCGAAACTTCTCTTCCTTGATGGTCTCTCTTCGTCAGTGTGACACTACCTTAGCATAGAACAATATTCAGTCTTCATGTTTACATTCCACTCTTCCTGGTATCTCTTTTCCATCTCCTTGATGTCTTGATGAAACCGCTCTCCTCGTTCTACACTGACTTCATCGTAGTTCGCAGGAAAAAATCAATATGTGAATGAAAATGGAGCTTCACACTCACTTTACACCCCAATTTTATGAAATTCTGCAACAATGTTGTAACCACAGTTTCATAATTTGAATGTTGTTGTTGCCCAAAAAGTTGGGCACTATTACTTCAAACGAAATCCTAGCCCTTATTTCCAATGGTATCATTGTACGTTCAAATAAATTGTCTTATTACTTTTGCAGGGATGCTACGGCTGTCATCGCATCCTTCATCTCAGTCACCAAATGTCTCGACCTCGGCATTACCCTTAGACTCTTTTAATCCTGTTCTCTCCATAGCGTTTTGGAGACAGCCAGAATTTCCTGGTCTACCTCTTCTTCTTCTTCTTCCAGGACTTTGCCATGAAAGTACTCTTCTGGGCTATCTGAGTTCATCGATTCTTGTCACATGCTCAGAACATCCTAACTTTCTTTCTTCTATTGTATCCGTAATACTTCACTGAAAAGCCCAAGAAATTGGTATAACTCTCTAATATCGTGCAGGGCCACCGCGGGCACTCAGAAGTGTCGCAACACGACGTGGAATGGACTCGACTAATATCTGAATTAGTGCTGCAGGTCTCTCCATAAATCTGTAAGAGTACGAAGGGGTGGAGATCTCTTCTGAACAGCACGTTGCAAGGCGTCCCAGATGTTCCCAATAATGGTCATGTCTGGAAAATTTGGTAGCCAGCAGGTGTGTTTAAGCTCAGAAAAGTGTTCCTGTATACACTCTGTAGCAATTCTCGACGTGTAAGGCGTCGCATTGTCCTGCTGGAATTGCCCAGCTCCGTCGGAATGCACAATGGTCATGAATGGATGCAGGTGATCATACAGGATGCTTACGTACGTGTCATCTGTCAGACTCGTATCTAGATGTAACAGGGGCCCCATATTATTCCAACTGCACACGCCCCACACAATTACATAGTCTCCACCGGCTTGGACAGTCCCCTGCAGGCATACAGGGTCCACGGATTCATGAGGTTGTCTCCATACCCGTACACGTCCATCCGCTCGATATAATTTTAAACGAGACTCGTCCGTCCAGGCAACGTGTTTCCAGTCATCAACAGTCCAAAGTCGGTGTTGACGGGCCCAGACGAGGCATAAGTTTAGTGTCGTGCAGTCGTCAAGGGTACACGAGGGGGCCTTCGGCTCCGAAAGCCCATATTGATGTTGTTTCGTTGAATGGCTCGCAAGTTGACACTTGTTGACGTCCCAGCATTGAAATCTGCAGCAATTTGCGGAAGGGTTGCTCTTCTGTCACGTTGAACGACTCTCGTCAGTCGTCGTCGATCCCGCTCGTGCAGGAACCTTTTTCGGCCGCAAGGATGTCGGAGATTGATGTTTTACCGGATTCCTGACATTCACGGTACACTCGTGGAACGGTCGTACGGGAAAATCCCCACTTCATCGCTGCCTAGGAGATGCTGTGTCCCATCGCTCGTGCGCCGACTATAACCCCACGTTCAAACTCACTTAAATCTTGAAAACCTGCCATTGTAGCAGCAGTAGCAGATGTAACAACTTTGCCAGACACTTGTTGTCTTATATATGCGTTGCCGACCGCAACGCCGTATTCTACCTGTTTATATATCTATGTATTTGAATGCGCATGCCTATACCAGTTTCTTTCGCGCTTCAGTGTATAATGAGTCTGTGTCCTTTCTCTTATTTCTTCATATCTAACGTGGTCAAGTCGGGAGATTCTACGTAATCTTCTCAAGTAGTCCATTTCTAAAGCTCTAAATCTCTTTTTATTTCTTTCTTCGAGTTCCCAGCACTCACTCCAGTAGCTTTTTATTGGATCCACTATGGATTTGTATAAATGCATCTTAAACTTTAAACTCATTTTTCAGGATCTAAGTACAAATTGTCTTTCATTAAGTTTCTGTTCTGTGGCTCCCCAGGGATCCCTTGTTTGTCTCATAACACTGAAACACAATGCGAGAATGCATACTAGGCAGAACGTCTCGCATTGTTATTTGTTATTCAGTGATCGCTTGCCACAAATATACTGGAGATTTTAAAGTGTGAGCGGCGGGGGTTGCTATTCTCTCGTTCTACGCAACGTATTAATCTGAGATGTACCCTTTACCCTGCGGCTCCTGCAAGATGCAATTTCCACCCCCACACTACTACAGAAGTCAGACAGACGCTCCTAACGTTCTAAAGAGAAATGCCTGAAAAACTTTCAGCAATAAATATCTTCTGGAGTCGTCCGCTGTAAGGAAATGACAAAAAAATTCACAAAATTTCTTACGTAACTAGTGGGATACTTGGGTACTGGAGTAGTGCTAGTTAGTGTAAGAAAAACATGAAACTAACGAAAATTATTATTTATTTTGCAAAAATTCTGAGAAATCACAATGGCACTTTTAGTTATGAACTGAACACGTTATTTCCAGGTTCTTTTCGGAATGTGAAGTTACCTCTCAAGGATAGGATTCGCTAATGAAATTTCTATACAAAGTTTAAGATTAAGATTGTTATTGAATTGGCAGAATGGCTGAGAGCCGCGCCTACTCAACTTGAATAATTATCCGTTAGAATGTAGCTAGGTACGGTCGAGGCTGTTGTGTGTGAAATGCAGTGAAGTGTACTGTTGTGGAGGAAATATGGCGTTCGCAAGAGCTGTAGCGCACAATACCGTAAGCTGCGATGACTGCTGTCTGCGCCACTCGCTGCTGACAAATAAGATAACTCTCGTTCTATCTGGATTGACCTTCGCCAATCAAACTCTCCCTAGCCTTGATGAAGTCAAGGACTCCTATTCGCCCCTAGTCTAACTATTGGCGTGGTACACCGGTCAGATAACCAGTCCACCGCGATGCCACTCAAAAATTCGCTCGCAGGCGTTAACTATAACTCTGTCCGTTCACACTGCACAATAAGTGTGGCGGCCAACACAGTGAACAACGCTTAATCGCAAGAACTCAATATACAGTCGCACTCCGATACACTCTTGACAGAGGTGCTCTCCCAGTGAAGTACTGAGGAGAGACTTGTTCCTTGCTCTTTGAGTACACGTACGAGCGCACACGCTCTCTTTACGTGTTCTCGCTCCAAGAGCGACCCCTCTCCACGCCATTGCTCTCCATTGCTCCTTCAGCTCAAGGCGTCAGAAATATCGTCTGCCAATCAGCATTGCTCTTCTAAAACGGGAGAATGAGGTTTCGTTTAAGGCGACCAATCCGGAAATCTGTAGCATCGGCATTTGGCGTTTGCTGTCTCCCTGTGAAAGTCTCTGAAACTGCGTGCTCTGTTTGTAAAGAATGCGTAGGCTGGTCGCTCCCACACAATGTAGCGGAATTTGCTTTTAAGCCGAACACGGGGTCGTTCCCCCTTTCACTCGGGCAAATGCTGTCCGCTCCATGGGCGGCCGCTGGCTGACGTAGATAGCTCCCTGTGAAAACCTCTGAAGGGACCGGCGTCCTGGCGTGTGGTGTTTGCCTCTCCCGAACTAAAAGCTTTCGTGACCGTCGTGTCTTGAATGTGTGTATGTGTACGCCAGCCTCGAGTATTTCAACCACAGTGCGCTTACTCGTTATTTGCATATCGTTTACATGAATTCATACAACATTGACTTTATCTTATCGAGTTTGGGTTCGAATGAAGCGTCTTGATGTGCGGAATATGATTCTAAGGGCGGAATATGTAAGCAATGAAGGTCAGGAGACCACGACATCTTACAAAAGTGTTCCATGAGGTAAATAAATTGCAGATGGAAACCCGTGTCTGAAACCGTCATCCACCACGGCAACATAGCCTCACATTCATTTTAAGAGAACAGTCTATTGACACACAGTCAACAGGACTTAGAAAACATCGTTGTTGTGAAACACAACTAGCTCTTTACTCAGACGAAGTGTTGAGTGCTATTGACAAGGGATTTCACTTTGATTCGGTATTTCTAGAGTTCCAGAAGGCTTTTAATAGTATACCATACCAGCGACTTGTAGTGAGATTGCTTGCTTATGGAATATCGTCTCAGCTATGTGACTGGATTTGTGATTTCCTGTGGGAGAGATCACAGTTCGTAGTATTCGATGGAAAGTCATCGAGTTGAACAGAAGTGATTTTCGGCATTCTGCTGTTCTTTATCTATAGAAAAGATTTATGAGACAATTTGAGCGGCCTTCCTAGGTCGTTTGTAGATGATGCTGTCCTTTATCGTCTAGTAAAGTAGTCAGAGGAACAAAAAAATTTGAAAAACGATTCAGAAAAGATATCTGTATGGTGCGAAAATTGGCAATTGACCCCAAATAGCGCTAAAAGCAATTCGTTAATCTCCGGGTAGACGATAAATCAGTCAAATCTAAAGGCTGTAAATTCAATTATATACCTAGGAATTACAATTACGAACAATTTAAATTGGAAAGAACACATAGAAAATGTTGTGGGGAAGGCAAAGCAAAGACTGAGTTTCATTGGCAGAACACTTAGAAAATGTAACAGATCTACTAAAGAGACAGCCTGCACTACACTTGTCCATCCTCTTTTGGAGTAGTGCTACACAGTCGGGGAAACTAGCCAGATAGGACTAACGGAGTGCATCGAGAAAGTTCAAAGAGCAGCACGTATTGTATTATCGCGAAATAGGGGAGAGAGAGAGTCACCGACATGATGAATTATTTAGGGTTGGCATCATTAAAACAAAGGCGGTTTCCGTTGCGGCGGAATCTTCTCACGAAATTTCAATCACCAACTTTCTCTTCCGAATGCGAAAATATTTTGTTGACACCGACCTACATAGGGAGGAATGATCATCGTAATAAAATCAGGGAAATTAGAGCTCGCAAGGGAAGATATATTTATTGGTTTTTCCCATGTGCTTTTCGAGATTTGAATAATAGAGAAGTATTGTGTAGGTGGTTCGATAAACTCTCTGCCAGGTATTTAAGTGTGACTTGCAGAGTATCCATGTAGATGTATATAGGAAACAAGGGCTATCTATGCAGTAGCTACTTCCATCTTCTCCATTGGCGATTGTGGCAGAATAACAAACATTTTGAGACGCTCCACCTACGGCCCAGCAGCGTACAAAGTCACTTTTGTTGCCCAAGGGGTGGCCTAGTGGCAGGCGCCAGCGCCTACATCTTCGATGATCTGTAGCGTCGTTGGATGACGATTTTGGACATGGGTTCCTATCTTCGATTTGTTCTTCAAGGCACCCTCTACAACCCATCGAAGTTCGTCGCAACAGTTCTGAGACACTCTTTTCTTTCTACCCTTATAAATGTGCGTGATACTTATTCGCGATAATACTCACAGCTAAACTGTCGATACTTTCCATCAATATCATGTTCCTTAGGCATATCTCTACCTGGCTCCGATTTGTATTAAAAATGAGGCCGCGAAATTTCTTCGCTACTATTAGTTTTGGGATGTAAAAGCTGTCAATGGTCGGTGGTAAGGAGTGTGAGCCGACTGTGGATGTAGGCCCACGAGGCGCGGTCGGTCACGGTGCACGGCCGCAGTGACAGGGGCGCTGTACGTCAGCGGTGGCCAGCAGAGCGCGTCCGCTACTCTGCATGCGGCCCGAGGCAGGGCCTCGTTCCGGCGGCTGGGCTGTGCTCCTTTGGGTCGCTCTCCGGAAGGTCTCGCCTGTCGCCTCGCTTCCGCCCCCAAACAATGCTCTCCCGGCAATCGCCGACACCAAAGGGACCACAGCGCGACTCTGCACTCATCAGAGCGCGGCAACAACTTGTGCAAGTGCCACAAGACCACTTGTCGTGACGTTCGCAGCAGGTTGACCAGAACTGCCACACGGAGGACCCGTTTTTGATCCCCATCTGGTAGAAATTTGCTAGGAAACCCTAAGCAAATCTGGTCGCATGTTAAGTACACCAACGCTAAGACGCAGTCAGTACTTTCCCTGCGGGATGGCAATGGTGATGTCAATGGTGACAGTGCCACTAAAGCAGTTTTCCGAAATTCCTTCATCAAAGGAGATCAGCTAAATAGTTCAGAATTATTATCAAGAACAACTGCCAACGTGAGCAACTTGGAAGTAGATATCCTCCGTATAGGGAACCAGTTTAAGTCACTTAATTAAGCCAAGGCCTCAGGTCCTTATTGTATACCAGTTACGTTCCTTTCAGAATATGCAGATACAATAACTCCATACTTAGTAAGCATATACAACCACTCCCTCGTAAAAAGATCCGTACGTAAAGAATGGAAAGTTGCAAAAATCACAACAATAATCAAGATACCAAGGCTTATTCTCATATCTCTAATGTGGATTTGCGTAGGACTTTGGAACATGTGTTGTGCTCGAACATTATTAAATGTCTCGAAGAAAACGATTTATTGACAAATAGCCGACCAGGATTCATAGAATATCGTTCTTCAGAAACACCACTACCTCTTTATTCTCACGACGTAATAAGTTCTATCGACAGGGGATGTCAAATTCTTTCCATATTCTTAGACTTCCAGAAGCCTTCGATACTTTCCTCAACAACGACTTCTAATTAAACTGCGTGCGTATGGAATATCGTCTCAGGTGTACGACTGGATTCGTGATTTCCATTCAGAAAAGTCACAGTTCGTAGTAATTGACGGAAAGTCATCGAGTAAAATGGAAGTAATATCTGCGGTTCCCCAAGCAACTGTTGTAGGCCCTCTTCTCTTCCTGATCTACAGAAACGATTTAGGAGACAATTGAGCAGCAATTGATGGTATCATGTAGCGTCCTGTAAAGTGCTCAGATGGTCCAAACCAGTTGGAAATTGATTTAGACAGGATATCTGTATGTTGCGAAAATTGGCCATTGACTCTAAATTATGAAAAATTTGAAGTCATTCATAGAAGTGCCTAAAAGAATTCGCTAAATTTCGGTTACACGATAAATTACACAAATCTAAAGGCTGCGGATTCAACTAAATACTTAGCAATTACAGTTACGAATAATTTAAATTGGATCTATCGCATAAATCATGTCGTGGGGAAAGAAAACCAAAGAAGGGAGAACACTTAGAAAATGTAACAGATCTACTAAAGAGACTACGCGTGTCCGCCCTCTTCTGGAGTATTTCTGTGCGATGTGGGGTTCGCATCAGATAGTACTGACGATGGACATTGAAAAAGGTTCAAAGAATGGCAGTTCGCTTTGTATCATCGCGAACCGGGGAACAAGCTGCCACGGATATCATACGCCAACTGGGGTGGCAATCATTAAAACAAAGGCATTTTTCGTTCCAGTGGGATCTTCCCCTGAACTTTCTCTTCGGTGTGGAAAATATTTTGTTGGCGTCCACGTTGATGCGAATAATGATTATCATAATAAAATAAGAGAAATCTGAGCTCGCACGGAAAGATTTAAATGTTTATCTTTCCCGCGCACTGTTCGAGAGTGGAACGGTAAAGAAATAGCTTGAAGGTAGTTCGATGAACCCTCTGCAGAAACTTAATACCGAATTCCAGAACAATTATGTAGATGTAGGTTGCCGAGGACGACAATGTATCCAACCAGGGCTTTGTGAGAAAAAAAAAATGAAGAGCTATCGTTCGGTCTGATAGTAATGAAATTAAAAGCAAGATTGTCCATATTAAGAATGCAAAAGGAATTCCACTGTTAAACGCAGAAGAGAGAGTAGACAGTTGAAAAAATTACACTGAACGCCTCTGCGAGGGGGAGCAACTGACTGCTGACGTGATAGGAGATAAAAAAGGGTGACGATTTGGAAGACATAAGAAACTATTATTAGAGTCACAGCTTGAAAGAACTTTGGAAGACCTGCGATCATCAAGTCATAAGGGATAGGTAACATTGCTTGGAAATTTCTAAAATGCTGGAGGAAAGGAGGTGCTGACAGGTGTGAATATTATCGAACTATCAGTTTAATAAGTGTTGATTGCGAAATACTAGCACGAATTCCGTACAGAACAATGGGAAAACTGGTAAAAGCCAACCTCGGGGAATACCAGTCAAGATTCCGGATAAATGTAGGCGCACACAAGACAGTACTGACCCTATGACATCTCTTAGAAGGTAGGTTAAGGAAAGGCGGAGCTACGTTTATAGAATTTGTAGACTTAGTGAAAGCTTTTGACAGTGTTGACATGAATACTCTCTTTGAAATTCTGAAGATATCGGGGATAAAATATAAGGGGAACGAGAGGCTATTTACAACTTGTTCTGAAACCAGAGGGCAGTTACAAGAGTCGAGAAGCTAGAAGGAGAAAAGTGGTTGAAAAAGGAGTGAGACAGAGTTGTAGCCTATTCCCAAGGTTATTTAATCTGTACATTGAGCAAGCGGTAAAAGAAACCAAAGAAAATTTGGAGCAGGAATTAAAGTTCAGAAACAAAATTTTTTGAGGTTTGCCGGTTACATTGTAATTACGTCACAGACAGCGAACGACTTGTGAGAGCTGTTGAACGGAATGGACAGAGTCTTGAAAGGAGAATATAAGATGGACATCAAAAAAGCAACAAAAAAATAATGGAATGTAGTCGAATTAAATCAGCTGACGCTGGAGGAACGAAAATAGGAAACGAAACGCAGAAAGTAGTAGATGAGTTTAGCTATTTGGGCAGCAATACAACTGCTGATGGTCGAAATAGAGAAGATATAAAATGTAAACTGTCAGTGATAAGAAAAGCGTTTCTGAAAAAGAGAAATTTGTTAAAATCTAATATTGATTTAAGTGTTAGGAGGTCTTTTCTGAAGGTATTTGCCTGCAGTGTAGCAGTGTACGGAATTGAAACATGGTTGACCAACATTTTAGACATGAAGAGAATAGAGACTTTTGAAATGTAATGGCACTGAAGAATGCCGAAGATTGGAAGAGTAGATCGAGGAGATACTGAAGAGAATTGGGAAGATAAGAAATTTGTGGCATAGCTAGACTAAAAGAAGGGCTCGATTGATAGGACACATTCTGAGACATTAAGGAATCACTAATTTAGTACTGGAGGGAAGTGTAGGAGTAAAAATCGCAGAGGGGGACCAAGAGATGAATACAATAAGGAGATTCAGAAGTATGTAGGTTGTAGCTATCGGAAATCAAGAAGCTTGCACAGGATAGAGTACCATGAAGAGCTGTAGCAAACCAGTCTACGGAATGAAGACTGCAACAACATTGAAGGAAGGGGAATCATATGTTTATTCAAGTTATTATGTACAAGGTGCGTCCGAAAAGTTCGATCAGTGGACTCATAAAATAAAGAAAACAAGAGCTACAAACAAAATACCTTTCCTAGCCTTCAAGTTAATCACCGTTAGCTACAACGCACATCTGAAATTGGTTGTAAAGCTGTTGGAGACCGTTAGCAAATGCGTCTTTCGAAATCTCTCGAAGCACCGTGGTCACGCATTGTTGGATATCCACAACGTCTGCGTGCTTAACTGTCTCGCTCAACGCAATGCGATTGCTCTTCAGCATCCTCCTTAATCTCCAGATTTGGCGGCGGCAGACTTCTTCGAGTTTTCCCGCCTTAAATTAATCCCTGAAAGGCTTACGCTTGGCAGACGATGTGCGTGATCACGGTGTGATTCTACAAGAAGCCTTTGTGAACAGTTTCCAATAGCTTTAAAAGCGATGTCAGAAGGGTGTTGCAGCTAATGCTGGTTACATGGAAGGCCAGTAAAACTACTCTGTTTGAAAGTCTTCTTTCTTTTATTTGCTGAGACAGTGCACCGAACTTTTCAGACGCACCTTGTAGAACGTCGGACTTAGAAAGAATATCATCCACACAGTCCTGAAGTTAACAAAGATAGATAAATGCGCGAACTATCGCAAAATCGTCTTAGCAGCTCTTGCATCTAAGCTACTTCAAGGAGAATATAAATTACATAAAATAAAGTTTAGGATCTGTTATATGACTGCCAGTTTGCCTCTATTTATTGCCGACGACGTGGTTCGGGAAATAATTCTCAAACATGTTTTTCCTGTTCTATGGCATCTCAAGCATGATGTTTGCGATATAGTGGCTGCTTCATTATTCTAGTGACTTAAATATAAACATTTGCCTTTGTGTAATTACAGATGTATCTTACCCTACAGATACTGACAGATTTCAGTGTTAACTCCTGCTTACGGTTGTTACACCTCTGACTTGGACAACGTGTAACAACGTGTAGAGAGTTTCACTCTAGGAAGTTCTGTCTTACGTATTTATCAAAGAAATTTATTTGTATAGATCGTCGGCAGTTGTAGAGAAAGCAGACGATTGTAGTCGTAAATAAAGACGATGCAATGGATTAATTGTCATTGCTGTTTGTCGGAAAAGAGCATTTACCGCAAGGCTTAAGATGAGAAGGGCTATACCGAGTAGGCTCAAACTTGTTCCCGCTTTATCTTGGTTATCCATTATGTTAGCTCCTAGTTTCTGAAAGGAATTTTGTACAAAAAATGGCGACCAGTTCAATTAGAGTTTATGTAAATGCATGCTCCATATCCCTACTGCAATTACAGGTAACTTTACTTTGCTCAAACAGATGTCCTGTCGATACACTAAGGCACACTAAATTTAGTAGCGGCTTCGATTTGTTCACAAAGCATCGGTAATTACACAAAGTGTGGGACTTAGATCTGCGGTGTAACCAAATATAAAGGGCAAATAATCCGTGGAACAAATACAATGTGTGTGGAATGAAAAACAGGAGTTGTATCCGACGATCTGCGTGGTATGTCAGCAAATCGCACTCCGTAGGTGGTAGAGCTCTTATCAAGTCGGAGGTAGGTTCCACACGACAGACATGGTCCTGACCTCTGAACTAACGTACCGAGCCAACATCTTTAACAAACATTCTCAGATGTCAAAGAAGTAAAAAGCGATAGCTAAAAATCCCAGGACAGTCGAGGGATCGGACCCGAAACTATTGGATCGACATACACACACACACACACACACACACACACACACACACACAGCACACACACACACAGTGTGTGGCACTGTAGCTTTGTGCTGCGCTAAACTTGACTATCCTATTTGTTTTAGAGAATGACGTAATAAAGTAAAGGTACAGCAACGGACCAGAGAGCAGTTCACAGGTGAGGTGCGTGTCCTGTCGGCGGTGTTTCTCTTGTCCAGGAGGCGTCGTGTCCCGGCTGGCGGTCTGGCGGTCTGGCGGTCTGGCGGTCTCAGCTTGAGCGCTCGGTCACGCTGCAGCCGCCACGTCGTGGCAGGGAGACCGGCTGCAAAAACCGTCCCACCGTGCTGCAGTGTTTACCCCTAACCTGCCACTCTGCGTTTACTGCTATCAATCCTCCCAACCTTTCTTGCGCGCAAGTAGATTTTTCCGTGCAACTCTGCTTCGGACGAGATGTTACATAAAGAAATTTAGAATTCGTTGTGATATGGTGCAAACAAAAAACAATTCGAATACATCTGAAATTTATCCGGCGTATTTCTTCTTCCAATAATCTTCGGGTTTGCAGCCGGATCTCATCAACATTCGGCCACGATATTTCGGCCCATAGACGTTCCATCATCCTCAGGTCAGAAGATGAAGTACTGAAGAGACCTGATGCAATCATGGTATTTATAGCTAATTCCGCGCATGCGAATCGTATTGGCGGTTTACGACGCATGCCTGTCACATGCGCGAGGCAGCCAATTTGTGTGTGCTGCCCTCAGTAATGAAGTAAGTTTTGTATTAGCAGAAGAGCCAACACCGTGTTACGAGTGAAGGCCGAGATTCACGCGCTTTAGCTCACGCAGGCTGACGTGAGGAGGGAAGGACTATACTGACGTGAGGTCTGGAACATGACAAGGAATGAGAATTCAGAAAGCGGACGTAATTAGTTTGATACTTAGCTTCAATCCATTAATGATGAACGTCGCTCTTGACGGTACATGATTCACAATATTATCTGTTCAGAATACATCCTTGAAGAAATTATAGTAACTGAATATGGCGCCTTGCTAGGTCGTAGCAAATGACGTAGCTGAAGGCTATGCTAAACTGTCGTTTCTGCAAATGAGAGCGTATGTAGACAGTGAACCATGGCTAGCAAAGTCGGCTGTACAACTGGGCGAGTGCTAGGGAGTCTCTGTAGACTAGACCTGCCGTGTGGCGGCGCTCGGTCTGCAATCATTGATAGTGGGGACACGCGGGTCCGACGTATACTAACGGACCGCGGCCGATTTAAAGGCTACCACCTAGCAAGTGTGGTGTCTGGCGGTGACACCACAGTAAGAACAAACTAATCGCTGACTATCGACTGAGCATGTCGATTCCGTTGGGACAGCATAATTTTAATAATTGGATTCCAATTTTTACCCAGATGAATGCCGTTATCACGATTCATTAAATTATCAGGAAGACGTATTTCCAGGGATTCTTTAGTTACAGAGTCCCAGAACCTGGAAACCGGTGCTAAAATTTTGGTGTTATTGTATTCCACTGAATGTCCCATGGAAATGCAATGTTCTGCCACTGCTGATTTTAAAGATTGCGGCAGACGGGTGTGTCTTTCGTGTTGTACACAGCGTTCCTGGACCGTTCGTGTCGTCAGTTGCTCTGCGACGTATTCTGTGAAATCTAACTCCTGTTTAGTAATGATGTCTGCTGTAATATGTACCATTGCTGAACATTTTTACCACTTCCTTGATACTCAATAGCGTTAAAGTGAGAGGTATTAGCTGACCTATTTTATTCTAACCTTTCTAAACAACGCAATAATAGAACAAGGCAACAAATTCTCGCAGATACGTGTAATTATTTAATTGTCGAAGAATAGTTTCCCTCCCATGTTTTTATTGTGTCCATATAGATTGTCAGTTTCGTGGAAGCAAATAACTTATTAACTACCAAAAGCACGGTCAATACATGATTCGCATGCGATACATTTATTGCCACTGTCTCAACTTCCGCTTTGACTGATGATAATCTGACAACTTCCATTCTTTTCTAGCATTAAGATCGATCCGAGGAGATCAAGCGACTTCTCTCTCTCACATCAGAGAGAAATCATCCATACAGAATTTGTTTTTCAAGTGAAGCGGTTCACAATTAGGCGAAGCCACCGTAATTATTGTCCATAATACAAATAAAAGTATAAATTCCCAAAGATTTCCAAAAGCAGTTTTCGTACAAATGCCTAAATACATTATGGTATTTCAGTACCAGAGGAACAGAAAGGTTCCAGACACGATTATCCGTTGTTAGTGTACGATGGTTTCGCTTAAGGGGCTCCAGAACGCCCTATACTTGCAATGTTAAAATAACGCTTATAAATTACATCTTTCCTCACAAAGTATTTGAGGTAGGAAGTTGAACTTTTTACAGATTATTTATTGGAATATGGGCTACAACTTAAACCAGGGATTTTACAAAATTTTAGTTCAGTTATTAAAGATGATTTTTTTTTTCAATTGTAATGAAAATTCACAACATTTTTTTTTGCAATTTTTTATTTATATATTCAAAAATATACAGTTTTTTGGAAAAAGGCTGTGTTAAATTATGCAGAAGGTACTGTGTAACATTTGCTGAAAGTTTGAAACAAATATGTTTGGAAGATCCTTAGAAAACATGTAATTAGTATGAGAAAATAAAAGTTTTTGAATCGATCGACAAAGATTGGATTAACTTTTTAGTGCATTCCAGGTCCATAGGATGGATTATCTTCATCCTCTGCAAACTCCTCCTCCAGCTTCCTCTTGTTCCTCCTCCTGTTTACTCTTGCTTGTATTTCTAGACTCTTTACAGCCCTGTCTACAGCCCGAAGGCGTTCCCATATTTCTAAATACCTTGCACCTTACAATGTTGCCATCATTGAAAGTCGCAACAGCATCATACACACCAAAGTGAAGTGTTTCTATTCCAACAAATACAGTCTTGGGGATTCTCGACCATATAACACTATTTACACTTTCATTGGGGTTTTGAGTTTTTCCGTGAATACACTTTTTCAACAGTTCAGGTGCTGCTAAGTCTCTGAAAATAGGTTTTATCACCTCCATTATTGCATGAGGCAGACTATGCTTATGAGTGTACACTTCACCAGTTAGCAATCCTTTGTTATATTTACACCAACTGTCTTCTTCTTTGGGACACAAGCTATGTTGGGGATTTTCATCGGTTGAAGAAGTATGAAAAAAAAAGAGCCCAAACAGCCTTCTTCATTTCGTGGACACTTTGTGTATTTTGCCTAATAGCCATTCCATAATAGTTCTGTATTTTGTCAATTACACTGTCAGTTAACCTTCCCTTCCCATCCAACCCTTTACCATCACTGAGTTTTTGTTTTTTGTACGAAGCTTTCAGTCGCCGAAGTCTTGTTCCCATTCGCTTCTGTACGTGTCCAGTACACTCAAATTTCTGCACTACAACATCATCATCATAGGGCTTCAGTCCTTGAACACGTTTGAAACTTTTAGAATCACCGTCACCAAGGTAATTAACATTCGCACAACGCCACAGTGGGTCACGCCCATGTAGAACACATTTCAAAAAAAATTTAAAAATAGTTGTAGTCTTCGGAATTGAATAAATTATATATCTATTAAAAGGTAATAGTCTGCAGATTCAGAAAACGCAAAAAAGTAAAAATTGAACTTTTCATGATTTTGAGCCTTTCCGGAGCCCCTTAAGAGCTTGTTAAGCTGAGGCGAGTGATACTGTGATATTTGCGTTATTCGTTATGAACTTTTGTTTACTGACTGTTGATGAAAACTACATGCCTTATGAAACCTGCAGATCTTAAGTGGCTCCGACAGTTGTGCTTTTTGAAATTCCATTTTTCTTCGTTGTATCCATAGTAAGTGAAGGTAGTATAATAAAATATCTGCCTTAAAGGTAAAATTACGTAGCTATGTTTTGATTTATGTTGATGGAAAATACTAAGCGTCATTTAGGCTACTAAACGGACAATAAATTTACATCATGTACTCATTGGCTTGTCCGCTCCCGGTAGCTGAATGGTCAGCGTGACGGATTTTCAGTCCCCTGGGGCCGGGTTCGACTCGCGGCTGGGTCGGGATATTTTCTCCGCCCAGGGACTGGGTGTTGTGCTGTCCTCATCATCATCCTGTCATCCTCATCGACTGCAAGTCGCTGAAGTGGCGTCAAATTAGAAAGACCGGCACCCGGCGAACGGTCTGCCTGACGGGGGCCCTAGCCATAGGATTAAATAAATAAAGTAAACTTATTGGCTGAATCTTGACCGCCTGAGTATGTGTCTTGTGTATGACTTCGTACATAACGTTAAGGAGAGGTAGGCTGCAGAGTGGTGCCGCGACTGTCATCATAGGAAAAATGGACAGGAGAAGAAGTGATTAGCAAATAAGTTAACACAGTAAACAGATGATTTAACTAACTTATATTTCTCCAAGTTCTTGAAGGCTCATTGCAAATAATGCAGCAAGAAGCAGAGTCTACCTATCAGTGACAACAGAGATGACACTATGTGATCTAAAGCACAAATGATAGTGTTGGAGCCGGCCGGTGTGGCCGCGCGGTTCTAGGCGCTTCAGTCTGGAACTGCGTGACTGCTACGGTCGCAGGTTCGAATCCTGCCTCGGGCATGGATGTGTGTGATGTCCTTAGGTTAGTTAGGTTTAAGTAGTTCTAAGTTCTAGGGGACTGATGACCTCGGATGTTAAGCCCCATAGTGCTCAGAGCCATTTTTGATAGTGTTGGAGCCGAGACTCGGCAGTGTGCGTTTAGTGGGGCGTCTAGATGCCGCTGGCCATCTTATGTTGCGATGGCAGAGGGCGCTCAAGATACCGAGCTACTGGAGGCATGGCTCAGTGGGCATCCTCCAATGGGTCCACTGGATCCCAGGCGACTGCTGTTGGTGACTCAGGGAAACTTGCAATTCCGGTGCCAACTTTGCAAAGCCTGTAGAGTGGTATCGATACGGGATACCACCATTTCCATACCTGCGACATACGAGGCGCGACAATAAAGTAATGAGACTCTACCACTAGATCACTTGCCCGCGAAAGGCAAGGGTCCCGAGTTCGAGTCTCGGTCCGGCACACAGTTTTAATCTGCCAGGAAGTTTTAAGGCATAAGTGAGTTTGAACGCATCTTCGAGGTAGCGATGAAATGGAGGGACTGTTCAAGCTGGTGGAGGCTCTGTATTGGTGTGGAGCGTGTGCAGTTGGAGTGATATGGGGCCCGTAATACGTCTAGATACGACTCTGACAGGTGACACTTACGTAAGCATTCTGTATTATCATCTGCATCCATTCATGTCCATTGCGCATTCCGACGAACTTGGGCAATTCCAGCAAGACAATGCGACACCCCACACGTCCAGAATTGCTACAGCGTCGCTCCAGGAACACTCTTCTGCGATTAAACACTTCCACTGGTCACCAAACTACCCAGACACGAACATCATTGAGAATATCTGGGATGCTTTGCAATGTGCTGTTCGGAAGAGATCTCCACTCCTTCGTACTCTTACGAATGTGTGGACAGCCCTGCATGATTCAAGGTGACCATTCCCTCCAGCACTACTTCAGACATCAGTGGAGTCTATGCCACATCGTGTTGCGGCACTTCTGCTCGCTCGCGGGAGCCCTACACGATATTAGGCAGGTTTACCAGTTTCTTTGACTCTTCAGTGTAGTTGAATTGACAACCTTTAAATTTGTGTAATTTATTCTGTAACGGAAATTTAACAGATTTTTTTTAAATACTCATGTGGATGACCTGACACTTTTTCTTATTCAGAGACAACTGTCATTTCTCGCACCATACAGATATTGTGTCTAAGTGATTCTGCAACTAGCTTGATCTCCTGATGACTTTATAAGAGAGTAAATGACACCATCGAGTGCAAACAGTGTAAGAGCGCTGCTCATATTGTCTCCTAAATCGTTTATATGAATCAGAATTAGCAGATGGCCTATAACACTTCCTTCGGAACGCTGGATATCTCTTCTGTTTTAGTCGAGTGTTTCTCATTGATTATTGCGTACTGTAACCTTCCTAACGGGAAATCATAAATCTACTATCACAACTGAAGCGATACTCCATAGGCACACTATTTGGTTAAAGTCTATCGTGAGGAACAGTGTCAAAAGCCTTCTGGAAATCTAAAAATATGGAGTCAGAGTGATATCTCCTGTCGATAACACTCATTACTTCGTGCGATGAAGAGCGATTGGCAGATGAATGTTTACTTCAGGTCTATTTGCATGACATCAGGGAAGAAAGTTATGTAGACCACGGTTCGTCCGCCTTCTAGGGTGTAAGACCAATACTGTGTCAGATACATGTAGTAATACACCGATTCAGCACTAGTTATACAATGATTTGTCTAATTAACAGACGTTTGTGACTATCCTGAATGGAGTTGCATTGAAGAACATATTCTCTTCACGAGAATATACAGGGTGAGTCACCTAATGTTACCGCTGGATATATTTCGTAAACCACATCAAATACTGACGAACCGATTCCACAGACCGAACGTGAGGAGAGGGGCTAGTGTAATTGTTTAATACAAACCATACAAAAATGCACGGAAGTATGTTTTTAACACAAACCTACGTTTCTTTAAATGGAACCACGTTAGTTTTGTTAGCAAATCTGAACATATAAACAAATACGTAATCAGTGCCGTTTGTTGCACTGTAAAATGTTAATTCCATCCGTGCATTTTATTATGGTTTGTAGTAACCAATTACACTAGCCCCTCTTCTCACGTTCGGTCTGTGGAATCGATTCGTCAGTATTTGATGTGGTTTACGAAATATATCTAGCGGTAATGTTAGGTGACTCACCCTGTATAGTTTGTACTTAGCTGATTGTCTTGACCTTGGCTCTGTTGTCTCCGTTTACAGGGATCTGCTTTGTATACAGGACAGCCTCAGATGCTAGCATTCCGAAAGTCAGGTGCATCACTTTCTACGAAATAAAAAATATCTGCACTTTAACTATTTCTATAACTCTTCAAACCTCGGAACAGCAGTATGTAACCATTCCTTGCCTCCTTGAGCTATCAGTTCCAGCTGCAATGTCTGCTTTTACTGCATCACAAACACTGCTCCCCATCAGTCCAGAACTTCCCGTATACTGTACACAGAGAAGAAGTACAAACATAACATTCCGAGGAAAGAGATTTACGTCGTTGTAACTAAAAAATACTTAGCAAAACTTGGCAGATAAGTGGTTATGTATGAAACAATGAATTTTAGAAGGTATAGATTTATATGAACATATCTGTTGCACATATAAAGCAAGGTGTATGTTTGTATCTGCAGGGTCCCCTCCCAAACCCTTGGAGGTATCTCAACCAAATTTAGTAAACAAGCAGCAGGCCTCACATCAGCACTGCGGGGTTTAAATCTCCTAGCTCCAATAGGAGCGGAAATGTGGTTAAAATGTTTTTTTCCAGCCCCTGGCATATAAACTGCCAAGCCCAACATGCATGTTGTGTGGGAATAGTATCGGCCTGCCATAGTGACCTACTTTGCAGGGCAGCCAACACGACAGGAACAAGAAACATATACGCTAGCCTGCGCTAGAGGCATGTTGGAGGTGTACTGACTTGCTTTATTGACCAGTTTTGAGAGGTTACCCATGAGGGTGGGTATGGGTGGGGGAAGGTTGTGATTGATACAGGTGATGGACAGGAGGGGTCACGTAGGGAGAATGTGGCAGGAGGGGATGGTCAGAGAGAGGGGGATGGAGAGGGTGGGCAAAGGGAGGGCAAAGGAGGAGATGGACAGAGGATGTTTGGCAGGGAGAGAGGAGATGGACAGAGTGAAGGAAAGAGATGGACAGAGTGAGAGGGCGGAGAAGGGGGACATGCAGGAGGCAGGTAAAAGGTGTAGCAGGGTAGGATGCAGGTGGTAAATGAAGAGAGAGGAGGAGGAGTAGGAGGAGGACAGAGGGGGATGTGAGGATATGGATCGAGAGAGGGGGAGGAAGATATGGTCAGGGTGGTGTAGAGGAGATAGACAAAGAGAGGGGAGGAGGGGATGGAGAGAGACTGGGAAGGAAGAGATGAACAGAGGGGGGTGGGTGGTTGAAGTGAAGAAAGAGATATGGGGAGGAAGTGGCGGACGCAGAGAGGGAGGAAGTGGAGATGTGTGTACCGATGCATGTGTTTAACGCATATGCGAGTGAGGCTACAGGGAAGAGGATAGTAAATTTATAAAATGAAATTACCAATATCGAGCGATAATCAAGAATTCTGAATATATACCAGGCTTTATTGCATCACAGTGATCACCGAGGACGTTTTTTAACGGCATGTGGCGGAAGCATAACATATTCGTGTTATGCGCGCTCTCCATGGCGTCTGATCACAACTATGTTGTGGCACACTGGAGGCTGGCCTTGCTGTGTGGCGCCCTGTCTATGTCTGTCTGCTGTCTCTTCAGGCGGATGTAGCATCAATCATCCTCTAGGCAGCCTATATGAGCTAACCCAGCATGTGTTTCAGGCATTGCAGGAAATTCAAGATGACATTCCAAGGTTGTTTGCTTACAGTCCACAACGAGTACAAGAGTATGTTTGTATTCCTGAGATCAAACCTCATGCTGATGACGATGGACATCAGTCCTGATTGGAACGGCGATTCAGTCATGTAATATGCGTTGTATAATGAATATTTCCACAAATTTTGATAAATATCAGACTGGTGCTTAAGTGTATACTTGCTGAGAACCCAGCTTTGCCCTGGTATGTATTTACTCCAATCTTCTATTAGTATCTTCTGCTTCCTCCCCACTCTGCCCATCTCCTCTTTCACCCCCTCACTGTCCATGCCCTCCTCCCCTCCTCCCTGTTCATCGCCTTTTCTCGCTTTTCTCTGTCCATATCATTCTCTCTTCTCTCTGTGTCCACCTCCTCCTCTTTCCATTCTCTGTCAATCTCCTGCTCTTCCCTCTCTCTGCCCATTCCCCCCTCCTCCTCGTCTCTGTCCATTCCCCCCTCCTCCTCGTCTCTGTCCATTCCCCCCTCCTCTTCGTCTCTGTGAATCCTCTCCACCCCACATCTGTGTCCATCTTCATTCCCCTCAATCCCTGTCCATCCCTTCCTCCCCTTTCTATCTCCACGTTATCGCACTCACCTCAACAGGAGGCTGATTGTTCTTACCTCCACAGTATTTGTTTCCAGATAGTAACTACTATGTGTGCTACCAAATGTGGTTGAATTCGTTCCAGGTGTTCAAGATGACCTTTTCACCCGCGGCTTTGCCCATGTACTCACATGTCAAATATATTTCACAAATGTTTAACATATTTTACACGTATGTGTACACATATTTACCCGTAATCAGTCCAGTGGCTTAGGAGGAGTCGTGGAACATACATACATCCGTAGATTTGTTTTTGTAATATGTGTGGATCCGTTTCGGCATTCTCAGCTTTTGGAGTCAGCCTTCCTATTTTGCAAAGTAAGTGTCTTGATTAGGTTCAACATAGGATTATACAGCCAGCCGGTTGCAGTTTGTACCTGGACCTATGTTTCAACACCTACTAAGGGTGTCTTCATGAGAACGGAATTTTGAGAAACCCTATAACATCATATATAGAAAATTAAGTACGACAAAAAAACACACACATTAACCAAGACGACACTTATTATGACCTACCAAGGTTACTTACGTAAAATTACATAGCGAGAAAGCAATGGCCAGAATTTAGAGCAGCTAAGCTAGAGTCAAAAAAAATAAAATAAAACATGTACAGGCCTAGCTAGAAACAACATCAGACTGATCGGCCCAATGATTTACATTGCTGCCACGAGAACAATACAAGTTGCGCCGCCTATCGGACGCGGACAGTGACATAAGCACATTTGAAACATTACAACAGAAATAAAATTTAAAAAAAGACAATTAACTTTAAAAACGAAATACAAAGGACGAGAGCTTTATATATTTTTGAAAATACACAGTAGTCAAGCAGATTAAGTATAAGAGCTATCTATTAGGATTTATGGAAATACTATTACGTGAAGCACAGAATAATATAGAAAAATTATACAAACAGCTGTACAGTCCAGAAAATATCTGCACGAAGGTAACTTTAGTAGCAAACTCTATGAGATTCGAAGTAAATGATGTTTCGGAACCAGTGGCAGGAAAATATAGTAAAAAGTAGAGTATTCAAAATTCCTGGAGCAGTGGATTGGAGCCATTGAAAAATTGTTGCTACATAGTTGTAACTGTTCATTGAGGATGAGGCCATCGTTCTTAGTAATGTGCTTGAAAATTTCCAGCTCTTCAAGTACGTCGAGCCTATGACCTTTCTTTTCCCTATCTAAAATGGAACTTTCTTCAACGCATTTCGGTTTGTGCCTGGAAATTAGCAGATGATCAGCAAAAGTGGAATTGTGTACGTTAGAGCCTCTTTTACCCAAAAAATTTGCTTGTACCTGACACTAAAAGACCTTCCAGTTTGTCCCATATAATAAACGAAATGGTTCAAATGGCTCTGAGCACTATGGGACTTAACATCTGAGGTCATCAGTCGCCTAGAACTTAGAACTACTTGAACCTAACTAACCTAAGGACGTCACACGCATCCATGCCCGAGGCAGGATTCGAACCTGCGACCGTAGCGGTCGCTTGGTTCCAGACTGTAGCGCCTAGAACCGCTCGGCCACAACGGCCGGCCGAGAAAACATTTTTGTACTCGTTGCTGTCGGAAACAGTAGTGCTGCCTAAAGTGGCCACTTCAGGGTCAGTTTTAACCTTGAAGATCTTGTCAACTAACGTGGGATCATAGCCGTTATTAACTGCAGAAGCTTTTATTATACTCATCTCTTCATTACGCTAGTCAGATGAGAAAGGTCCAGAAACTGCACGATGAATAGCCGAATGGAATTTTTTTTTATGGGAATGAGGATGCACTGAACTAGCGTGCACAATTCGATCTGTATTAGGTGATTTTCGAAAAATACCGAATGAAAGTCCGTCGTTGTCAATAGCAATACTGAGGTCCAAGTAACTAAGCTGACGGTCGTTATTTTCTAATTCACAAGTGAAGCTGCTTTTTTTTCTTGAAGACTATTAAAAATTTCAAACACATGCTGAATTCCTTACCGGGAACCACTGTATATGATAAAAAAGTGGTCTACATACTGAGCATAAGATAAACTACACAGATCAACAGCCGGAAAATTATTGAGGAATTTCTCTTCCAGCTTAAGATTAAGATATGTGAACAAAAATAAGCAGTCTCGCATATGCGGATGACTTAGTTGTGATGGCAGATTCGAGTGAAAGTTTGCAAAGTAATATTTCAGAGCTATACCAGAAATGTAAAGACTATGGTATGAAGATTAGCATCTCCAAAACGAAAGTAATGTCAGTGGGAAAGAGATATAAACGGATTGAGTGCCAAATAGGAGGAACAAAGTTAGAACAGGTGGACGGTTTCAAGTACTTAGGATGCATATTCTCACAGGGTGGCAACATAGTGAAAGAACTGGAAGCGAGGTGTAGCAAAGCTAATACAGTGAGCGCTCAGCTACGATCTACTCTCTTCTGCAAGGAGGAAGTCAGCACCAAGACTAAGTTATCTGTGCACCGTTCAATCTTTTGACCAACTTTGTTGTATGGGAGCGAAAGCTGGGTGGATTCAGGTTACCCTATCAATAAGGTTGAGGTTACGGATATGGAAGTAGCTAGGATGATTGCAGGTACTAGTAGATGGGAACAATGGCAGGAGGGTGTCCACAATGAGGAAATCAGAGAAAAACTGGGAATGAACTCTATAGATGTAGCAGTCAGGGCGAACAGGCTTAGTCGGTGGGGTCATGATACATGCAAGGGAGAAGCAAGGTTACCCAAGAGACTCTAGGGTTCAGCAGTAGAGGGTAGGAGGAGTCGGGGCAGACCAAGGAGAAGGTACCTGGATTCGGTTAGGAATGATTTTGAAGTAATAGGCTTAACATCAGAAGAGGCACCAATGTTAGCACTGAATAGGGGATCATGGAGGAATTTTATAAGGGGGACTATGCTCCAGACTGAACGCTGAAAGGTATAATCAGTCTTAAATGATGATGATGATTCTCTTCCAGCGAATTAACGAACTGCTAGGTGAACTGAATGAGAGCAAAATTGAGAATGTCTGGTTCCAACAGGATGGGGCGACTGCACATGCCGCCGACGAGGCAATGAACTTTTTAAAGGACATCTTCGGTGACGCAGCATCTCTCGAGGACTCTGGCCTCCGTGTTCACTCGACTTGGCTCCACCGGATTACTTTCTATGGGGTACGTTGAAGGGAAAGGCCTATGAAGGCAATCCGCTCACCACACAAGAAGTCCAAGTTGCACTGAGACGTCACACTCGGAACATCGCTCCCGATGTTCTGTACAACGTCTTCTAACATACAGAACCGCATGCAGCTGTGTCTTCAAGTTCAAGGGGATCACTTCCAGCATCTCTTATAACTTCTGTGACTTTAATACGACAAGCTATGAACTGCATAGTTACTTACTGAACATCCTGTAGATGACTCTTATATTTAATCTGCTCGACTACTGTGTATTTTCAAAACTTAAGGTCTCGTCCTTTGTATTTTGTTTTTAAAATTAACAATCTTTTTTAAAATTTATTTCTGTTATAATGTATCAAATGGTCACATGTTATTGTCCGCGCCCTATAGGCGGTGCACCTTGTATTGTTTTCGTGGCAGCAATGTAAGCCACTGGGCCGATCAGTCTGATGTTCTTCTTGGCATAATTTTAAGTAAGTAACCTTTGTACGTCATGACAATTGTCACCTTGATTAATGTGTTTCGTTGTCATACTAGATTTTTTGTGTATTACTTTATAGGGTTTCTCAAAATTTCATTCTGATGAAGACACTGTTAGTAGGTGTAGAAACCTAGGTCAATGTACCAAACAGTTATTTGAAAACGGTTGGCTATATAATCGTATACTGTGCGAGGTGCCGGGGCTAGCAGTGTATTTAACACTAAATTCTTCTAGAATCTTCATATGGAAATGATGATCTAAGCCCCCCCCCACTTTTCTAACTTCGACTTTTGCTGTTGCACATGGATTAAGAAGAAACGCGAACTGACTGTAATCGATCCTGCAAGTGGAGTAGTAAAGAGTTTGGCACCTGCAATAATTTAATTTGATAGAAATTAATTAGATAAAGGAAAGTTTCATTAACGTAGTGAGAAATGAAAGGGTTGCTCTGCCGATTAACAGAATGAAAGTTGTGTCCAAAATAACAATTTGATTTATTATGACTAAAGTCCAAATAATGAACAAAACACATGAAACATTTACAATACATCAAATTGGATACTCAAATAAATGCTGTGAAGATGAGGTTGTCCATAAACTAGATTGTGACATTTATGACTAAGTGGTATGTGGAGCCAATTCCTTGGAACTCAAATATTAAGAGAAACACCCAGCCAACCCAATATTAATTGCTGCTACAGTAGTGAGAACTCAGACAATGAACATCCAAGACAGAACCACATAAGAAAAGACGGGAAGAGGCGCGCTGTGCTGAGCTCTGATTATCACAGAGCGAATTCCCTAATCTGCCGGTGCTGCGGACATACATTACCAAGCTGTCTTCTTAACTGCAAGGATACGATCTGGAGTACCGGAAGCGATGACTGGTTGGTTCGACGTCCCGTCGTGGTGATGATAACGTTGCGAGTATAGTCCGAAACAAATTCTGCTGGTCTGCTTGTTCCAGACTAAAGACTTCCTAGCAATACAAATGCGCCTCTGAGGGAGACGAAGAAGGCTCGCCACACAATCACTGACGGTACAGTGATTGATTTTAACAAGCGAAATCACACAGTAACTCTGATACAGTCAACTTTAGCCAAAACTGCTCAAGACAGACAACACAGGCCGCTTGCACGCAGAACGCTTAATTGCCAACTGTACTCGGAAAGTTACGTTGAAGTCGAAACTTCAGCAACTTCGTCAAATAGTTGCAACTAAATGAAATTATATTAGACAGCCAACGGAAGGCAGGCTGTCCAGAGCAGCGAGAGCTCAGTCTTGTAACCTACTCCGACCGAAAGGCGAGAGCCGACTCCACAAGAGCACCCGTACAAGCCGAACACAGAACATTCCCATCCCCACGACAGTGACCATGGTTAAACGGTGGAAAATTTCACTCTATTGCCGACGCACTACTATTCCACCAATGGAAATACTTTGCGCCAATTTCTGAGCCGATTTTGCTACGTCATGGAGCTATCCCCTGAGCAAGCCAATCACAGTTATGATTTTCCAGAAAACGCGGGAATTTGCCCGCCAAGACTGCCTGGGAACACAAGTCATTCCCACGCCTCGCTGGTAGCCCGCCAGAAAGTGTTTTCACTAAGTTTCTGGGAAGTAACGGAATCTCTAGCCCAGCCGCTCCATCAGGCCCCTGTAGGCGTGTCGCCCCCGCTCTTACGACAATGTCGACTCCCTCATACCCATCGGCTTAACCTTTTCAATATCAGCAGAACCCGCCTGTCAGCGGACCACCCGGGTGAGGAGAGACGCTGCGTGGGAAGTCCGCCTATGAAGGAATAGCAACTTTTCACCGCATGCAATTAGAGAGGAAAATCGAATTACTCAGAGTAAGACAGAAATATGAGAGGGGGCTAATGCCACCTCTCAACTGAAACTATTGTACGGTTGCTGAGAAACAGCCATGTTTAAAACTGTAATCTTGATTAGGCTGAAGCAGAGCACGTAACTGCGCAGGCACGAAGTGCAGACAGACAGCCGCGCCCGCCGCCTTCCGCACTGTCTTAAGAGAAGTCGGGAAGTGACCTGCGTGGGAGCGGCGCGCCGTGAGGCTGCATCAGCCGCCGGCAGCAGCGGAACGCCTCCTGGCCGCTTCTCAGGCGTCCGTTCTGCACGCCTCCCGCGTCCAAGTTGCGGCACCATTTCGACCAGTCAGAGTGCTGAACACTGCAGGAGGCTGTTGAAATAGCTCATGTGTCATGCAGTTCAGTCCTTACGTCGAGCAACCTGTGAAGGATGCGCAGGGGAAATATAGAAATTGAAGCAAAGGAGAAGATATACACTACTGGCCATTAAAATTGCTACACCACGAAGATGACGTGCTATGCACGCGAAATTTAACCGACAGATGATGTGACATGCAAATGATTAGCTTTTCAGAGCATTCACACAAGGTTGGCGCCGGTGGCGACACCTACAACGTGCTGACATGAGGAAAGTTTCCAACCGATTTCTCATACACAAACAGCAGTTGACCGGCGTTGCCTGCTGAAACGTTGTGATGCCTCGTGTAAGGAGGAGAAATGCGTACCATCACGTTTCCGACTTTGATCAAGGTCGGATTGTAGCCTATCGCGATTGCGGTTTATCGTATCGCGACATTGCTGCTCACGATGTTCGAGATCCAATGACTGTTAGCAGAATATGGAATCGGTAGGTTCAGGAGGGTAATACGGAACGCCGTGCTGGATCCCAACGGCCTCGCATCACTAGCAGTCGAGTTGACACGCATCTTATCCGCATGGCTGTAACGGATCGTGCAGCCACGTCTCGATCCCTGAATCAACAGATGGGGACGTTTGCAAGACAACAACCAAATGCACGAACAGTTCGACGACGTTTGCAGCAGCGTGCACTATCAGCTCGGAGACCGTGGCTGCAGTTACCCTTGACGCTGCATCACAGACAGTAGCGCCTGCGATGGTGTACTCAACGACGAACCTGGGTGCAAGAATGGCAAAAAGTCATTTTCTCGGATGATTCCAGGTTTTTTTTACAGCATCGTGATGGTCGCATCCGTGTTTCGCAACATCGCGATGAATACACATAGGAAGCGTGTATTCTTCATCGTTATACTGGCGTATCACCCGGCGTGATGGTATGGGGTGGCATTGGTTACACGTCTCGGTCACCTCTTGTATGCATTGACGGCACTTCGAACAGTGGACGTTACATTTCAGATGTGTTACGACCCGTGGCTCTTCCCTTCATTCGATCCCTGCGAAGCCCTACATTTCAGCAGGATAATGCACGACCGCATGTTGCAGGTCCTGTACGGGCCTTTCTGGATACGGAAAATGTTCGACTGCTGCCCTGGCCAGCACATTCTTCAGATCTCTCACCAATTGAAAATGTCTGGTCAAAGGTGGCCGAGCGACTGGCTCGTCACAATACGCCAGTCATTACTCTCGATGAACTGTGGTATCGTGTTGAAGCTGCGTGGGCAGCTGTACCTGTACATACCATCCAAGCTCTGTTTGTCTCAATGCCCAGGCGTATCAAGGCCGTTATTACGGCCAGAGGTGGTTGTTCTGGGTACTGATTTCTCAGAATCAATGCACCGAAATTGCGTGCATTTCTTCTTGGTGTAGCAATTTTAATGGCCAGTATTGTAGCCGGCCGGTGTGGTCGTTCGGTTCTAGGCGCTTCAGTCTGGAACCGCGTGACCTCTACGGTCGCATGTTCAAATCCTGCCTCGGGCATGGATGTGTGTGATGTCCTTAGGTTAGTTAGGTTTAAGTAGTTCTAAGTTCTAGGGGACTGATGACCACAGATGTTAAGTCCCATAGTGCTGAGAGCCATTTGAACCATTTGACCAGTATTGTATTAAGACTTCGATGATGACACTGTAATTCTGTTAGTGACGGCAATGGACCTGGAAGAGCAGCTGATCGGACACGTTAGTGGCCTGAAAAGAGGTTACCAGTATCGACAAAAGCAAAACAACATGTGATGTTTAATTTCGGCTGCTCAACGCTTCCGCTAAATGATGGATTCCAAGTAAGATTCTTCCGTACATTATGACTCGATCCTACTTGCAACTCTAAATCAATCACTCGCTTTGAGCACTGATTAACCCGGGCTAATCGTGGGAATGTAGATGAACAGGAAGGGCAGTACTACGATTATAAAAACGCGACCAGCCCAAATTAGACTTTCTAAATGTGATATATTCTGCGTTCAAGATCCACAAGCAACATAAACCGTGCATTATGCACTGAATTCGTTAGTTCAAATGGTTCAAATGGCTCTGAGCACTATGGGACTCAACATCTGAGGTCATCAGTCCCCTAGAACTTAGAACTACTTAAACCTAACTAACCTAAGGACATCACACACATCCATGCCCGAGGTAGCATTCGAACCTGCGACCGTAGCGGTCGCGCGGTTCCAGACTGAAGCGCCTAGAACCGCTCGGCCACTCCGGCCGACTCTTGTATCCCAATCTGAGTATCATGCTAATGAGATGCCTTCACTTTGGCACCCATACCAACAGGTACGTGACAGGCGTCACATTACCTAGGCGCTGTACCCCACATACATACACAGCAGCAAGAAAGTGGCAATCTGACAGCTCACAGATGACTGTGGAGTGAGTGTCTGTGGAATGTCATGTTGTCTGATGAGCTGTTGTTGTATTTGTTGTTGTTGTTGATGATGATGATGATGATGATGAAGATTGATGAAAGAGAAGGAATAAGCTGGATCTTGGTGTTAAAATGTAGTGTACTCCTCCTTCACAGCATCGAAGTGGGCCACCGAGCTCAACGTACCATCAGACAGACTCGGTCCATCATACACAGCGGACTGGTTTGAAATTTAATCCAAGATATTAGGGCAAAATGTGTGTTGATCACGAAGCTTACGCCGCCGCCTTTCTTTCCCTCACCGACCAGATACTGGCGGCGGAAGTTTCTCCCACCAGCGGGATCCCGACTGGCTTCCTCGAGTCGAGTACCGCCGATTTAGCAGCCGTTAGTTGCCTCGGCTACGGAAACGGCTATTCTTTCTCGTGCTCAATGGCCTCTGTGCAGCAGCACGACCATGAAATCCGAGGCTTATCGGCTCTCGTCGGATCGTTATGTCACTGACCTGAGCTCCAACGGAACTCCTGTGCAGTTGTCTGCAGAGACGGGAGCTGGTTGGTATCTTACGCTGTAAAGTTACGTTGTTTTTACACTTGCAGGAAGGCAACTGCATTTAGTGCTTCTCTGACGTTTAAGCTTTACAATACATGTACGAAATTACTCTGGAATTCACACTTAAGTAAATAAGTGGTGTGTTCGCAATGAAAATGAACTACTACCGTGAGCAATTAGATAATGCCCGAAACTATTTAGCTGTGCTGTAATCTATGAACATAAAAATATTGATGAAATACTGACACACACACGCACTTACTTGATGTAGGCACAACGTAAGTGAATCTTGCCTAGCTGAAACATCAACCAGTAGGTATTGGTTCCCCAAGAACTCGACCAAAAATTATATAATGTACTTGTTTTTATCTTGTAGGCCACAGCAGTGCAAAAAAGAATGTCCGCTTTTATCTGTAATTATGAATTTAGATATGAAGTACCAAGTTAACAAACATTTTCTTGAACCGCTAAGATCAGAAAGTAGCGCCAAAACAAAATCTATTCCTGCTATTACGATAGGAGAGCCCCTCGGTGCCATTGAATCTACAAAATATCTCACTAAAATACCAGATCGTTGTACATGGTATTCAAAAATCATCGATCTTCCATGACAGCTACCAACGACTCACATTTCTCCATCTGAAGCCTAAACCCATTCAAGGACCAGAGTATTTATTGCTAATGTTTTGCTATTCTAGAATGCAGCTGATGAAGTAAATTTTTCGTGCCGTATCTGACCATATACATAGCTAGGCTGGCAGTATAAACTGTACACGGCATGGCAGCATGAATCTAAGTTACCTAAGATAATAGACTTGGATACAGCAAAATAATTTAAAGAAAAAAGGTTTTAAATATTTTTACATATTAATTTGAATATTATACTGATGGTTCACAACGCCCCCGTGTTTCCCAAAATAGCAACATGTAATGATAAAATTCTCTTGAGCTTCCAGCCACGTCAAGTGGTTTAAAATCCACGAGCTTTCGGCCGAGGACTCCTCAGCCATTTCCAAGTTGTGACTGTTCTTTGGTTGCTGCTAAAGTCCTTACATAGCGGCGCTGCCTTCTGTGACGTCACTGTTGCCGGCTCCATGGCCATATAAGATAACGTCTCCGTTGCGCGCCCGCCGCGCCCGCTTCAGTCTCCCTATTGTTGGGTCAGAGCCCGTGTTTAGCTGCAGGTCGCCCTCTTTATTGAGGGTCTTGTCATAAATTTTTATCTCGATCGCTTCTTTAATTATGTCATCTCAGAAACTGATAGTCCGTGTAATAACTGATGTCTCTTTGAATGCAACATGATGTCCGTTTTTAAGAGCATGCTCTTCGACCGCTGAATTCTCGGGATAACGAAGGCGCAAGCATTTTTCGTGTTCAATACAGCAGTGTACAGTTGTGCGCGCAGTCTGTACGACATAAAACTGTCGCCACCCACAGGCATTTTATATACTCGTAGCGTTCTGAGGCCTACACCGTCTTTCAACGGCCTCATGGACTATCGAATTTTTGTTGGATCCCTGAAGACAGAATCGATTTTATGCCTCTGCAGCAGCTAATCTTTGCTGTTACTGAGCCACTGAGTCACAAAACGGCAAAAACACAAGCTTCTTCGAGTCCTCCTCGGGGTTGTTCTGCTTCCGTGTTTTCGAAAGATGGCTGGCGAAATATGGCGGTTGTTGTGACGATGTTACTTGAAACAAGTAAGTTCCTTGCAATGAGTAACGAAATGACATGCTCTCAATACACGACTTCTAGCAAGAGCAATAACTCATACATAATGCAGTAGAGGATAATAAATTTGAATCTATAACCCGAGGGATTGAAAAGATAGTACTTAGTTCTGTAATCAGCTTCCATTTAACAAACTTTCTTTGCAACATGCGGAAGTACACTGTCTAGTCGCATTAATGTGACCACATGTTAGAAGTCTGAGTAGCTATATTTTGCAGCGCGGACCGCCTCGAGATGTGCAGAAAGAGAGTAAAATTCTAAGCGCTACAGTCTGGAGCCGAGCGACCGCTACGGTCGCAGGTTCGAATCCTGCCTCGGGCATGGATGTGTGTGATGTCCTTAGGTTAGTTAGGTTTAAGTAGTTCTAAGTTCTAGGCGACTGATGACGTCAGAAGTTAAGTCGCATAGTGCTCAGAGCCAGTAACATTCTGGAAGATACCGACAGGGATGTGAAGCCATGCCAACTCCCGTGTCGTGTCCAGTTGCGTTAGGTTTCTCGTTTGAGGATCCATGAAGCGAAGAGCTCGGTCGAGGTGGCCCCACAGATTCTCGACTGGATTTAAATCCGGAGAGTTTGGTGGCCAGGTAGTACGGCAAACCCATCCTGGAGCTCTTTGAACGACACACGTACAACGTGTGACACGTCGAATTGTCCTGCTGGTAGGTGCCGTCGTGTCGAGGAAAAAGAAACTATTTTTAGAGATGGACGTGACCCATAAGGATGTTTACATACTTGTGTTGATCCACTGTGCCTTTAAAATGACGAAATTACCCAGGGAATGTGTATTGCAATAATAAAAAATATATAATTAAAAGGAAAAACTGATATGAAATTGATTGGTAATTGCCCTTTCGCTTGCAATGAAGAAGAGAATTTTAGTGCAGCGTATTATCATGAAATGTTCTGCTTGTACGAAATTGTGCTGTTGTTCATTCACTTTACCTTGCGTCGTTTCTTTTTCTGTGTCCATCACTATATATATTTTAATTATACTTTTCTTCTGAAAGCTTCTCCTTCTGCTAATTTTACAAAAATATGACCGTGGACTTTTTTTCCTCTACTCCAATTGTAGATGCAGTCAGCCGATTCCAGGAAATACCAGTGCGTCTCAAGATGACATAAAATATGAAGGAATTCTTCTTAACTTGGTTCTATTTCATTTTAATAAAAATACTTAGTACTGCTATTAAGTCTTCCCTTATTCAGAAATACATATGAATATGATACAAAACACTTGTAGCACACGTCACACTCCGAGCAATACATCTTAACTAAACTTCTACATACGAGAGAGTGAAACAAAATCATGTACAAAACAATGAACGATGTTTTATGGTCGTTTGTCAACGATTTACTGCTCATTCATAACTAATGTCTTTGTCAAATGTTCAAATTGTTCAAATGTGTTTGAAATCTTATGGGACTTAACTGCTAAGGTCATCAATCCCTAAGCTTACACACTACTTAACCTAAATTATTCTAAGGACAAACACACACACCGATGCCCGAGGGAGAACTCGAACCTCCGCCGGGACCAGCCGCACAGTCCATGACTGCAGTGCCTCAGACCGCTCGGCTAATCCCGCGCGGCAATGTCTTTGTCGACGCTTATAGTAGGTCTTTGATTCTGTCATTATCGCTGGTTCATTTTTTAATCAATTTTACCTTTACCATATCTGACGGGTCTTTCGCCATGTACCTACACAAATGCCTTGAAAACATTTCCCAGGCCACAACGTTCCCTCCTCCGCCCTGGACGCTTCCGATGATTCTTGAAGGGCGTTTGGTTTCAGACGCTTCATGCCGTACATTCGATCTGTCCGATGGAGCACGAAACGTACTTCACCTAAAAGGCGTCCTGCCGCCAGTCTGTGGACGTCCGTATGCAGTATTGGCTTCCAAATTCCAGCGTCCGTGGCCTATGGACAGCAGTCAGCATGGGCGCATGGTTCAAATGGCTCTAAGCACTATGGGACTTAACATCCGAGGTCATCAGTCCCCTATAACTTAGAGCTACTTAAACCTAACTAACCTAAGGACACTACACACATCCATGCCCGAGGCAGGATTCGAACCTGCGACCGCAGCGGTCTCGCGGTTCCAGACTGAAGCGCCTAGAACCGCTCGGCCACAAAGGCCGGCATGGGAGCATGAACATGAGGCCTGCCTGCTACGGAGGCCCATACGCAACAACGTTCGCTGACGGTCGTTGACGAGACACCGTCGGTAGCCCGTTGGTTATCTAGACGGTCAGTTGCTCAACAGTACACGTCTATTCGCTCGTACACATCACCGCAGCTATCGTTCACCCCTGTCATCTGTGCCCGAGGTACACCACAAATGGTTCAAATGGCTCTGAGCACGATGGGACTCAACTGCTGTGGTCATAAGTCCCCTAGAACTTAGAACTACTTAAACCTAACTAACCTAAGGACAGCACACAACACCCAGCCATCACGAGGCAGAGAAAATCCTTGACCCCGCCGGGAATCGAACCCGGGAACCCGGGCGTGGGAAGCGAGAACGCTACCGCACGACCACGAGATGCGGGCGAGGTGCATCACAGTTGCCTCTGTGCCTGTTCTGAATAGTGCCATTTAACAACGCACGGTGTACTTTAACCACGGCGGCAAATGAACGGTTTACAAAAAAATAGTTCAAATGGCTCTGAGCACTATGGGACTCAACTGCTGTGGTCATAAGTCCCCTAGAACTTAGAACTACTTAAACCTAACTAACCTAAGGACATCACACACACCCATGCCCGAGGCAGGATTCGAACCTGCGACCGTAGCGGTCGTGCGGTTCCAGACTGTAGCGCCTTTAACCGCTCGGCCACTCCGGCCGACTGAACGGTTTACAGACTTAGCTCTTTCTACAGGGTTCTGAAAAGAAAAATTTAATTATGGACACCCTGTAGATTAAGAGCATGCAAGATCCCCTCGCTTCTAAACTGATACTGTTATTACTCAGCTTAGCCGCGAGTCCGTAGAGGGTGGTATATGTGACGTACAGTATGACTGGTCAGCATTTCCACCCAGAATTTGTGAGTGTGAGTCGGACCTTCCTTGATCCACCTTGGTGGGTCGTGTCGTCGGATTTCCTCCTACCTGTACGCGGTGCAGCTCTCGTAAATGTCGTCCCGTGCAGATTCTTCATTGGCGCATTGGATGTCTCTGTCGGTGGAAGCTAATTATCTGAAATTGCTGTCGGTCAACTTTGGGATATCTATTTACTCGAAATTAACATTCAGAATGCGGTAATATCACTTTTATTCCTATTAGATCAATAATGAAACACTCATGTCACAAACTACAAGTAACCGAGAGCATGGCTACCATAGAACTAGACAGGAAGAGCTCTTAACGCCGACTGACGACTTTGGCGCGCAGTCCGTCTCTCTTACTAGTTTCGTCTATAATTTCCGATCAAGTTCGTACTTACTAAGATATGCATTTATTAATGAACGGGTGTGAATTTTAACGAGGCAAAATTATGATAAATAGTTTTAAAAATCCAGAGGCTCCTCCTAGTATTCATATTGTCATAAATGACTTTAATTATTAAATATTGATAAATAAAAACGGTGACTTTGGTGCCAAGATGGCGGTACTTCTCGTCATGTATATTTCCCAGGCTGACGGTTCTTGCTACGGTCCAGCGCCGAGCGCCACCCCACTATGCGCGACATATGGTCGCTTCGTCACCTAGCCAGCCAGCGTGGGAAATGCTCTCCGACTCATGGCTGGCTACGGACTACAGCACTTCCTAACTATCGTGAATACATCAATAAGAGACAATTATTTATTAGAACTGGTAAAAATGTCTTCCACAAGTAAGGGGCACCTTACAAGCAGCAGAGTGCGATAACACTTACTTCTTTTGAGGCGATAACCCATAGCCTGCCAACATTATTTGAAACCGCCCCAGAACCAAAGCCTGGATCCACGCCTTTGTTACACTTTTCATTACTGAAAGCTTTTTCTAGGGACCCCACTGTATAACTACAGAAAAAGGAAAGCAACGTTGACAGTACTCCGGATTTTTAACGGTGCATATTTAGGTCTGAATTTGCTGCTAATAGCCTAGTAAAAGTTTGTGAACATCGGCAATGGAGCCGTAAATTTTAATTTTGCCTCGCTGTGGGTCGAGTGGGACAGGTGTGAGGAAACGGATCTCATAATAGGTGGCCTGTGGGGAACAGAAGGGTTGTGCCGGGCGGGATAATATTCGCAGCTGGTGGCAGAAGGAGGCGTGCAGAGCGGGTGCCGGCCGGCCTTTGTGGCGGCGGCTATCGCTGTCGCTGGCGGGGCCCCGCGGGCGGCCCGCACAAAGCCCGCGGCCGCCCACGGCGCCGCACCGCCTCTCATTACCGCTCTGACTGCGCCCGCCGCTCCCTGCGCTTGGCGCCCGCCAGCCGAGTGCAACCGACCCCAGCCCGCGACTCGTAAGCGAACACTGACGGCACGGCGCCCACGTTTAACTAACAGACATCAGAACCGAAGCGAGAACGAGTCTAATGTTGCGGGTTGTATGTTTTATAAATCAAGGCGCCGCCGTTACGTCAGTGCTGATTGGCTTCCTTCGTTGCCGCTGTAGTTCCACGTGTATGACAAGTCTGAGAACTGTGGCGCTGCTTCGTACTTGTCGACTAGCTGGCGTACGCCTTCGCCAACACACGGGTCGGCACTGGGAAGCACTGTATAGCAGGCGCTGAACTAACCACGCCTATGAAAAGAGAAGACCAAGACACGCCCCCAGGCCACGCGCCGATAACGCCCCCTGGGCAGCGTACGTATAGGCCACCGCCGCCGACCGAGCTGGCTCAATCTCCCAATCTCAGTACCTCAGTACGTCGCATTTTGCTCTAGGCTTCCACAGTGATAGTCGTCAGCTCGTACCTTAACTAGCTGCAAGGGAACGTCAGATTAGATTAGATTTTAGATTAAATTATATTTACTTTCATTTCAATTGATCCATAGTGAGGAGGTCCTCCAGGATGCGGAACATGTCAGAAAAACAATCATACATGACAAATATTTACATGAAACAAATAAGCTAATGTACCTTCCACAGGTCCCAAGTGGAATATTCGTAATTTTTTTAAATGAACACTATATGAAAGAATCATTTTACAAACATTAATGCACTGAATCTACAATAATTTTTTTATTTATTTATGAGGTAATAAACATGTAATAGAACTACTACAATACTTATTTACAATGGACACATTACTGCACTGAAATGGTGCAGAATTTAGATTGTACTTACACACAAACACACACACACACACACACACACACACACACTTATTTACAATGAACACATTACTGCACTGCCGGCCGGGTTGGACGAGCGGTTCTAGGCGCTACAGTCTGGAACCGCGCGACCGCTGGGGTCGCAGGTTCGAATCCTGCCTCGGGCATGGATGTGTGTGATGTCCTTAGCTTAGTTAGGTTTAAGTAGTTTTAAGTTCTGGGGGACTGATGACCTCTGAAGTTAAGTCCCATAGTGCTCAGAACCATTTGAACCATTACTGCACTGAAATGCTCCAGAAGTTATACATACACAAATCAGTTGGTCCTACTGAGAAATTCATCAATGGAGTAGAAGGAGTTGACCACTAATAAATCCTGTAGGTTTCTCTTAAACTGAATTTTATTGGTTGTTAAGCTTTTTAGGGCTGCTGGAAAGTTATTGTAAATGTGTGTTCCTGAATAATGCACACCTTTTCGTACAAGAGTAAGTGACTTTAAGTCCTTGTGAAGATTATTCTTATTTCTAGCATTGATTCCATGAATTGAGCTGTTGGGTTGAAAAAGTTATATATTTTTAATGATAAATTTCATTAAGGAATAAATACATTGGGAAGCAGTAGTTAGTGTCCCTAGTTTCCTAAACAGGCTTCTGCAGGATGTTCAGTCATTGTATATAGTTGTGATACGAACACGGACAAGATTCAAGAATTATTACACGTTAATTGACTGCTGTTGACCACAGAACTTCAGATTGGACATCATTGAAGTTAAATACTCAATTGGTTGTTGCAATTAAGTGTATTTTAACCACGTGTGCATTTTGTGTTGTAGTGAGAGGAAATCGATACCACCGTCTTCTCATCCTGCCAGGAACCACAAAACATTACAAGAGGGCACAGCCACAACAGATTCTTTCTCTCTTACTGAAGCATTCAGAAGTATAAGGCTAGTCTTGATTAGTTGTTAGTACGGAAGATGAGTACACGATCTTGCTTCTGTAAAGTAACACTGACAAAGTGAAATTACCGACTGTCTCGGCATCAGATGGCCTTTCACGCAACTGAGTTTTGTGAGACTGTGGAGCGTGTAAGACGAAAATTATTTCATGCTACGTAAACAACTGCAAATGTGTTCCGTAGAGAAGAAGTGATGCCTGATCAAAACAACACTCTGATATGCGACAATTAAACAATGATCCCAGTCTGACTCATAAGCTCGCTCACGCTCATAACGACAAATGGAATTTCATCACAAACGCTTGCGTGATCGAGCAGGGACCAGTAGCACCCAATAATGATAATGATTTAAGCGATACTCAAATATTATTTTCGTAGTGATACTTTTGCACGAAGCGTTGATACATCTGTACGACTGATGATATTTTAAAATTTTTTCGTCGAAAGTGCTCAGCTACTCTTATACCACCAACTATTTACAATTATTAGTTTGCAGGTTTGTCTTCTTCAGACAGAATACGGCTGAGAGCGTGCAATGATTTCTTACAACTTTTGTTTTACAGTCATCGTAGTATAGTTGATTCTCCCGTTGGTTAGAGAACCAGTGAATGTTTAATAGAGTGCTCATTTGGAGGTATAATAAAGGTATTTGTCATGACGTCACAAACTCGAAGACTACGTCCACCATGTCAGCTGTCCCAAACCCTGAATAATGTTGGAAGTTTCTTCATAAAAAATGCCAGATGGACTCCTTCAAGCTATTTATTCTTTTACACACATGAATTTTGCTTGCGCTGTTTCCTTTTGCTGTAGTGGTTTTATTTCCGTCATTTTTTAGATTTCCTATAAACCAACTCGAAAAGCTCTCTGGGTGAACCCTGTGAGAAGGAAAGATCGAAACCCGACCAACACAGCAAAATGTGTTCTCAGCATTTTCGGGAAGAGGGCATGGACCGGACATGTATTCCGTATTAAGGAATATGCTTGATTACGAAAGCAGCCTTTTCACATCACGTATTTCCTTCTTCGTTATTCAAAACGTGTAACAAAAAGAAAGTTATTACAATGAGGAGGTGAAATGCATCATATTAGTGGATCAAACACGCATTTAAGACCAGAACGTATGAAAATACTTTCCTGATGCTGTTATTGAGGAAAGCAGTGTAGCATTTACCATGTAAAACAAGTGTTGCATCCACACGACTGAAATTAAGAACAAGAAGAAATCGTAAACAGCAGAATGCTGATGTTTCTCGGCATCTTACATGGCGCGCTAACTTCAAAGCAACGTACAGCTTTGAGCCTGCAGCTCCATCTCATCTTATTATTTTTCTGCCGGTCGTTGTGTCCGAGCGGTTCTAGGCGCTTCAGTCCGGAACCACGCTGCTGCTACGGTCGCAGGTTCCAGTCCTGCCTCGGGCATGCTTGTGTGTGCTGCCCTTAGGTTAGTTAGGTTTAAGTAGTTCTAAGTCTAGGGAACTGTTGGCCTCAGATGTTGAGTCCCATAGTGCTTAGAGTCATTTGAACCATTTTATTATTTTTCTATAAGTGTTCACCTAAATACACCGAATCTTTGGATTTTGGGCTGTTATTCCAAGGTAAACTTTAATATATTCCACTTTTCATCTTCGTTGTTATTTTTAATTAAGTGATAATTACATAGTCTTTCTTCACCTCCCAACAGCAGATTGCACTGTTCTTCACAAACACTTATTAGTAAAAATGGTTTTCGTCGATCTGTTTCCAAACCAAAGATCTCGTTGCTTTGGAACTTTTTTGTATTACTCATAATACAAATGATTCTTTCGGAACAGAGACCCAACTGACCAAACTTTCATAAAAAACACATCAGGTAATAATTTTTTTTTCGTGTATGCATTATAAATTATTTAAACTCAGTTATTGCCTTTTATCGTCAAATAACATAACACATCAAAGTTCCAAGGCTTAAAAACATTTTAAGTCAGGTAAATACGTACATACGGTATATGGGTACTGTATCGTGGCCAGATTATAAACTTTCTTGTCCAGCTAATGGAGCATCTTCGTACAGGTTCCACAACTTTAGTGTTGGTTTTGAATGAAACTCCAGTATCAGTTGCACTTTTCTTTTTCTATGTGTTGCCAGTTTCGGCCATTATTCGAGTTTCCTAAACATTTCGTTTTGAGTAACTGTCTCTAGCCTGTCAGCAGACAATCGCCTGTAGGTTAGGGAGTCATGTTATCCACTGTAAGCGACATCCCACGCTCCTGGCAATCTCATAAACATTGCTTCACTTGAGGTGTCACACCATCAAAAGATGAGCACATTTAGCTATCGGCCAGCAGATATAAAACTGAAACTTCCTGGCAGATTAAAACTGTGTGCCCGGTCGGGCACACAGTTTTAATCTGCCAGGAAGTTTCATATCAGCGCACACTCCGCTGCAGAGTGAAAATCTCATTCTGGAGATATAAAACTGTCGACTGTATGCACGAGGAGCTACTAGTATGCAGCGTGCCCGAAGCATAAGTACAGTCGAGGCGGGCCCAGAGTCCGAGTTGTACAGACCTTTCCATTGTCCAAGCATGCTACCTGCCCCAGGTGCGGAGTTGAAAACGGGAGATGTGGTATGAAACAAACACTTTCACAAGTGACAGACTCAGATGCCGCACTTGCCCCCCGGAGAAATGATGGCAGGTATGGGGTGGGGAGTACAAATCCTAAGAGTAGGAAGGGGCTTGAGGCACTCGACTGTAAACAGATCAAGGTGACAGTCACACAGGGCGGGGAGGGGGGAGGGGGCGATGTGGGAATGTTTACAGCCATACCTGCTGCTATTAGTAACTGGGCTGTAGCCATCGCACAGAGAAGGTTCACTGTACGGCGTCAAAAACAGTAATGCTGTAATTCATTGCTCATTCATTAACTTGTGCGATCTCACGGGCTGCATCGTGTACGAAACCTGCAGAACTTCCATCATAGGCTATTTTTCAGCTACTGGGAAACTTAACGAAGATGCTCAGCCAGAGTTGTGACGGAGGAAGTGTCTACTCTCTTTCATCCTCCCACAGATGGGCACCTCTTGTTGACGTGCTGGTGCATCCTTGAGGTTGTTTCACAGATATAGTGGCAGCTGCAAAAGGGAGTTACTTTCCGCATATAACTTTGTAAATACAGTAATTTTTAACTGGCGTTGTGTGACTTGGTGAAAGGTTGTAGCGTAGCATGTCTGCTGTTCCAGTTCACAGGTTTCCGAATACGGAACTTAGTGGGCGGGAATTGCCTGGCAGTCCATGCGTTAGCAGCGTAAATAGTCACCCCTCCATGATTCGTTAATGGATGGCCGTTGTACTCCATATCCTATGCTGGACACTGACGGCACGAACCTGTTGAACTTATTCATGACACACTGTTCGAGCACACGAGCTCCTGACGAATGAAAGCTTTCAGCGCGTAGGTGGAGGGAGGAACACACTCTGTCGTCCCATGTGGCGCAAAGTGCCATCAGCTTCCGTACAGACATGGTGACTCTAACGCCTTAC